>NC_083101.1:52707881-53011832 GCF_949774975.1 Lagenorhynchus albirostris | reverse complement strand
CATTCCATAGGTTTTGGGTTGTTGTGTTTTCATTGTCATTTGTTTCTAGGTATTTTTTGATTTCCTCAGTGATCTCTTGGTTATTAAGTAGTGTGTTGTTTAGCCTCCATGTGTTTGTATTTCTTACAGATTTTTTCCTGTAATTGATATCTAGTCTCATAGTGTTGTGGTCGGAAAAGATACTTGATATGATTTCAGTTTTCTTAAATTTACCAAGGCTTCATTTGTGACCCAAGATATGATCTATCCTGGAGAATGTTCCATGAGCACTTGAGAAGAATGTGTATTCTGCTGTTTTTGGATGGAATGTCCTATAACTATCAATTAAGTCCATGTTGTTTAATGTATCATTTAAAGCTTGTGTTTCCTTATTTATTTTCATTTTGGATGATCTGTCCATTGGTGAAAGTGGGGTGTTAAAGTCCCCTATTATGATTGTGTTACTGTTGATTTCCCCTTTTATGGCTGTTAGTATTTTCCTTATGTATTGAGGTGCTCCTATGTTGGGTGCATAAATATTTACAACTGTTATATCTTCTTCTTGGATCGATCCCTTGATCATTATGTAGTGTCCTTCTTTGTCTCTTGTAATAGTCTTTGTTTTAAAGTCCAGTTTGTCTGATATGAGACTTGCTACTTCAGCTTTCTTTTGATTTCCATTTACATGGAATATCTTTTTCCATCCCCTCACTTTCAGTCTGTATGTGTCTCTAGGTCTGAAGTGGGTCTCTTGTAGACAGCATATATACGGGTCTTGTTTTTGTATCCATTCATCCAGTCTATTTCTTTTGGTTGGAGCATTTAATCCATTTACATTTAAGGTAATTATCGACATGTATGTTCCTATTACCATTTTCTTAATTGTTCAGGGTTTATTATTGTTAGTCTTTTCCTTCTCTTGTGTTTCCTGCCTAGAGAAGTTCCTTTAGCATTTGTTGTAAAGCTGGTTTGGTGGTGCTGAATTCTCTTAGCTTTTGCTTCTCTGTAAAGGTTTTAATTTCTCTGTCAAATCTGATTGATATCCTTGCTAGGTAGAGTAATCTTGGTTGTAGGTTTTTCTCCTTCATCACTTTAAATATGTCCTGCCACACCCAAACTCTGAAAGATCAGCTGTTAACCTTTGGGGGGTTCCCTTATTTTTTATTTTTTGTTTTTCCCTTGCTGCTTTTAATATTTGTTCTTTGTATTTAATTTTTGATAGTTTGATTAATATATGTCTTGGCATGTTTCTCCTTCGTTTTATCCTGTATGGGACTCTCTGTGCTTCCTGGACTTGATTAACTATTTCCTTTCCCATATTAGGGAGGTTTTCAACTATAATCTCTTCAAATATTTTCTCAGTCCCTTTCTTTTTCACTTCTTCTTCTGGGACCCCTATAATTCGAATGTTGGTGTGTTTAATGTTGTCCCAGAGGTCTCTGAGACTGTCCTCAATTCTTTTCATTCTTTTTTCTTTATTCTGCTCTGCAGTAGTTATTTCCACTCTTTTATCTTCCAAGTCACTTATCTGTTCTTCTGCCTCAGTTATTCTGCTATTGATCCCTCTAGAGAATTTTTAATTTCATTTATTGTGTTGTTCATCACTGTTTGTTTGCTCTTTAGTTCTTCTAGGTCCTTGTTAAACGTTTCTTGTGTTTTCTCCATTCTATTTCCAAGATTTTGGATCATCTTTACTATCATTATTCTGAATTCTTTTTCAGGTAGACTGCCTATTTCCTCTTCATTTGTTAGGTCTGGTGGGTTTTTATCTTGCTCCTTCGTCTGCTGTGTATTTCTCTGTCTTCTCATTTTGCTTAACTTACTGTGTTTGGGGTCTCCTTTTCTCAGGCTGCAGGTTCGTAGTTCCCGTTGTTTTTGGCGTCTGCCCCCAGTGGGTAAAGTTGGTTCAGTGTGTTGTCTAGGCTTCCTGGTGGAGGGGACTAGTGCCTGTGTTCTGGTGAGTGATGCTGGATCTTGTCTTTCTAGTGGGCAGGTCCACGTCTGGTGGTGTGTTTTGGGGTGTCTGTGGCCTTATTATGATTTTAGGCAGCCTCTGTGCTAATGGGTGTGGTTGTGTTCCTGTCTTGCTAGTTGTTTGGCATAGGGTGTCCTGCACTGTAGCTTGCTGGTCGTTGAGTGGAGCTGGGTCTTGGCATTGAGGTGGAGAGCTCTGGGAGATTTTCACCATTTGATATTACATGGAGGTGGGAAGTCTCTTGTTGACCAGTGTCCTGAAGTTGGCTCTCTCACCTCAGTGGCTCAGCCCTGACACCTGGCTGGAGCACCAAGAGCCTGTCATCCACACAGCTCAGAATAAAAGGGAGGGAAAAAAAGAAAGAAAGAAGAAGATAAAATAAAATAAAATAAAGTTATTAAAATAAAAAATAATTATTAAGAAAAAAAAATTTAAGTAAAAAAGAAAGAAACACAGACAGAACCCTAGGACAAATGGTAAAAGCAAAGCTATACAGACAAAATCACACACAGAAGCATACACATACACACTCACAAAAAGATAAAAAGGGAAAGAAATATATATATCGTTGCTCCCAAAGTCCACCTCCTCAATTTGGGATGATTCATTGTCTATTCAGGTATTCCACAGATGCAGCGTACATCAAGTTGCTTGTGGAGCTTTAATCCGCTGCTTCTGAGGCTACTGGGAGAGATTTCCCTTTCTCTTCTTTGTTCGCACAGCTCTTGAGGTACAGCTTCGGATTTGGCTCCGCCTCTGCATGTAGGTCGCCTGAGGGCATGTCTTCTTCGCTCAGACAGGACGGGGTTAAAGGAGCTGATTCTGGGGCTCTGGCTCACTCAGGCCGGGAGGAGGGAGGGGTATGGATGCGGGGCGAGCCTGCAGCGGCAGAAGCCAGTATGACGTTGCACCAGCCTGAGATGCGCTGTGCGTTCTCCCGGGGAAGTTGTCCCTGTATCACTGGACCCTGGCAGTGGCGGGCTGCACAGGCTCCTGGGAGGGGAGGTGTGGATAGTGACCTGTGCTCGCACACAGGCTTCTTGGTGGTGGCAGCAGCAGCCTTAGTATCTCATGCCTGTCTCTGGGGTCCGCGCTGATAGCCGCGGCTCACGCCCGTCTCTGGAGCTCCTTTAAGCAGAGCTCTTAATACCCTCTCCTCGCGCACCAGGAAACAATGGTCTCTTGCCTCTTCGGCAGGTCCAGACGTTTTCCCGGACTCCCTCCCGTCTAGCTGTGGCGCACTAGCCCCCTTCAGGCTGTGTTCACGCAGCCAACCCCAGTCCTCTCCTTGGGATCCGACCAAAGCCTGAGCCTCAGCTCCCAGCCCCTCCCACCCCGGCAGGTGAGCAGACAAGCCTCTCGGGCTGGTGAGTGCCGGTCAGCACCGATCCTCTGTGCGGGAATCTCTCTGCTTTGCCCTCCGCACCCTTGTTGCTGCGTTCTCCTCTGTGACCCCGAAGCTTCCCCCCTCCACCACCCGCAGTCTCCGCCCGCAAAGGGGCTTCCTAGTGTGTGGAAACCTTTCTTCCTTCACAGCTCCCTCCCACTGGTGCAGGTCCCGTCCCTATCATTTTGTCTGTGTTTTCTTTTTTCTTTTGCCCTACCCAGGTACTTGGGGAGTTTCTTGCCTTTTGGGAGGTCTGAGGTCTTCTGCCAGCATTCAGTAGGTGTTCTGTAGGAGTTGTTCCACATGTAGATGTATTTCTCATGTATTTGTGGGGAGGAAGGTGATCTCTGCATCTTACTCTTCTGCCATCTTGAAGCTCCCTGCTGCTGGATTCTGTTTGCTAGTATTTTGTTCAGGATTTTTGCATCTATATTCATTAGTGATATTGGCCTATAATTTTCCTTTTTTGTGACATCTTTGTCTTGTTTTGGTATCAGGGTGATGGTGGCTTTGTAGAATGAATTTGGGAGTGTTTCTCCCTCTGCAATTTTTTGGAAGAGTTTGAGAAGGATAGGTGTTAGCTCTTCTCTAAACGTTTGATAGAATTCGCTTGTGAAGCCATCTGGTCCTGGACTTCTGTTGGAAGGTTTTAAATTACAGTTTCAATTTCATTACTTGTGATAGGTCTGTTTATGTTTTCTAATT
This sequence comes from Lagenorhynchus albirostris, assembly GCF_949774975.1. Taxonomy (NCBI): domain Eukaryota; kingdom Metazoa; phylum Chordata; class Mammalia; order Artiodactyla; family Delphinidae; genus Lagenorhynchus; species Lagenorhynchus albirostris. The sequence continues at coordinate 53,007,786 of NC_083101.1, read as the reverse complement.
CTTCCTGGTTCAGTTTTGGAAAATTGTACCTTTCCAAGAATTTGTCTATTTCTTTGTGGTTCTCCATTTTATTGGCATATAGTTGTTTGTAGTAGTCTCTTATAATCCTTTGTATTTCTGCAGTGTCAGTTGTGATTTCTCCTTTTTCATTTCAAATTTTATCATTTTGCATCCTCTCCTTTTTTTTCTTTATGAGTCTGGCTAAGGGTTTATCAATTTTGTTTATCTTCTCAAAGAACCAGCTTTTATTTTTATTAATTTTTGCTCTTGTTTTCTTTGTTTCTGTTTCATTTATTTCTGCTCTGATCTCTACGATTTCTCTTCTTCTACTGACTTTGGGTTTTGTTTGTTTTTCTTTTTCTAGTTGCTTTAGGTGTAAGGTTAGATTGTTTGAGATTTTTCTTGTTTCTTGAGGTGAGATTGAATTGTTATAAACTTCCCTTTTAGAACTGCTTTGCTACATCGCAGAGGTTTTGGGTCATTGTGTTTTTGTTGTCATTTGTTTCTATGTATTTTTAAAATTTCTTCTTTGATTTTTTTTCAGTGATCTCTGGTTATTTAGTAGCACACTGTTTAGCCTCCATGTATTTGTGTTTTTTTTTATTTTTTATTTTTTTGCGGTACACGGGCCTCTCACTGTTGTGGCCTCTCCCATTGCGGAGCACAGGCTCTGGACGTGCAGGCTCAGCGGCCATGGCTCATGGGCCCAGCCACTCCACAGCATGTGGGATCTTCCTGGACCGGGGCACGAACCCGTGTCCCCTGCATCGGCAAGCGGACTCTCAACCACTGAGCCACCAGGGAAGCCCTATTTGTGTTTTTTACAGTTTTTTTCCTGTAATTGATTTCCAATCTCATAATGTGGTCAGAAAAGATGCTAGGTATGATTTCAATTTTCTTAAATTTTCCAGGGCTTGATTTGTGACCCAAGCTGTGATCTATCCTGGAGAATGTTCCATGTGCACTTGAGAAGAAAGTGTATTCTGCCACTTCTGAGTGGAATGTTCTATAAATATCAATTAAATCTATTTGATCTATTGTGTCATTTGAAGCTTTTGTTTCCTTATTTATTTCTGTTTGGATGATCTGTCCATTGGTGTAAGTGGAGTGTTAAAGTCCCCTACTATGATTGTGTTACTGTCGATTTCTCCTTTCATGGTTGTTAGTATTTGCCTTATGTATTGAGGTGCTCCTATGTTGGGTGCATAAACATTTATAATTGTTATATCTTCTTCTTGGATTGATCCTTTGATCATTATGTAGTGTCCCCCCTTATCTCTTGTAACAGTCTTTATTTTAAAGTCTGTTTTATCTGATATGAGTATTACTACTCCAGCTTTCTTTTGATTTCCATTTACATGGAATATCATTTTCCATCCCTTCACTTTCAGTCTGTATGTGTCCCTAGGTCTGAAGCGGGTTTCTTGTAGATAGTGTAGATATGGGTCTTGTTTATGTATCCATTCAGCTGGTCTGTGTCTTTTGGCTGGGGCATTTAATCCATTTACATTCAAGGTTATTAACAATATGTATGTTTCTATTACCATTTTCTCAAGTGTTTTGGATTTGTTTTTGTAGGTCTTTTTCTTCTCTTGTGTTTCCCTCCTAGAGACGTTTCTTTAACATTTGTTGTAAAGATGGTTTGATGGTACTGAATTCTCTTAGCTTTTGCTTGTCTGAAAAGCTTTTGATTTGTCCATTGAATGTGAATGAGATCCTTACTGGGTAGAGTAATCTTGGTTGTAGGTTTTTCTCTTTCATCACTTTATGTATATCCTGCCACTCCCTTCTGGCCTGCAGAGCTTCTGCGGAAAAATCAGCTGATAACCTTATGGGGATTCCTTTGTATGTTATTTTTTGTTTTTCCCTTGCTGCTTTTAATATTTTTTCTTTGAATTTAATGTTTGTTAGTTTGATTAATATGTATCTTGGTGTGTTTTTCCTAGGGTTTATCCTGTCTGGGACTCTGCACTTCCTGGATTTGGGTGACGATTTCCATTCCCATGTTAGGGAAGTTTTCAACTATAATCTCTTCAAATATTTTCTCAGTCCCTTTCTCTTTCTCTTCTTCTTCTGGGACCCCTATAATTCAAATCTTGGTACATTTAGTGTTGTCCCAGTGGTCTCTGAGCTTGTTTTCAATTCTTTTCATTCTTTTGTCTTTATTCTGCTCTGCAGCAGTGAATTCCACCATTTTGTCTTCCAGCTTACTTGTTCTTCTGCCTCAGTTATTCTGTTATTGATTCCTTCTAGTGTATTTTTCATTTCAGTTACTGTGTTGTTCATCTCTGTTCTTTAGTTCTTCTAGATCTTTGTTAAACATTCTTGTATTTTCTCAATCTGTGCCTCCATTCTGTTTCTGAGATTCTGTATCATATTTACCATCATTACTCTGAAATCTTTTTCAGGTTGATTGGCTATTTCCTCTTCATTTATTTGGTCTTGTAAGTTTTTCCCTTGCTTCTTCATCTGTGACGTATTTTTTTTGCCATCTCGTTTTCTTTTCGTTTTTTTTTTGTTATGAGTGGGATTGTCTCCCTGTCTTACTGGTTTTTTTGCCTGAGGCTTCCAACACTGGAGTCTGTAGGCTGTTGGGTAGAGCTGGGTCTTGGTGCTGAGATGAGGACCTCTGAGACCTCACTCCAATGAATATTCCCTGGGGTCTGAGGTTCTCTGTTAGTTCAGTGGTTTGAACTTGGAGCTCCCACCGCAGGAGCTTCAGCCCAACCCCTGGCTCTTGAACAAAGATCCTGCAAACCATGTGGGGTGGCAAAAAAAAAAAAGAGAACAGTAACAGTAAAAAACAAAATTAGACTAGGAAACTAACAGATATGTTAGAAAGAATATGAAAACACAAATGTAGATGAATAAACAACCAGAAGGTACATCAGTACCACAATAAAAAAGAGGAGGAGGGGGGCTTCCCTGGTGGTGCAGTGGTTGAGCGTCCGCCTGCCGATGCAGGGGACACGGGTTCGTGCCTCGGTCCGGGAAGATCCCACATGCCGCAGAGCGGCTGGGCCTGTGAGCCATGGCTGCTGGGCCTGTGCGTCTGGAGCCTGTGCTCCGCAGCAGGAGAGGCCACAACAGTGAGAGGCCCGTGTACCTCAAAAAAAAAAAAAAAAAGGAGGAGGAAGGCCTTTTCTGTGGAGGGTGGGGCCTATGCTTAGGACCCACAAGGCTGGAAAAGGCCCTGGGGGCTGTGGGTGGTGGGGCTTAGGCTCAAGGAACAGAAGGGGCCCAGGCATGCCCCCCACCCCTGGTCTCAGAGGGCAGGGGACCTCACTTGGGAGCCCAGCAGGCTTCTGGGCTCTAGTGGATGGGGCGAACGCCCTCCTCTCCTCTCCTGCTCCTCTGGTCCTGGAGGGCCTCTCCCGCCTGCCTCTCCTGACCTCGCCAGCCTCAGGGGCACCGATCCTGTCTGGCCTCCACTTCTCTTCTCCCCCCAGTGCCCCCACATCCTACCTGTTCACTTGGGGTTTCCTCCTGTCTCTTTAGGCATCATGGTTCCCCACCAGTAGATGGCAGGCGCCCCTAGTTGTGAGGAGATGCTAACTCAGTGTTTTCCCACACTGCCATCTTGACTCTCCCCCCTAAATTTATTTTTAATATATATTTATGTCTTGTGTATATTATATATGCTACATTGTATATAGGTATATCTATACACATACATATATACATAAACACACATGCATACATATATGTACATATACATCTACTTTTTTAAAACATCACCTGTTGCCCTCCTCATCTGCATGCTGACTGAACCTACTCCTCTGCAGAAAAACTCATGATCATTGGGTTTAAAACCAAAAATTACTATGTAAAAACACCTTTTTGAAGTGTAACCACCATGTGCAAATATAATTTACTTTAGGCAAAGACTCATAAAGACAGAGAATTGAAATTTTCTTTTAAAATGTTTGAATTGGGTTAGAGTATAAGCTTGTCTTGGTTGACTCCACTGGAGTCTGAACTCTGTTTCTGAATTCAAGGCAGGGGTTGTTTGCAGTGGCCGAGCTCAGGAGAGAAGTCCTTCACCATCAGGAGGGCTGGGCCTCCAACAGGCACTCACAGAGGCAGTGGTGATGCATGCGTTGGGAGGCTGGGGGCACCATCCTGTTCAACCTACTTGCCAGCCTCATTCCTGGGCTCCTCCTTAGATGAGTGTCAATGCCAAATAAGTCAATATTTTACATTAGACATAATGTTTTACAAAGATAATTCCAATGATGGCATAAAGTATGACTTAGAGGTGGGGCATGATTGGAGGTAGAGGGAACAGTGAGGAGGATATTGTACTAGGTACCTAATACAACATAGTGGGTGGGGATGGAGACTCAGGAAAGGTGTAATTGGTGAGACTCACAGGGGTATCAGTGGCACACTGGACAGGGCTGATGTGCCAGAGAAGAGGGTCTTTCCCTTGCGTGCGCAGACTCTAGCTATAATAGTGAATTTAATTTCTAGCACATGCTATAGTAACAAACAACCCCTAAATCTCAATGGCTTAACACAGTAAATGCTTCTTTATGCAAAGACCAGAAGTCTCCATGGATATGAGCGGATACAAATAGTTACAGGGGGAAATGATGACTAGTTCCACTCACCAGAAGTACAATACTTCAGGCCTGCCAAGATACGGAAATGCAGGTGTTTCACAGAGAAAACCAACGCATTTCAGTTGCTAAAAACTGCATGATGAAGAGAATGATGGACAAGACAAGGCAGTCCAAAACATGGTGCTTGACATCTATTTTTTGAAGTATGTTTTAGGACTTCGGAGGCTGCAGAGCCCAGTTTTCATTCTTTCTGCATGTCACCCTAGTTTTCTTCTGTCATCTGGTTGAGCTGCCATCATTGGCCAAGTCACCACTCTAGTGTGAAGACAGAATAGCAGTATAATAAAATGACAAAAATAAGTCACGACATGTACATACAGTTTGGTTGAAAGAGGTAGAGAAGGATGGTAGAATAGCTGCCGTTCACTTCATTAAAATGGGAAGTAGCCTGCAGTTTGTTTTCCTCCTCTAGATCATCAGTGACCCGTATGGAATAGTCAGACTTATTGCTGCTGTTCCTGTTTTCTTTTTTTTTTTAATTTATTTATTTTTGCTGTGTTGGGTCTTCGTTTCTGTGCGAGGGCTTTCTCTAGTTGTGGCAAGCGGGGGCCACTCTTCATCACAGTGCATGGGTCTCTCACTATCGCGGCCTCTCTTGTTGCGGAGCACGGGCTCCATAGTTGTGGCACGCGGGCCTGGTTGCTCTGCGGCTTGTGGGGTCCTCCCAGACCAGGGCTCGAACCTGTGTCCCCTGCATTAGCAGTCAGATTCTCAACCACTGCGCCACCAGGGAAGCCCCTATTCTTGTTTTCTAAAAGAAGAATATAGAAGGTTAAAACTGAGAGGCAGTTGAAAGTTTACCTAGTCCACCTGTCCCATTTCATGGATAGGGAATCTGAGACACAAATGGCTTAAATAAATTCCCCAACTTACAGAGCTGACAAAACCAGGGCAGTAAAATACGCAGTTCTCATCACCCATCCCAATCCGCTGTACAAATCCTCTCTCGTCCTCTCCTTTTCCTTCTTCCCCTCCCCCTCCTCTCCATCCTCTTTCCTTCCCCCTCCCCTTTGCCCCCTCATTAAAATCATCTTAAGAAAACAAGTATGAATATAATACATAAAGTAGTTAGGCTATCAACTCATAGCTCTGATAAGATTTAGCTTCTTATCTGTGGATTTTAGTATCCATCATTAGACAGGTGCTCCTGGGGGAATGTCAGCAAGTCTGGAAATGGAAGAGGCTTGCTGATGGTAGAACATTTTTCAGTCCAGTGAATCCTCAGAGCAAACAGCCATGGCATCACATGTTTCTTTGTCATTATTCATAATTGTGCTCTCAAAGCATTAAAGGAAAATAATGTGTGGCATCTATGAGGCACTTTCTCAGCAGACATGCTGAAGAACCGAGGTGTAAGAGAGTCCACAGGGAATTGACGGGGCAGGGTGCTGCTTTGTCAAATCTGTCTGTTGTATGTGAGTCCTTAAAATCTGACCCAGAGCGACGTGCTGTCCTTCTTACTGAGTGGTGAAACACTAGATGCACACCATTTGGGAATGTGCTATGACATTTCTTCCTCCAGAAGTGATGGGGTGTGTGACAGTCTGGGGTTAAAAGCAGTCCGTAGACGTAATTATGACAAGGAGCTAGTCACTTAACCTCTCTGACTTTTGTTTGGGTTTGTTTGTTTGTTTTTCCCCCCAGTTTATAAAATGGAGGAATTGAATTAGATGACCTCTAAGACCCTTTCTAGCTCAGACATTTCAAATCTATAAACACAAAGCCACCTGCGTCACGTCCGGATTAAACTCATAATTTTGCCTCATTAGCAATCCGTCCTCCTCAGCCCAGAGAAAAGGAGAGAACAGAGCTTTTGTTTGAGGTGTGGGCACCAGGGAAACCCAGATTCTTGATCTGAATCCCCTTTCTAAGAAGAGATTTTCACTTTTCTATGTGGCCACAAAACTCTGTGCTTCTAACTTGCTGGGCTACTAACAATAATTTTAAATCAAATGAAAAGCAAATGAGCTGGTTCTGGGTTGGATACCCACAGCCGTTTATGCAAACGGCTGAATCCACAGCCGTTTACAAACATTGTTGGTTGTTAGTGAGAAAGAATCATATTAAATTCATCTACATGCCCCATCTACTAAGACTGCTAGAAGAGATGTTAAAGGAAATCTTGTCTTAAACATGAAACATCAACATCTCCTTAGGAGGATGAAGGGTATAGATTGGAGTTTTTAATGGGAGGTTTACTTTTGTGTATATAATAAGCATTTGTGGTAGATAATATTCATGGTTAATCAAGTCTGGCTGTTTTTATACAGGAAACATTTTAGTTGGTTGATTCTTAAAAAAAAAAATTTTTTTTAATTAAGGGCATAAAAGCCCGTATAAAGAGACAACATCTCTGTGTGAAAGAAGGTGCTATCTCAGAGCTAATTGAAAGCGTCAGCTGTGCAGAGCAAGAGTTATCTTAGATGGTTTCTTCATTCGTTTCTTCCACCACAAATTTTTTGAGTGCAAAAATGCTCTAGCATTAGGTGCAGATATTGTAAATATAAAAAGAGATGGTGCGTATGCTCAAGAGACTCACAGTCTGATGGGGAGACTCGCATGCACTGGGCATGCTCCATCCACAAGGCAGGCACTAGGGATGCAGGAGACTCCAGGAGACCAAAAGTACCGGCCCCAGCACGGGAGAGCTAGAAGGTCACTAGGAATTAACATGTGACATTTGTCTTCAAGATAGATGGTTGAAATTTGAAGCAGAGATGTTAGGAATGGGCATTTGTTCTGGATATCTTCAGTTTGCCCCTCCAGGTCCCATCCTTCACCTTCTGCTAGGGCTACGGGACCAGCTGACCTGGGTGAACCCTACTGACAGGCTTCATGCCCTTTGGCTTCAAGTTGTGACCCGTCAATGGGCAGCCCCAGCAGGAGCTTGGAGGAAGAGGAGGGTAAGGTCTGGGTATTTTATCCCCCTGGTTTCCTTCCTGAGGAGGCTAGTTGATTCTCAGTCTGAAGTTAAACCAAAGGTTTCTGCTCCTCTCAGGTGGCTTCTACAGGACCCTCTCTTTTTGGGTCCCAGTAAACACTCTCTCGACGATGGACCCTATGTTACACATTTGCCCTTGGGCTTCTCTTCCCTTGCACTCCCCTTCCTGTGCAACCCTCTCTTTGCACACCGATTTGAGTGTGCCCTCTCTTCCCAGCTGGAACTCGGACTGACACAGCATCAAAGGCTGAGTGGACAGACTGAGCAAAGATAAAGGGAGTGCAAAATGACTGTATGCTTGGAAGTCAACCTATAGGTCAGAGATGCTAGAATATAAGGGGCATTTAGGGTGGGAGGAGGGAGGACAAGAGAAGCACCAAAGGTTTGTGAACTAGGACATTAGGATGTAACAGGATTCAGTCTGAGTTGACAAAGATCAGCCTGGCAATAGCATGGGGAAAGAACTAGAAAAAAGAGAGAGTCTAGGGACAGTAGCTGCCACTCCCCTGTGGCCCCAGCTTCCTCCAGTCAGCATTGCTGTGGTTCCAGGTTTTGTCAGGACAAACTGGCTCTGACAGAGTTTCAGAACTTCAGTGGGACTTCAGCCACTGGGTTCCTGGAACGTGACGCCTTCCCTCTGGTCCTCCAGCCTGCTGTTGCTAGCTTGGGGTTATCTTGCCACCCCATATTTGGCTCTCAACTTCTCCATCACCTGGGCAACCAATGCCTGGTAGTAACTTTCCTCTTTTATAAATATCCAAAGTGTTTTCTGTTTTTCTGGTTAGACCCAGGTGAATACAAGCATCTTAATAAGCCCAGGCAACGAGATGGCAAGCTGTGACATGTTCTAAGGGGCCTAGCTTGCTGGCAAAGGGCCGCAATCTCTCCTCACACCAGAAAGCTGTTACAGTCTTTCACGAGGGGCAGTTCAGTGCACTGTTCTTACATGGATTCCAGAGCAGGCTGCCTGGGCTAGAAAGCCTGCCTCAAGGATCCCATGTAAGATTTTTGATGTTTGTGTGCCTTGTTTCCTCCCATGTAAAATGAAGATAATAGTACCTTCTTTATGGGATTGTTGTAAGCATTAAATGAGCTAATATGGTATATGTAAAATGTTTTAAAAAGTGCCTGGTAGGGTTTCCCTGGCAGTGCAGTGGTTATGAATCCACCTGCCAATGCAGGGGACACGGGTTCGAGCCCTGGTCCGGGAAGATCCCACATGCCGTGGAACAACTAAGCCAATGCGCCACAACTACTGAGCCTGTGCTCTAGATCCCGTGGCTCACAACTAGTGAGCCCACGTGCCACAACTACTGAAGCCCGCGCGCCTAGAGCCCGTGCTCCGCAACAAGAGAAGCCACCGCAGTGAGAAGCCCGTGCACCACAAAGAAGAGTAGCCCCCACTCACCGCAACTAGAGAAAGCCCGTGCGCAGCAACGAAGACCCAACGCAGCCAATAAATAAATAGATTAATTAATTTTTTTAAAAAGTGCCTGGTAGATATTAAGTGCCGTGTAAATACTAGCTATTTTAATTTGCCTAGGGACTTTGGGTTGGAGCCTGAAAGGCTGAGGTCTCCTTTCCTTTCCAAACACCAAGTCATCTCCATATTAGGACAGGATTTTGGCTGCCATATCCTAGGGATGGCAGCTTTGGAAGTTGGAGGAAGTGTGCACTGATGGACAGGGATGCTGTAAGGAGATATCATTTCCCAGGGGCAAGCAGTGGCTGTCACATTTTCCAGCTGGCAGAAACTCCAAGGTCCATTTCTTGAAAATATTTCACTACTGATGTGAGCAGGGCGATTCTTCTCGGCTCCTAATGGCTTCCTGTGCAACAGGGCAGATTGCTCCCAAACTGAACCCTGCTCTCAGGCAGGGCAGCAGGAGAGAAAAATAGGAACGAGTAGAAATCAGAAAGCACAGCCATCCAGCTGACCACTGACTCTGAAGGCAAACACAGCTGATTCCCCACGGAGCCAAAAAAGGGAAGTGTCACCTGAAGAAATGCAATTTTAATAACCACAGGGGGAATAGAGCATTTTATTCTGAGACTCAGGTCTGCACTGATAAAGATCACTGAGAACAACTTACACTATTTAAAATTCTTATTGCTGTCCGAGTGATTCATTTTTACTTCCCTGGAAATTCAAGTCCCAGGGTGCCAGGGAAATCGCAGTGCACAGACTGCTGGTGATAGCCCACAGCTCAGCTCACCACCCAATTTAACTCGCTGCTCGTCTGCCTCCAGACCTTGTGTGTGTGTTTCACCCTTAAAGCAATGCTCCGTCCTTTGGAATTAAACTCCTCTGACAGCCCAGCTGCAGTATCAATTAAATGTTTTCCTTTGTAGAGTGGCTCACGTTGTTTTGGGGAAGTCTCTCCCCAAGGCCAGGGATTATGTCCAGAGTCCATTCTCCAGGGGGGTGGCCTTCCCCACCGTGTTGGTCACTTCAGGGCAGTCCCATTAGCTGGGCACGGAAAGCGGATGTCTGTTCATCGTGGGCAGGCTAGGGTGTCATTGGATAGAATACGCAGGTTTCATCTAAAAGATGCAGGTTTCTCCACTATGAAAGGGCTCTGCCTAACTGAGTGAAGCACCAAAACAAAAACAACATAAAAATCAAAACCCCTCTACTACTTATTCATAACTCAGAAAGTACCTCTGCGCATTGACCAGTCATTCAAATGCTTTCGAAAATGCTTTTTTAAAAAGCAATCCAGAAAAGCTAAACCAATGTTATTTCCTACTCACGCAGCATAAAACTCTTCTTTCTCTAGGGAAGCTGAGGCCTAACCATCTATTTACAAAGTGGTACTAGAGATTTAAGGGAAAGAAAAAGGGAATTGTAGTTAGGACTTGTGCTCAGTTTTAGATGGCCACAGATTCTTTGCAGCTGTGCCTGTCAAGAAATGCAGTCTTACCCCTCCTCTGGATCCTCGGCTGGTCTGGAAACTTGCTTTGGCCAGTAGAATGCAGCAGAAAGGAAGTGGTGAGACTTATTTGTCTTGGCTTCGAGAAGCTCGTAGCTTCTGCTCTGACCCTCATGAATGGTGTCTCCATGTGAACAAGTCCGAACTGGTCTGCTAGGGAGGCCATAGGACGGAGAGCCAAGGCCCCCTAAAACCCACAACCACCATGTAGGTGAGTGAGACCACCCTAGACCATCCAGCCTTGTCGACCACCAGGTGGCTGCAGCCGCAACAGTGACCCCAGGCTAAAGCCGTGGCCAAATGCCCAGCCTGGGTTCAGCCCAAATGCTGACGGGCAGAATCAGGAGCAAATAAAACAGTTGGTTACGTTAAGCCCTTGAGTGCTGGACCGGCTTGTTAGCCAGGCACAGATAACAGCCAGAGGATGCATTTCTGGTTTAGTGCTTGATTTTTCTGAGAAATAGAAACAAATCACCTTCAATTACAGAAAATATTCAATCAATGGAGTATTCGCACTCACTAAATATTACGAACAGTGTTAAGAGAATTAAAGAAACTATTTAGACAACGTAAGCAGTCTGGATTATTCATGCCAACGGATCTGACTCCCCACATACTCTCACCCTGAATATCCACCTCCATTTCTCAGAAGCAGATAATTTTATGAGAATTATCTGTAAAACTGACATATTGCTACTTTTTCTGGAACAGTCTGGCCCTAGGCTTATTGGTCATCAGTTATTGGGTACACCAGTGTTCTGATCATAGGTTTATCTCCCCTTTTGTGCAGTAATGAATTTATCCTTGCCTAAAAGACATCTGGCCTTTGCCCTCAGCTAATGGGAGGTGATCTCTAAGCCCTTATAGTGTCATGCCTGATAGGAGTTTCTTTGCCTGGGGGTCTTGAGTCAGCCAGATAGTAACAATGTGATTTAGGGTTGGGGCTTTGAGCCACACTACCAGTGCGACTTAGGTTGGGGGCTTTGGGTCATACAGTATCAGCTTGGCCTTCTAAGGAGCTGGAAACTGAGATTATGCAAGTGGACAGTCAACCATGCCTGTGTGCTGGAGGCCCCAGTAAAGACTCTGGTCAGCAAGGTTCAGGTGAGCTTCCCTGGTTGGTAATCCTCAGTGCACACTGTCACACATCAATGCCAGGGAAATAACACTTTCCTTCCCCCATGAGAATAACTAGAGGCTCTGCAGTTGGTACTTTTCCTGGACTCTTCCCTATGTGCTTCTTCCCTTGGCCAATTTTAATCTATATCGTTTCCCTGTAATAAAGCGTAGCTATGAGTATATAATACTTTCAGTGAGATCTGTGGGTCTTTCTAGTGACTTATCAAAACTGAGGATGGTTTTGGGAACCCCCCCGAACTTCCAGCTGGTTCAGAAGTAAGGGTAGTCCCATGTGGACTGTCCTCCTAACTTTGTAGTTAGCTAACTTTCACACCTTCCTTCAAGATGCAAATCAGATATGCTTCCAGGAAGCCTTCCCTGACCACCCACTCCAATTCTAAAGAAAAATTCTGTTCTCTGAATTCTTACAGCTTGTAGGACTCAGTTGTAACTTCCTATGATACTTAAAAAAAAAACGGTTCCGGGTTTTGCTGTTGATCATGGATACTTATCGTATGTCCTGTACTAGATTTAAGTGCTTCGAGGACTCAGCCTATTTCTCACACCCTTCCTACTTCCAGTAGCCCCACATTCTTTTTAAATTAAACATTGTGATATTCACAAATTGTGCTGCCTCTACTGTAAACTAGCAATTTCTGAAATTTAGGTTACCTTGGTATTATTAATGAGGCTAAAATAATTATTCACTCATTCAAATATTTATTGAGTGTCTACTATGTGCTAGGTTCCAGATCTTAGCAACAAGCAGTGAAACGAGTCCCTGTCTTCAGGGAGCTTCTATTCTGGAGGATAAAGAGAACAAATCAACACACATATGTTATATTAGATAGTGATGCGTGGTAGAAAGAACAGTCGTTCACAATAAAGGATTGAATGTGATGGGGATAACTAGCTTAGATAGAACAGTCAGGGGAACGCTGTCAGAGGAGCTGACATTTCAGTAGGGACCTGAAACAAGCAAGGGAGGGGGGAGACATGTAGACATGTCTAGACAGGCTTGCAAAATGGGTCTAATTTCCTGATGACTTCAATGGCTGAATTGGTTTGAGAATGTGGCTATCTGAATGGCAGATAATTCTTTCTTAAAAAACATTTGTTTTAATGAGTTAGGAATTCTAATCCACTCAGGACACACAGATAGATCCTCATAGACCCTTTAAAGGTAGAAAGAACATTACAGGTAAACAACTTGGGTGTGCAAAAGGCATAAAGCAAGTTCATAGCTGACTGAAGACAAAATTCAAACTCGTCGTCGTCTTCGTGTGTCCAATTTCTTGAGCGGACACTGAAGAGGACAACTTTAGCTTAAATAATCATCCCGCTGTGGAAGAACCCTCCCGACAAACCTCTTCCTCAGTCTAACAGCCTTTGTTCTGAGGAGGGTTCAGCTGAAGCTTGACAAGGTGTCACCCAATTCTGAAGAGAACCAGGTAATTCAGATAGAAGGATCCGGGCAAAGATAAATGTGAAGAAGAACCTTGTCAATGTAAGGTGTAAGATCCAGGAAAAACTTAGACTTTTTCATCGTATTTAGTTTCAGTGAACAAACTAAGGTTCATAGACTTAATTTTTTTTTTTAACAAACAAGCCAAAATCTCTTTATAAGTAGAACTGGATGCTCTGAGAGAAGAAAGGTGGGACTTTTAAAGATGGTGATGGTAGAATTGTTCCATTTCTACTTTCTGATTTCATGTGGTCACCGCCATCGTTCTGCTACTTTTTGGGAAGCGAGGAGTGCTTACTGGGCATCGTGTTTGAATATGATCATCCTTCTATGATCTAGAATCTCAGTCTCCACAAAGCTCTATTCTCTGGCGTTCTTGTGTATATAAAATGAAATGTCACAAAAATCTAAAAATGCCTTCTGAATCATCAGAAGAGGATTAAATTATGTTGCAGCATCTGTGGTGCTGAATATATCAGTGTGTTCTAGTTCTTTAAAAAATGGTGAGCTAGGTATAATGTATGTGGCAAGTCTTGACTCATCAGAAGAATCATTAACCAGGATATAACATTCCCCAACTATGCTGTAGATTGAACTGTTCAGATAAGCTTTTTGTACTAGTCATGTTTCTAGATTTCAAGACAAGATGCTTTGGTTTGAAAAAGGTGGGAAATGGAGACTGTCCAGACACGGTGTTTTAGAACTGAAGCCCAGAGTCTCCAGAAAACCACCCTTATTTCCTAATTTCTCTGTCTTCTTCTTAATTGCCCAGTGAAAATATTGATGAGAAGTGGTACCATGAGGAACAGTTGAAAAAACAGGAGGCAAATTTGGTTCAGAAAAGTTGCTATGGAACAGGAGAAAAGAGAGAAATGCCTTGCCCATTTCCCTCTTTTTTTCTCCATCAAACATACCAGAAGACTGGTATTGAATGTGTTGGTAGCATCTCTGTAGAGAAATGGAAATATTTCTGGGATATCAGAGGGAATGGACATGCTGGTTGCCAGAACAATATAGGTCAAGTAGGAGTCGTGCTAAGAAGCCCAAAACTATAAATAACTTTAGGGCAAAGTCTTAGGAATGCAAAACCAATTTATTTATCATTCAATAAACACCTTCTGTATGTCCACACTCAGGTAATTGCTGTGAAGGACATTAAAGAAGTATAAGATATAGTCCCTGTTTAGCATTTAGTTAACTCACATACCAGGCCTAGCCAAGTATGTGACTTAACTAAACGCCAAATGCATGGACATTGCTTTCCAGGAGCTCATGGGTTTGTGGGAAAGACAAAGTGTGCGCTTAAAATACTTAAAATTCATAAGAAAGTATGCCCATCATAAAACCACAAAGAGAAATTCAGGCAAACATATATACACAGGACAGCAGTGCTATATGATGGGCTAAGGCACTTCTGGAAAAGATAACATGGCCTAAAAGCACATCAAAACCTAGAAAAGAATCTCAACATTTTGAACATAGAGTGACCATGTGACCAGAAGTTCCACTCCTAGGTGTATACCCAAAAGGGTTGAAGATACAAGTCCACAAAATACTTGTGCACAAATGTTCATAAAAACATCATTTATCATAAGCAAAAAGGAGAAACAACCCAAATGTCCATCAGCTGATGAATGGATAAACAAAGTGTGTTATGTTCATACAATGGAATATTATTCAACAATGAAAAGGAATTAACTACAGATGCATGCTTACTAGTGATGTTTGCACAGCTTAGTGAATATACCAGAAATCACTGAATTGTTCATTTGAAAAGGGTGAATTTTATGGTATATGAATTGTACCTTAACAAAGCTACTGGTTTAAAAAATAATAATAAAAAATAAAAAAACAACCCCTGGAAAGAATACCTCTCCCAAAATTGTTAAGAATGATTTCACTCTGGCTCCTAAGAGTGAAATTATAAAACAGACAGCTTAGAAATGAAGAAAAGTCATGGACAAAATACAGAAGAATCATAGAAACAAGGTTCTTTCTAGAGCTTTGCCTCTCTTATGGTATTATGGGGAATTAAAAAAATAAAAACCTATAAGATGTGAAGTAAGAAAAAAAGTGAGGTGTTTTATGTCAGTTTACGTGATCAAGTCATGGTGTCATTATTTGTGCATATGTTTTGTTAAAGTGAGCTGTACTTAAAGTATTTAGAAATAATTTCAAACATACAGAAAAGATACAGCAATACTACAGAAGACATTGTATATATCTTTTAACCCTTTACTCAGATACACTTAGCGTTGACACTTTGCCCCACTTACTTGATCATTTATGCTTGCACTCTCTTTCTCCTCCCTCCCTCCCACCTTGCTGTCTCTCTGTCTCATATATATATTTGCAAATATCGTGGCCCCCTACCTAACATATCAGTGTGCAGTGTATATTTCTTAAGAGTAAAGATATTATCTTATATACCCAGAGTGAAGTTATTTAGTTATAAAGTATATATTATCTTATATACCCAGAGTAAAGTTTAGTAAAGTTTACTAAAGTAAACTTCAGTAAAGTTAACATTGTTATAATACATTTTTTTCATCTGTGTTCTTGAAGTTATGTCTGTTGTATCTTTGCAGTGGAAATACTGTGTAATGGTGTACCTCTCTTCCCAACTTTCTGTTTGGTGGCACTGTTCAGACAGCTTGAAATCGTCTGTGGTAGGGGCATTTACACCATGGAAAGCGGCAAATGCTACATACCACAGCTTGGTTTAGTGTTTCATTGATTTTCTAGACTTAAATGATGGAGAAAATGTTCATGCAGTTAAAAGTGTATCATGTCTGTAGCTGTACATTGTAAAAAAAATTGAGGGAAGCTGTACAAGCACAAAAAATTGAGGGAAGGCTATTCTTCCAGTATTTGAAAACTATCTCAGATTGATCGAGAAACTTACTCGTCATTAACAAACAAGTGAAATTGTAACATATATCTTTGTTGTTTCACTTTGGTCTTCAATGTAAAAGAAAATAACCATGAACATTCAAGTCAGGACTACCCATGGATAACTTCTTCACAAAATCAGATAGTAATCAAGCATTTTTTCATAGCTTGATTTTGTGTGTGGTTGAATTATAATCATAGGTTGGCTATAGATTAAAAAAAAAGTTTGGCAAAACTCAATAAAAGCATTCTATGAGAATCAATTGGCTATATGAAATTTATAATAAAAAGCTTTACATAAAAATCAATTAAAAATGAGAAAAAAACACAAATTTCAGCCATCTTACATTCATTCACTTCTGGAAGAAAGACAAAATTTTATATTGTTTACTCTTTTTGATACTTCCATTTTTTTCTCAATGTTTTCCAGATATATGTGTGTGTGTGTGTGTATATATACAAGTATATATATATGTATATATACTGCATATTCAACGAACATGGGGGTGCATATATTTTTTTGAGTTGGTGATTTTGTTTCCTTCAGATAAATATCCAGATGTGGAATTGCTGGATCATATGGTAGTTCTATTTTTAATGTTTTTGAGCAACCTCCATAGTGGCTCTACCAATCTACTTTTCCACCAACAGTGCACAGGAATTCCCTTTTTTCCACATCCCTTCCAACACTTGTTATTTCTTCTCTTTTTGTTAATAGCCATTCGAACAAGTGTGAAGTGGTATTTCATTGTAGTCTTGATTTGCAAATGCCCTGATGATTAGTGATGTTGAGCATCTTCTCATGTACTGTTGGCCATTTGTATGTCATTTTTAGAAAATGTTCAGATCCTCTGTCCATTTTTTAATTGGATTGTTTGTTTGCTAATGAGTTGTATGAGTTCTTTATATATTTTGGATATTAACTTCCTACCAGATAGATGATTTGCAAATATTTTCTCACATTCCATATGTTACCTTTTCATTTTGTTGATGGTTTCGTTTGCTGTACGGAAGTTTTTAGTTTGATGTAGTCTTACCTGTTTGTTTTTGCTTTTGTTTCCTTTGCCTTTGGTGTCGTATCCAAAAAAGTCATTGCCAAGACTGATGTTCAGGAGCTTCTCCCTATGTTTTCATCTAGGAGTTTTACAGTGTCAGGTCTTACAGGTCTTTATTAATTTTGAGTTAATTTTTGTGTATGGCATAAGATAGTGGTTCAGTTTCATTCTTTTGCATGTGGCTGTCCAGTATTTCCAACATCAGTCATTGAAGACTATCCTTTTGCCAGATATAACATAATACATATATAATATATAATAACGCTTTTTTATAATCTACTGTTCCTATTCCAGTTTTGTCAAATGATACAGTGTATTAGCCATGTATTACTCTACAACAAATTACTCCAAATCTTAGCAGTTTAAAACCACAAAATTTATGATGCCACATTTTCTGTGGCTTAGGTATCTAGATGTGGCTTAGCTGGGTCCTCTGGCTCGGGGTCTGTCACCAGGCCATAATCCAAGTATAGGCTAGGGCTGTGCTCTCATTTGAAGGTTTGATGGGGGGAGGATCCACTTTCATGCTCACTCACATGGTTGTCAGCAGGACTCAGTGCCTCCCTGGCCGTTGGCCTGTGGCCTTTCTCAGTTCTTTGCCACTTGAGTATCTCCATAGGGAAGCTCATGACATTGAAGCTGGCCTGTCTTAGAATGAGAGAGTGAGAGAGCAAGCCCCCAACTGGGAGCTTCAGTCACTGTTTCATAACTTAATCTTTAGAAGTGGTATTCCATTACTTCTGCCATATTCTGTTCATCAGAAGCAAGTCAGTAAGTCCAGCCCACATTCAGGGGAGATGATTATACAAGGGTGCAAATACCAGGAGATGGGGTTATGAGGCTGCCTACCACTCCCAGAAAGTTTCCAGTACAGGATCCAGTCTAGAATCATATTGCATTTAGTTGACATATCTCTTTAGTCTGTATTTCTTTCTCTTTTTAAATTTTAATCAAACAGACATTTAAAAAAATACACTTCTCCTTTTTAAAATAGAATGTTCCTCATTTGGGGTCAGCGTGATTTTACTTATTATTAGGTTCAGGCTATGCATTACCAGCCGAATATTACATGTGCAGTGTTGCCCTCTTTAGGGTATTGTCTTAGTCAGTTGGGGCTGCTATAACAGAATACCACAGATTGGGTGGCTTACAGACTACAGAAATTTATTTCTCACAGTTCTGGTGGCTGGGAAGTCCACCATCAAGCAGATTCAGTACTTCATGAGCGCCCTCTTTCTGGTTCATAGACAGCTATCTACTCGCTGTGTCCACACATGGTGAAAGGGACAGCTCTCTGCAGTCCCTTTTAAAGGGGCACCAATCCCAGTCATGAGGGTTTTACCCTCAGGACCTAATTACCTCCCAAAGGCCCCACCCCCTAATACCATCACATTGGGGATTAGGTTTAAACGTATGAATTGTGGGGGGACACGAACACTGAGTCTATAGCAGGATATCATATCCAGAGACACTTGTGGTCCTTCTATCCCTCATTGGTGATGTAAATTTTGATCCTTGGTCAAGATGCTGCCTGATTTCTCCACCGAATAATTACAAATTTTTCCCTTGCAACCAAAAGGCAATCTGTTGGAAGACACTTTAAGACCATGCAAATACCCTGCTCTTCACTAAAAGTTTCCTCTAGACTTAGCATCTGGATGATTTGTGTCTTAATGGTAGTAAAATGATTTTTTTTCCAGCTCCAGCACTCCATCCACATCTACCATTTGACACTGGGTATTTTATTCGTCTGCTTGGACTTCCATTACAAAATACTACAGACTTGGTGGCTTCAACAACAGAAATTTATCTTCTCACAGTTCCTGGAGGCTGGAAGTGCAAGGTCAAGGTGCTGGCAGGGTAGGCTTCTCCGAGGCCTCTCTTTTTGCCTTGCAGAGGGCCACCTTCATGCTGTGTGCTCACGTGCCTTGTTCACCATGTGCACGCACTCCCTGGTGGCTCTTTCCCTTCTTGTAAGAACACCAATCTTATTGGATTTGGGCCCCACCCTTATGACCTCTTCGAACCTTAATTACCACCTTAAAGACACTATCTCTTTATACAGTCATATTGGGAGTTAGGGCTTCAACGTTTGAGGGGGATACAATTCAGTACCAATAGCCTACCGTAAAAATGGCCACCCCTTCTCATGCATTTGTTTATATCTCTGCTTATTAGTGTATGGATTCATGGATTCCCATTTTCTTTTTCAATGGTTTATTACTACCCTTATTTTGGTGTTCAAATTGTCCCAGACTTAGGCAGTGGAAGCGCCTTCAGTCTAGCTCCTCTTTCGTTATGACATGTCCCTATAAGTTTTTTTTTCTTTTTATAAAATTTTTATTGGAGTGTAGTTGCTGTACAATGTTCTGTTAGTTTCAGGTGTATGGCAAAGTGAATCAGTTATACATATATATATATATATATATATATATATATATATATCTCCACTCTTTTTTACATTATTTTCCCACATAGGACATTACAGAGTATTGAGTAGAGTTCCCTGTGCTATACATTAGGTCCTATTAGTTATCTATTTTATATATAGTAGTGTGTATATGTCAATCCCAATCTCCCAATTTATCCCTCCCCGCTCCTTTTCTCCTCGGGTAACCATAAGTTTGATTTCTACATCTGTGACTCTATTTCTGCTTTGTAAATAAGTTCATTTACCATTATTTAGATTCAAAATATAAGTTATAGCATATGATATTTGTCTTTCTCTGACTTACTTCACTCAGTATGGCAATCTCTAAGTTCATCCATGTTGCTGCAAATGGCATTATTTTGTTCTTTTTTATGGGTGAGTAATATTCCATTGTATATATGTACCACATCTTCTTTATCCATTCCTCTGTTGATGGACATTTAGATTGCTTCCATGTCCTGGCTATTGTAAATAGTGATGCAACAAATATTGGGGTGCATGTATCTTTTCAAAGTATGGTTTTCTCCGGATATATGCCCAGGAGTGGGGTTGCTGGATCATATGGTAGCTCAGTTTATAGTTTTTTAAGGAACCTCCATACTGTTCTCCATAGTGCCTGTACCAATTTACATTCCCACCAACAGTGTAGGAGGGTTCCCTTTTCTCCAGACCCTCTCCAGCATTTATTGTTTGTAAATTTTTTGATGATGACCATTCTGAGCAGTGTCAGGTGATACCTTGTTGTAGTTTTGGTTTGCATGTCTCTAATAATTAGTGATGTTGAGCATCTTTTCATATTCTTTTTAGCCATCTGTATGTCTTCTTTGGAGAAATATCTATTTAGATCTTCCCGCTTTTTGATTGGGCTGTTTGGGTTTTTTTTTTTTTTTTTTTTGACATTGAGCTGCATGAACTGTTTGTATATTTTGGAGATTAATCCCTTGTCAGTCACTTCGTTTGCAAATATTTTCTCCCATTCTGTGGGTTGTCTTTTTGTTTTGTTTATGGCTTCCTTTGCTGTGCAAAAGCTTTTAAGCTTCATTAGGTCCCATTTGTTTAGTTTTGTTTTTATTTTCATTACTCTAGGAGGTGGATCAAAAAAGATACTGCTGTGATTTATGTGAGAGTGTTCTGCCTATGTTTTCCTCTAAGAGTTTTATAGTATCCAGCCTTACATTTAGGTCTTTAATCCATTTTGTGTTTATTTTTGTGTATGGTGTTAGGGAGTGTTCTAATTTCATTCTTTTACATGTAGCTGTCCAGTTTTCCCAGCACCACTTATTGAAGAGACTGTCTTTTCCCCATTGTATAATCTTGCCTCCTTTTTCATAGATTAGGTGACCATAGGTGCATGGGTTTATCTCTGGACTTTTACTGTGTTGCATTGATCTATTTTTCTGTTTTTGTGCCAGTACCATACTGTTTTGATTACTGTAGCTTTGTAGTATAGTTTGAAGTCAGGGAGCCTGATTCCTCCAGCTCCGTTTTTCTTTCTCAAGATTGCTTTGAGTATTTGTGGTCTTTTGTGTTTCCATACGAATTGTAAAATTTCCTATTAGGTTTTGAGCACTTCCTTACATGCTAGCATAAGATGTTCCAGGCTCCCACTGAATAGACGTGGTGGTTACACAAGCTTGTGTATGTACCAAATACCACAGAAGTGTACACTTAAAAATAGTTCATTTTATGCTATGTGAATTTCACTTCAATTTAAGAAAAAAAAATGTCCCAGACTCATCTTGCACCTTTCCTGCCTCAGCCCTGGAAACAGTCATTTCTCTGAGGAATGCTAGTTCTTGCAGTCAGAAAACTGCAATAGAAAGCAGGATCTGGATGTCAGATGTGCTCATTGCTACTGGGGTATCTTTGTTTCAGTGAAAGAGCATAGAAATACATACATATATATGGTATATATATCATATATGTATGTATCAAATCAGTACACACATAAACATGCATATATACATATTTCAGAATTTAAGAGTCCACATTCATAGCTCCAACTGTAATTGATTCCTCCTACGGTGGTGTCTTTCCCCTTTCTGTGTTTATAACTCCTTTCTCCCACAGTGAGAACCCTGGCTCCCAAAAACACTGACATACATATTCATTTGCTCAATACTAGAAAACATCTAAAATAGTTTCAGAGTCATTTTGCCTATGCTGCTACAAAACCAAATGTATTAAAAAGAGTTTAGTATTTGCTGACAGTTCTCCTCAGTCCTCATCCTACCTAATTCTGACAGATCGTAGTGTAATACTTGTTCATAAATTACTTGGATTAGTTTTCAGTGTGATTATTCATTTAAAATACAGTTGGGTTCATTTTTTTTCAAATGTTCTTTATTCAAACTGAATTTTTTTTGTCTGTTTTCCCTATCAGTTAATGAGAGAGGTACTTTTTTTTATTTTTTAACTTTTTGGCTGCACCACGGGGCATGTGGGATGTTAATCTCCTGACCAGGGATTGAACCTGTGCCCCCTGCAGTGGAAGCACAGAGTCTTAACCGCTGGACCTCCAGGAAAGTCCCGGATTCTTTTTTTTTTTTTTTTGGTTTACTTTTAATTTTAGTATATTTTCTCCTTTCTCATACTTGTTTTAATTTTACTTTTAAAATATGCAGAACACTAATAAGATTCCCCAAATCAAAATCACACAAAAAGTAACACAGAGAAGTATTACTCCCTCTCATATCTTTTCCACAATCTTCCCCACCTACCTCTTGTAAAGGACTCATTTCATCCCACTTCATCATCTTCTGGTTTATTCCTCCTATATTTCTTTTTTTTTTTAAGATAAGTAGATATGTATATTTTTCTCACTTTCCCTTCTTCTCTTCACAAAAGGTAGCCCACTTTGCACTTACACATCTGCTTATTTGCACTTTGCTTGCTTTACTTAATAATATATTCTAGAAAACACTCTGTCATTTCATATGGTTCTGCTTCATTTTTTTACAGACGCATAGTACTCCATTATGTGTCTACCATAATCTATACATGTTTGCATGTTTAAGTCCTTTCCAAGAGTTTGCAATTATGATAATGCTGCAGTGAGTAAGCTTGTGCATATGAAAGTTCAAAAGTACAGAAAGGCTGTTAAAAAAAAAAAAGCCTTTACGGACAAAGCTTTATCAAACAGGGTCTGCAGTCCAGTTGGAGATGTCTGTGCAGTGATAAAGTGGCAGCTGTCTCCTCAGGTACCTATGGTTGGGAATTCCCCAAAGAGCTCCTGGTGGGACTTCTCCCGGAACAAGGATGCCTGGGAATTTTGGGATCTCCCAGCTATCCAGACTCAGTTACTCAAGAAGGAAAAACTTCCTTCCGTGTTGAACACTGAGCAGGCTTCTGTGCAGGCCCACATCCATTCAGTGAACATCTGTGTCTTTCCACAGAGATCCCACCCACACTTGTCAGCGAGTGCTGTGTCCTCAGTGACCTAGGAACACAGTGCAGACCCTTCTCAGCTGTGCTCTGCACTCAGTGCAGCCCAAGGCCCACAGGCTCCTAGCACCACATTCTTTCCTGGACTTCATCCTCCCCGATGGTTTGAGGATGCAGACCCTTGACTGCCAGCAGCTTAGATGACCGTTACAGCCCTCACCTCTACCCAGTAGACATGTTTTCTAACTCTTCCCTGTTGCCTAGTTCTGCCCTCCCTAACTCACAAAATTGATCCTCCAGGAGCAAAGCTTTCTCCTGAAATGAATTGTTAACTCCTCTCAACTCCTTCCCCTCCCTTCCCTCTTTCCCTGCCCCCTCTCAGACTCTCCCTCTCTCCCTCTCTGAAAGGCTTGGATCTTTCCCTAACAGTGGGAGACTCCCAAGAAAACGGGGAAAGGTTTTTTAAATGGAGTTATTTCCAAACCCGCCTGCTCAGCTGCCTGCTGGGTAATTCACCAGTATTAAACATCCAAGCACCATTCTCATAGAGGGATGCCTCTGAAACCATTTACTGTATTCTCCAGCGTCCTAGCGCATCCCCTCGGGCTCGGGGCTCAGCAGCTGGGGAGTCAGCAGAGCTAAGCGGGGCTTCCAGGAGGATTGACATGACGACCACAAGACGGGGTTGCTTGGTCCTCAGTAGGCGGCGGGAGCTGACCCAGCTCTTGTCTCGCCCCCCTCCCCACACCTCAAAGCCCCGGTGACATTCAACATCTGTGGCTGTCCATCTGTATCTGTCGTACAATAAAACTACCTCCAGGAACTGGGAGGGTTAGTGAGGGCCCGAAGAGGGTTTTTAGTCTTCAGGCTACAAACCCGAAGACAACCACAAGGGAGACAGGAAAGCATAGCATGAGCCGGCGGTTCCTCATAGGGTTAATACAGCCAGGCGTACACAAAGGATGGATGAGGGCGAGACAAAATGAGAAATAGGGCGCGCCGAGGGGGAAAAAAACACCTTCCAACCTTTCTTTTTGCATCAGGAGGTACATTTACATTTCAGAGTAAACCCGGCTACAAATGAGGGTAGCTGGGAGCATATCACTCCTTAGGCAGCTGATGAAAGACCCTCCCAACGCCTTTGATGCTGAACGCGCATTCGAGCACGTTTTCAACAGAGCATCTGTGGTGAGTTCAGCCCAGGAACCCAGGGGAGGGGCTGCAGCCGGTGGATGAGAGGGAAAACCTTGCCTGGAATACACAGGCCCGGAATGGGCAGGCCTGGAATGGGCCTGCTGCCCGGCACTAAGCAAAACCCGGACTGGATTTTCGGAAGGGAAGAGGGCGCTGCTCTGGCGCTGTGCACTGCATCCCAGTCCCCTATACAAGCTCATGGCCAGACTCGGGCTCCGAGAGGTCCACCGTTTGAACACACACACACGCACCCCACCCCCCCACCCGAGGGCTCACCAGTGGTGGGAACCTGGGAGGGGCCGAACATGCTGTTTGGAATAATTGAGGAGGGGGAATATTCTTCCTGCTTGGTAGTGTGAAATCTCTTATTTATGGCTTCCATTCAGTCTCGGGTTTGAAAATAATCCCCCTTTCTCATGAATGTTGATCTTGCAAATCAAGCTGACACTAGCAGCTTTTGTCCACCGGGGCATACATCAAGGCCTGCCTTCTCCCCGGCATGTTTCCCCTCTCATCGGAATGCATGGCCCAGCCTCCTGGATTCCTGAAAGGCGCGCTCCGCCCGAAGCGACCTGAGGTCTCCAACTAAAATCGAGGGGCTTGTCTGCCAAGTGCTCGGGCCCAACTTAGAGAGTCCTGTTCAGGGCCCCAAGAGAAGCCCTCGAGAAAAATGGCCCCGACAAGAGGAGGTCATCCGATGAGGGGCTCCGGGAGCTTTAAATCCTCACCAAGGGGCCTTGATACTGGTCCTGAAACAAGCATGCCAAGCCCAGACAAAACCAGGCTCCCAGAAAGGAAGCAAGGAAACAATTGCATTTATGTGGCAGGAGGACCGTGGACGACGGAGAGGAGGCAAAGCCAGCCAGGATGTATGGATCTGAAATAATGAGATCAGATGGGGGAGGGCGGATGTCAACTACATCCACAGAAGCCATCAATAAAGGAGGCTTTGCTCAAAGCAAGGCAGATGGGTGGTTTTTAGACTGTACGTGGTGGTAGCTCTGGAGCATGGTGTGATAGATGCTTTTTTTTTTTTTTTTTTACTAGTGCTAATGAGCTAATGCCTGTAAAGTACTCTAGGCTCCAGAGGAATAGGTACTAACTACAGACTAAACATGTATTTGACTGTTTTTTAGTTTGTTTTGTTTTGTTGGTACACGGGCCTCTTACTGTTGTGGCCTCTCCCGTTACGGAGCACAGGCTCCGGACACGCAGGCTCAGCGGCCATGGCTCACGGGCCCAGCCGCTCCGCGGCATGTGGGATCTTCCCGGACCGGGGCACGAACCCGTGTCCCCTGCATCGGCAGGTGGACTCTCAACCACTGCGCCACCAGGGAAGCCCTTGACTGTTTTTTGATTAACGTGACTCATGAATGAAATAAGAATACAGGAACCCACACCCTCACTCTTGGCAATCCAGACTCATGAATAACGATATTCATGCTTAATTTAAATTTTATTATGATGCAATTTTCAAACTGATGCCTACAGCTGAGGCAACTCACTCTGTTTCGAAAATGTAGTTCACCTGTGTACTCTCTCACCATTTGGTTAAAGCTTTTCAGTGTTCAGGTAGGGTTGTAGGAAAGCTACGTTAGCACACGTAAGTTTGTATTTTAAAAAATTACCTTGACTGCTTGCTAGAGAATGAGTAATGGAAGTGGGCAGAATCCCTCCTGGCATGGTAATAGTTCCCACCTCCCTGCTTTCATCCCTCCCCCCATTTACAGTTCCCAGCCCCACTCTGTGAAATGAAGCCCCTGTGGGAGTTTGAGGACCTATAAATGACCGATGAGTCCTCTACCTCAAGGTCCCAGCAAACAGGACCACTGATTCTTAGCATTTCTTGTCCAATTTTCACCTCTTTCTGGTTACTCTGACCACCATAGAGCTCACTAAAGAGGAAACCATAAAGGAGGGATGAAGCTGGGTTTTCTGAAGAGCGGGGGTGATCAGAACGACCATATTTGGTTCACACACAGTTCTCAGAGAGAAGGGGCGTGGTGAGTTAGGGCATAGTCCGTGGGAAGAACCTCATCTCTATGCACTGTTCACCATTTCTGCATCAGTTATACTCTCCAGTCCTGGAGTCCTGTGGTCAGTAGAATGGAGCAAATTAATTGCCTTCCTTTTGTGGAATGAAATCTTCAGAACAAGTTGATTGTCATCAGAGAAACCAATCCATCTTGTCTTTGCTTGTGATTCTCATCTGCACACCTTCTTGGATCCTGGTGTTTTCTGTCTGTTGGCTTTGACAGTGTCCAGCTTGTGGGAGCACACAAGCTGGTGAGAACCACAAGGTGCTTTTCATCTGCACAGCCTCCTTCCTCTCTGTCTCCCTGATTCCACAGGCTCTGGTGGGGCAGGTCATGTGACCATCGGGGCAAGTGACTAGGCTAATTCTTTCTTTTAGGAACTGGGACCTCCAGAGGGAGACCCGGGACTTGGGAAATTGATCAAGGTATCTGATGAACACCTCCTATAGAAAGGGTCCCTCAGGGCATGATCCCTGGAGATGTTCTGTTGGTGGTACCTCTCAAGCCCTGTTGTTCAGCTCCTTTCCATTCTAGGGCTGCTCTACTTACCCTTCAAAAACCTTTTTCTAATTGCTTTATTTAAATACATGGACACATTAGTCATACAGAAAACAAGTTGAAAAACTATTTAATCTTGTGAAATATACATCCAGAGAAGTACATAAAAATGTATTGCAAATAATTATAAAGCGAGCTTCTGTGTATGTGATTAGCACCTGGGTCAGGAAGTAGAATATTACCACTGTGCCTGGAAGCCCTCATTTCTCGCCCTGGGTGCCCTTCCTTAATGACGAGAGCCATCTCGCCCTTCTTCCCTAACTGCTAGGCTGACATGCTGGCATCCTTGATAATCATTCCCTTGCTTCATTTTATAGTTTTATCATCTGTATATGCACCTCTACATGTTATTGTTTAATTTTGTGTGTTTTGAAATTTATGTGAAAGGAGTCTTTTTGTCTGGTCACCAGAGTCATCTGGTGAGAGTCATCTGCGTTACTATGGATAGAAATAGTTTATCAATTTTTAATTAATTTATTTATTTTTGCTGTGTTGGGTCTTCGTTTCTGGGCGAGGGCTTTCTCTAGTTGCAGCAAGCGGGGGTCACTCTTCATCGTGGTGCGCAGGCCTCTCACTATCGCGGCCTCTCTTGTTGCGGAGCACAGGCTCCAGACGCGCAGGCTCCGTAGTTGTGGCTCACGGGCCTAGTTGCTCCGCGGCATCCTCCCAGACCAGAGCTCGAACCCGTGTCCCCTGCACTAGCACGCAGATTCTCAACCCCTGCGCCACCAGGGAAGCCCTAGTTTATCACTTTTAATGCTGTATGGGAGGACATTTGTGACTGTGCTACAGTTACTTATCCATTCTATCCCGGATGAACGTTTGCATTCTTTCCATTGGGACTATTACAAACAGTGCTGCGATGAGCATTCTTGTTTATGCCTCCCAGCAATGTGTGAACACATTTCTCTAGTGGAAGTCCATAGGAGTGGAGTTGCTGGGGCATAGGGTATGGATATTTTCATCTTTACTAGATCCTGCTACACTATTTTTCCAGAGTGCTTGAACCAATTTTGCATTTCCACCAGCACTAGATGAGAGGTCCTGTTATTCTGCCTCCTCTCCAAATTTGCTATTTTCAGCTTTTTTAAACTTTTGCCCATCTGCTGGCTTTATTTTTATTGTAATTCCGTGATGACTAATGAGGCATGCACCTTTCCAAATCTTTACTGGCCATTTTGTTTCTGAAGTGTATATGAATAGTTTAGATTCCTTTAAGCGATCAAAACAGCAAGTTTATGTCTCTATTCAACGATCAAATTCTAGGAAAATTGTCATTTTTCTGGTGTCTAAGTTTTCATTACCTTTGTTGTTTATATTTACCTCAACAGACATCATTTTTTAAACCTAAGGAGCTAGTCAGAAACTCTTATTTTTGAAATTATTTCATTTGACTTTCCACTTGAAGAGCTAATAACTTCATTAAAACCTGAGATTAATCCTTGCTCTTGGTGATGACAATTCAGTTCATGCCTACTAAATGAGGCACATATTAACCACAGATGCTAGCACAGAACTGAACAACTATCCTCCAACAGAGGCCTGCGATAAAATGAGACCTATTGGGGATTCTTCCTTGATCCGATGGAGTTTTCTGTTTACGTCCAAAAGAGGCAATTTGCCTCTTTGATTTTATTCCAAAAGTAGAATATCAGCCTGTGCTACCCAGGTCCAGCCAAACATTGACACAACGGTATTTCAGTACTCAGCCAACTTCTCTCTTCTCACTCACCGCTAGTTTTGGTTCTCTCCTCTCTTTCTACTTGATCAATAAAAAGATAACGAGGGAACGTGAGACATAATAGTCTATAGACGTAATATAGTAAGAAATTTCTGGGTGCTAAAACTTTGGGTTACGGACAGCTTCTGTTCTAGCCCAGGGGACCATTTAGAACAGGAATGGCAAGTAGGTTTCATTTCACGTCAGCCCCAATTGACTGGAGTTGATGTATGGGTTGTATGGAAAAATATATGGAAAAAATTCCAAAGTCACACCTGGGCTCTGTGGGAGAGAATGTCATGATGGTTTAGTCACATCCACCGTAGCTTAGGTTGGAAAGTGGCGGGCCTTACATCACGGGCAGTCTGGAGCAGTGGTCCTTAAACTCACCTTTAGACCCCTCTGGAGAGTTCTTACATGTACCAAGCCCAGGTCCCATTCCAGACCAATTACATCAGAAACTCTGAGAGCGGCCCAGGTGTCAGTATTGCTAAGACTCCGGTGAGGTTCCATTGTGTAGCCAGGTTTGAGGACCATAGAGCAGTGTTTCTCAACATTTTTTTCATCATTGCCCCCAACAGATGGAGTCTTTTTAAGATGTGTCTTTTTCCTAATTGCCCTCCCTCCCAAGGATTTTAATCCCACAGATATACTGTATATGTGTTTGTGTACTCTAGGTAGATCTGTGCTTTATACTTTAAAAGGGTAAGATTTTATCACCCCTCCCACCCCAAGAACCAGTTTTTGCCCCCTTGGTGCCAATAGCAACTCTGTTGAGAATGTGTGTTCTAGAGAATGAGAATTCACATGTAGCGAATTGTCTCTAATGACAAAAATATGGCTTGGTACCGTTGAGATTCAGGAGTGTTAATTTACTCTATGAAAGCAAAATGCCTCTGTAAGCATAATAGTAGAGGTACAGAATTAAGCGCTGTAACAGCTGAGCCACTTGGTTTTGTGGTTAATCGTTTCTGGGACTAATTAAGGGATAATGTTAATTGAGCAGAATGCTATCAGATGTGAGGATCCCCTGCTGCTAAGTAAGTACTGAAGAGAAGGGGGAGTGTTCACTTTCCTAGCAAAATAAACTGCTTCTATAGTTAATAATTCCCAATTACACAGTGATTATTTCTATTTTCCATTATTAACAAAATTGATATATTTTTTTTCTGATGGAGTTTTGTGCTTTGCGGTGGTGTCTGATCTCTTTACTATTACCAATTTAATAAAAGCCTTAGCATGAGTTTTAATCTAGAGGGGGCATTTATTCACCTATAACTACAGTGGTCTTTATCATACAGTTTCATCTTTACAACTGGAAAAACTTGTTATTTCTTAAGGTGCTCCAAATCACCACCAATTTAAAGGCTTATAAGTAAGTTAGGGGACAAAAAATATAGGACCTGGGAGGTCGCATTATTCTCTCCATTTCCTTAAGCACCCCCTCCCCTCCCCCTACTCAGCAGACTGCTCAAGTGCCACCCTGACACTCTCTTGCCCTGTCACCTTGGGCACATCATTTAACCCGTTTGTGCCTTGGTTTCATCTCTCTTCTGAAGAACTGAAAAATATTTGCTCTGCCACACAGGTTTCCAGGAAGAATAAGTATGTACAGCTGTTTCATAAAAGTAGAAAGGTATATACACATGAAAGGTAGTGGTGATCCAATGCCGTTTAGCGAATATTTATTAATCACTTATCCAATCACTAACCTTAACCTCTGGAGCCCCACAATGAATAAGGCACTGGCTCTGTCCTCACTGAGCTCACACTGACCGTCTTCCTGCTGACAGGTCTTAGCTGGTGGTTTTCACTACATGTGGATTCTTGTCCCCTCAAAAGAGAAGAGGTGAGCGAGCCATCAGACGGGAACCATGTAAGAAATATTCAGGCACACTGAGTATTGTACATCATAGAGGAACTGCAGTTTAGAACTGTCTTTTTGGTTTTCAAATCACTGACTCATTCTCAGTGTTAAAATAAGTGATCACAGAGCAGTTTTGTCACTGCTGGACTCTTCATTTGTCCACCAAAACTGTGTTGATCAGTACTGGTTCTTGATTGGAAGGTAAGGCCATTGAGGGCAGGCACCTGTGGGCTCCTTAGTGGGCCCCTGAGTCCCTAGATCTCTGCTCCCAGTTACACGCCGCTGGTGGAAAGCAATGCTGAACGTTAGGTATTGCACAGTTAGTGAGGCAGACGGAGCGGGGCAGCCAATGTCTTATTAATGTCAATGTCATTCTTTAAGAGCTGTATCATGTCAAGACCTCAGCTGAAATGGCCAGTTCCCATTTCCCTCTGGTTCGTCCCGAGCAAATCCTGCCATAATCCCGAGAAGCAGTATGACACTCTCCTTTCTAATATCCCGGTATTTCTTTGCTCTTCGGCCCTCACCTCGTTCTTCTTGTCTCAGGAGCTCCATGGCAGTGGCTTTTAGGACTCCCTTTTAGTGACAAAGAGAAATGAAATGAGACTTCTTTTTTTTTTTTTTTTGTACATGGATCATCATAGCGTCTTTTTATTTTATTTTATTTTTTTACATCTTTATTGGAGTATAATTGCTTTACAATGGTGTGTTGTTTCTGCTTTATAACAAAGTGAATCAGTTATACATATACTTCTTTACGCTGAACCTGCTTTCAGAACACAAGACAGCTGAAGATTCTTAGGACGGTCTGCCGCGCAGATCCAGTTAGAGCAGCCCCTGCTGAGGAGGGGAGAAAAGCTGATCGGTGTGCCCAGGCTGGGCTCGGTGTTTGCAATCCTTACAGTGCATCTGGGAGCCTGAGAAAAGACAGCAGATCCAGAGAGGGGGCCGCTGAAGGAGAGGCTTAATCGAGAGCTCCATCAGTCGGCTCAGCCCTGGGCTGCATGGAGTTTGTTGTAGGAGGCTCCCTTGGCACGGCCTCCCAGGAGGCATGCCAACTGCCTGAAAGATGCTTACCACTTTTTTTTTATATATATATAAATTTATTTATTTATTTTTGGCTGCACTGGGTCTTCATTGCTGCACACAGGATTCTCTAGTTGCGGCGAGCGGGGGCTACTCTTCGTTGTGGTGCGCGGGCTTCTCATTGCGGTGGCTTCTCTTGTTGCGGAGCACGGGCTCTAGGCGTGTGGACTTCAGTAGTTGTGGAGCGTGGGCTTCAGTAGTTGTGGCTTGCAGGCTCTAGAGCGCAGGCTCAGTAGTTATGGCGCACGGGCTTAGTTGCTCCGTGGCATGTGGGATCCTCCCGGACCAGGGCTCGAGCCCGTGTCCCCTGCACTTAACCACCGCGCCACCAGGGAAGTCCAGCTTACCACTTCTTGCAGTTAAAAAGCACCATCTTTCTGTCCCACACTCCCCAAAATGCAAGCAATGCATTTCGGTCCATATGAGTGACAGGTCTCCCAATCTGTGTCCATCTGTGATGGAGTGTTTCAAACCCTGCACTAATGGAGATAAGACACAGGCCAGCTGGTCAGCACTGGGGCCTGCAGAAGTGGGGAAAGGCGGGCAATCCCAGCCTTGCTGCTGGCAGTTAAACCCATGTATTTACTTTATAGCGATGAGCCCTTCCACACGAGGGGCCTGTTTTCTACTCTCAAGGACTCCTTAGAGTTCAGCTTGTCTTAATTGGGGGAGATAGCCCGACCCAGGCAGTATGGAACAAGAAGCTTGTGGGTTGACACAGTTGTTTCAATTTGTTTTATGTTCTTGAGAGTCAGCAAATCACACACAGCCCCGGGGAAAGAGCTCTGATATGGCAGTTTGAGATCAAAGACTCCAAATGAGAGTAACTGGCCTACGTATCCTCCACATTTCATTTTTTCAGAGATCCCAGTTTAGTTAGGCAGTCACTTTCAAAAAGGGCAGTCACTTCCTCTCCTGATTGAATCATCAGTATCACATTTTTATAACTTAGAGAAATCTGGTATAATCTTTATTACACTTACTCTTGGCAATTGACCTAGAACACTCTAATAATTTGGGGGGAGATAAAAAAACTCCTGGGGATGTTGCAAGTTCCTAAAATAGGTAACAGCAATCTAGGAGAGTTGCTACCTGTGCCTGTGGGATGCACTCTCACCCCCTCCCTACTCCTCGTGAAGTGTTACCTGCTCCCACTAACTTCCTTCCGCATTCTCAGAACTGGGCTTTCATCCTCTTCTCCCACTGGGGGCAAAGACATCCTTACCATGTCCCTAACGTCTACCCTGGCCTCAAATCACAGCAGAGTCTGGAATTAGCACCGCAGCACTGAAATGTTTACCTCCTATGGTTGAAAAGTGATTTTTCTAAATTGTTGCCAAAATGTCACATTGACCCTCAACTGTGCACATGTGGGAATGTATGGAAACTAGCCAGTTAATCGTGACACAGCTCTTATCCTAACATTCACAGTGTTGATTCATGGTAACAGTAGGACATCTCTGCATACACCTGTGCATCAGAGTATAGAACCTTTGGGTAGAATTTAGCTCCAGAGCAGAGTTTCCCAGCCTGCATTCTGCAAAGTGCTAGTATATGTAATTTGTGTTAATAGGAGTTCCTTGAAATAAAGTGTTCCATGGTGCAATAGGTTTGGGAACCACTGAATATAAATGTACCTCGTAGAGATTCTTATACAAATTACCATTGTAAAGATTCTGAAAAGTCCCATAGAAAAGAGAACTTTCTTTTACCCAGCATTTTCCAAACACATTTGACCCCAGAACCTTTTACCCAGATACCCTAAGAAAACTCAACTATGGGGAGAGAGGAATAGGACATTCTTACTAAGACGATGTTGATAATTGGGGAATGGATGTGAGTAAACCTTGTTAATTGGAGTTCAGCTATGGAGTGTACAGGGGCATCTTAGACTTGAACTTAAAGGGTTGTCTAGCTAGCATTTATTGGGTTTGCATGTGCCAGGCACTATACTAAATACTTAATCTCATTTATTTTCGTCCATACAACAGCCCCACAAATAGGTCCTACACACATTCTGATTTTATAACTAAGGAATAGAGAGATAAAGTAATCTTCCCAAGGTCATACAGTCTTTAATGAGTGGATGAATGAATACTGGAGTCCAGGTCTGCCTGTCACCAAGGTCTGTGTCCTTAACCCGAAAGCTCTACTGCTTCCCTATGGAAAGGTCATATCCTTAGGCTGACCCAGCAGAGATTTGAATAAGGACTAGTGTAGATCAACAAGACAGACGTCATCCCAAGGGGGCTCTGGATATGAGAAGCCAGAGGCCCTTCCTGCTCTCACCCCACCCAAGTGCAGCCATTGTGACCTACTTGGACTGAGCGACTACTAAAGTTACAGATCCGATTTGGTCAGTACTTCCAGGATAGAAGCAAAATTGAGAATTCAGGCCTGTCCTTGTATTTCTGTCAAGAGTTTATTATGCCCTTCGCATAGTGGAGGCAGAAGCAGAATCGCTAGCTGGGAGCCTCAGAATGAAGACTTTTAATCATTCCCGGTGTTACTGTATGCCGGGAACTGAGCCGTCATCTAGCCCCGGGTCACTCCCAGGTGTGGTCCCCAGACCAGCAGCATCGGTATCACCTGGGTACTTGTTAGAAAGCCAGACTCTCGGGCCCCACTTCGGACTTGTTGAATCAGAATCTCTGGGGATGGGGCCCAAGATTTGGGGCCCAAATCTCTGTGTTTTAACAAGTCCTTCAGAGGATTCTTATACACACACTAGCCCGAGTCTCTCGTTTTATAGGTGAGAAAACTGTGTCCTAGAGAGTTCAAGTGATTTACTAAATTCCTACAGAGCAAGTAGTAGGAAAGCCAGGTGGAATGAAAAACTGTTGGTTTTACCTGCCCAACATCCATAGCTCTTTCACTTTTGGTAACAGCCCCAAGCTTTTCCCTGGGGTATCCCCCCTGATCCTCTTTCTGTTCGTGTGGTTTGGATGGGGCTAACCCCGCACTCCCAGATTTCAGGGTGG
This sequence comes from Lagenorhynchus albirostris, assembly GCF_949774975.1. NCBI lineage: Eukaryota > Metazoa > Chordata > Mammalia > Artiodactyla > Delphinidae > Lagenorhynchus > Lagenorhynchus albirostris. The sequence continues at coordinate 52,973,499 of NC_083101.1, read as the reverse complement.
GTGCATGACCCAACCTCATGAAACTACTTTGTCACCACTCTGACACCAGCCTGGCTACAGAGTCATGGTTCGTGCCTATGACTCCAGCCAGGCCAATGAGAGTAGGTTATGGGAATTTTACTGGACTCTCAGGAAAGAGCATCCTTCTTTCCACTGAGATCAGTACCTGTAAGGGTGAGGTATGAATGATCTGTGTACTCTGAGGTCCACCGGAGAAGTCTCATCAGGATATGGTGCCTGTGTCCTAGTGTTCCCCACTCTGAGCTCTAAAACCTTGATTTGCACTGTAGCTAGACCCCATTTAGTCCAGGTACCTACTTAAGAAGCACTCAGGGGAGACCGTTAACTCAGTATTTTATGATGGCAGACTTCTTGACAATGTGACCCCTCACTCTGGTTTGAGAATTACACGAAGTTTACTAAACATGATGATGTTCATTGAGCACTACAAGCCAAAACATGGACTATAATGGGACTCTTTCAATGTTTCTTACCAAGGAAGTAGTCATAATTCTTATCCAACATGGCCAAAGTGATAGTTCCCGTCTGGACTCCCTGGATAAACAGAAGTATGGTTGCCAGATATTGCTGTGGAATTCTCTTAAACACACTCCCGGAAGGAAATTCAAGGCTTTTCTGGTAATCACTCTATGTCTGATATTGTGTAAATTAGAAAATACTTTAAAATATCCTCACTTTGAAATAAAACTTTTCAGCACTATTTCCTCCCTGATGAGTAAATGGTCTGGACTCCAGAACGCCATTCTCCCACCCTTCCTGTAAAACTGTAAGAACTCATTTATTGAGCACGACATGCCAGGTACTGGGCTGAACCTTTGCTAGGTGTCATCTCAAAATCCTAGAAAGAGCCCTTTGAAGGACCAGTTATGTTAGCTAGCATCAGATGAGCCCTCACTATATGCCAGAGACTGTTTCTTTCACTTTACCCAGTTTTAGTTACTCATTGATCATATCATATTTAAAATGTTATTGAAGTATAGCTGATTTACAATGTTGTGTTAATTTCTGCTGTACAACAAAGTGACTCAGTTATACATATAAATATTCTTTTTCATATTCTTTTCCATTATGGTTTATCACAGAATATTGAATATAGTTCCCTGTGCTATACAGTAGGACCTTGTTGTTTATCCATCCTATATATACGAGTTTGCATCTGCCAGACACTGTTTTAAGCACTCAGAGCACATTAACTCGTTTTATACTCCCACCATGTTACACGGGTTACATAATTAGTCAGCAGCAAGGAGGAGTTCAGACCCTGGCAATCTAACACACAGATTGTTCACTTAACCACTGCAAAGTACTACCTACAAGGTGCTAGGAGAACAAAACTGACAGGAGGTGAGACCAAGAATCAACCTCCTTTTGGTGCCCTCTTCAGGTTAGTGAACTAAATACATTCCAGGTTAGAATCCTCAATAGGAAAATGGGGGCTAAAATCAGTGATTTCCAAAGTGTCTTTTGACTCTATTCCAAATAGAGTATGGATTTTTTTTTTCTGTGTCTTTTTTTTGTTGTTGTTAACTACCCCCAAAGCAATGAGACACCTGGAATTTCTATGCAAGGTTTCAGAAGTGGCAACCCGGGTGGAAGATGAAATTAGGACATTCGAAACTCCAGTTACATGGCCAGCATGCTATATTTATTCGGATTATGGGCTGATTCAGAGTAGATTTTAGAGGCTGGAAGTTAATAGAAGTCATTATAATACCAGAAGCTACCCCTTGGTGTCTCCAGATATAAGCCATTGATTCGAGGGTGTTGGAAGGCAAGAAACTCCTGCTCTTGGGAAAACTCTTGGAAACTCCTGCTTTGGATTTGGTCTGGTGTTGAAGAATTTCACTCTTCCAAATTTTGGAGGTCATCTCATCCTCCAGATAAACCCAGCAGAGGCTGACAGCAAATCTCTACATGACAGAGAAAGTACCCGTGCTTCCGCCTCTGGATCTAAATCGTTTGGCTAAAGGCCTTTTCTACTTGTGATAAGATTTTGGACTTTATTTTAATCAGCAGGTTTTTCCTTTGAGTGAACTCTTCAATCCCTCTCTTATGAAGGTCATGCTACCTTTGCCTTGCCAGGTCTTGGGAGAGAAATTAGAATTCCCTGGAAGAAGCAGCCTCTTAAGAAACAGTTGATTGACTATTGCTCTGGATTTGATTCACTGAGCTTAGCATCTACTACATGATCTGCAGAGAGTTTGAGAATGCAAAGCATGTGTGGTTTTTCAACGTTGTTGGTCTGAGCGAGGTCGTGGTAGTCTAGCAGGGCAGCAGCGTTCTTCACCTGCTTTGTTTGGTATTAACATTCACAAACCACAGAATATGCAAAGGCAGCAGTCGCTAAAGGCTTTTTTCCTTGGGGCAACTTGTTTCAATACCTGTAGATCTGCCATCTTCACTGTACCCTAGTGGCTCAAAATAACACTTGGGTTACAGTGTCAGTCCCTAGTAGACTTTCTAGTTCTTTTTGCTGGCATTTCGCTAATACCTGTGGTATTAGGGCTCCTTGAACTCATCTTTGAAACTGTGAGCTTTCCCAGATAAATGAGGAAAAAGAGAAGAACTGGGCAGGGAAATGGCAAATAGCATTGATATCAGGGTTTAGTGAAGAGAACATTGTGCTGAGGACTCGTGACGCCTGCTGTCATTGGGTCTTTTTAATGCAGGTAAGTTACTTTCCCATGCTTCTGTAAAACGGGAAATTCGACTTGCCCTATGTCCTATGGAGAGATGTTGGAAGGGCCAATTTCAACATTCTGAGCCCTCTGGAATATTAATTTTCCTTTCAGAGATCTTTGAAATCGTCTGCTTCTGCATAACCCACTTGGATTTAGTTTGTGTGCCTTCAAGTAACAGGGTTTCCCCAGAAAGTTTCAGTTTAAATGTTTTTCTTGGAAAGGATTGGGTCAAAGGGGAACTGGAATCTCCCCAGTAATCCACCAGAGAGACTATTGTATCGAGTCCCCTAAGCTGTGACCAGCAACAATCCATTCCAGATCCAAGTCTACCTGTGCTAAGGTCTCAGTGGCCTAGGATTTCATGAATCTCCACACTAGCTTTCTAACGTAAATGAAACTCAGCTATTCCCCCAGTTCTCTACTTTCCCTACCATGATTTCTCAAGTCTTCTGCTGCTTCCATGCTGTGTCTTTATCTTCCTCTATCTCCATTAGAACTTCCAACTCTTAATGTTCTCATTACTCAGAACATTGCCTTATTCAAAACTTTAGTTTATTCGTGATCCCCACTCACTCTCATGACCTTTTAGCTTCTGCATCTACTCTCATCTGGTTCTTTCCCTATTTTTTAAATACAACTTCATGAAAGAGAGAACATTTAATTGGCACACCTGGTTCCTGTATGGGCAGAACTTTTTAGTCCAGGCCACCTCATAGGCTGTTTTCTGGCTTGCACGAACCTCCATCTTGGATCAGTTGCCAACTCCAAGTTCGACCAAATTAGTTCAGGTCGGGGCATGAGGAGAGCAGGCTTCATAGGGAACAGGATATACTTTCTAGGCCTATCCTGTACCTAGGGCTTTACCTTGACCTTACCTTAACAACCGGGGGGATCGATATAGAGGACACTGCAAAGCAGGGTGTCTAGTTTCTGTGCGGAGTGTAGGAGGAACACATTTAGGGAACACAGAGACTCTTCTCAAAGCAGGGCCCCTCCATGTCATCAAATATGTGGCAGACACTGGGAATAAAAGAGTAATATTCACTCTTGTTCTCTTAGCGTGAGTCACATCTCATGAGGTTAAAGAGTAAGATGATGATGAGAAGCTAGAGGTGGTGACTGTAAACTGCCCTTTTCCAAAAGTTTCATAGTAAAGAGAAGAGTAGCTCAAGGTGATTGCAGTGTTGGGAGGATTAATTTCAAGCATGTGCTTGGGATAAGGGATGCCTGAGCATGTTAGTAGATGACAGCCAAATTGAAGATGAGGGGAAAAGGATCGTGTCTTCTGAGGGGCTTCTCCCCGTGAGATTGGTTCATACATTCACACATTGCTTTATTGGTGTATCCACACTCCCTTACTACGTACTAGGCTTGGCGCTAGGCTCTGGAAAAAAATAATGCAAAAGAAAAGAAAAGAAAAGAAATCCACACTGTCCCTTCTTCCCTGACCTCTTCCTCCTAAACCACTCAAGGTGTGCTTCTACCTTATGGACACCTTCACTCAAAGTCTGGTCTTTCCAACTCCGTCACTTACTCTGTTTTGTAGAAAGGTCAGAGGAACTGCTTTTGCAACAAATTTCCTGCCTAGGGCAAAGCCCACAAAAGTCTGGTGATTTGGCGCCCCCCGGGGGTACCCAATCAGCCCCATTCCCACTCTGTGATGGATAAGGGGCCCTGAGGGGCAGAGTGAGCCTGACAGTTACTGGGACCAGCCTGAATGAAAGACTTTACCATGTGTCCTGGACATTTCTCATAAGGGGTCAGGCAAAAGGGAGGCTGCAGCCCCTGGTAGCTCTCCTTGGTGTAACTGACATCATGAGGCTTGGCGTCCTAAGGCATGAGTTGAAACCTAATTCTGTTCTGCCCTAGTCCTGCGACATTGGACAAGTGATTTTAAATTTCCTCACTTGTCAAATGGGGTCAGGAATATCTAATTTGAACGCTTCTGTTAGAATGAAATTGGGCAATAACTTAGAGATGAGCTAAGTTGACCCACAGAACTCATCCCCATGTTCTCAGTCTCCAAAGCCTGGAGGGTCCTTGGTGTCTCAGGGAGTGAGGACAGTCGAGAATAAGCCACACCCACTCCTAGAGAGTAGTCCTCATCCTGAGAACTTCCGCAGCCCCAGACATACTGGAATGGCTCAGAACAGGGGGGCGTTTGGGTTGCCAGATGCCAAGAAGCCTGAGTATGAAATCTGGGGCTCTCATGGTGTGTTGCTCCCCAGTGCCTGCTGACCGGCCAGCCTAGTCTCCAGACACTGGGTTCAGTTCCCAGGATCTCAATCCAGGCTGATATCATCATATAGAGGTGTCAAACTCTTACTGTTTTGCTTTTCTCTTAGTCTTAAATCATCAAGAGGGAGTCAAAAACTTGCTGCCTTGGCAAGCAGTCCCTGGCTTTGCATTCGGTCCCTCCCTGCAAATCAGGTCATGGTGTTTCAAAAGACAATCTTCTAAGGAAAGAGTTTTTTTTTTTTTCTTTTTTAGAGAAAAAGCCCAAACTTGCTGGTATTTTTACAAGCATACTGTTGATCATCCTTGTCAACCCTGCTAAAAAAGAATGGTTTGCCTACTTTCTGTTGCTGTTTGCAGTATCTCTTATGGAAATGGAGGGCTGGGATGGGACTGACCTGTGTAATGAAGAAACCAAACAGGGCTTCAGAAGTGCTAAGCCTCCCTCGGGGGCATTAAATCATCGTTGGGACTTCAGGCTATCTGTAGAAGGGTGAGCTGTCTACTCTTATGCACAGGTACCTTCCATCATAAAAATCACAGGACATTAGTGCTAAAAAGGAACCCTAGAATTTTTGTCAGTTCAGCTGCTTCCTTTGATGAATGTGGACACTTAGGCCCAGACAGGCAGAGCCATTTGCCCAGGGCCAGCCAGAAAGTGAAAGCATTGGGACTTGAACCCGTGTCTTCTGACTCCTGCCCCTTCCACTTTCCACCCCATGTGTCTCACTAGCTGAGTCAAGGGGATGTGTTGAGCTTTGTGGGTTGAAGGCAGAAAGAAGGTCCCAGCCAGGGGCATCTTCACAGAGGGCCTGGAGTTGCAGCTGAGCCCAGTGGAGGTTGGTGGAGAGCATGGAAGTCAAGGAAAGCCCGCTTTATTGGTCCAAGGTAGGTGTGTCAGTCAGCGGGGAATTGCTCTCCGAGGCAGGGGCTGACTCTGGGAGGAAGGGCAGACACTGTGGCTTTAGAGCTTCGCTTCTGGAGGGCTTTAAGACAAATTTCTGGTCAGTTATACTCTATAAGCTAGAGGAAGGTGCGGACAGTGGACCTGTTTGTCTTGTTCACTTTGGTGGCCCCAGCACCTGGCATAACCATTCATATATTCACCACATTGATGAGTGTACACCGTGGCCGAGTCTGTACAAGGTGCTGGAGAGAAAATGAAGACCAGATACTGCCACTGGCTTAGTCATTGCAGAGACTGCAGTTCAGTGGCAGAGAGAGAAAAGAAATTGTCACACAAATATGAAATTATGATGTAATGATAAAAGTACACATAATTTATGTGTAGGTGTGCATCTCAGAAAAGGGATAAGAGGATACATAGCAAACTCATTGTGGGAAGGGGCGTATGGGGCCTCACGCTTAATGTGAATTGTAGGAGTGTTTAAAAACAAAACATGCACTTATGTGTTACAAATCAAAATAGTAGTCATTAACCTTAAGGGGAGGTATAGCAACTGGAAAGGGGAGCTTCTGGGATGCTGGGAATGATGTTACTTGACCTTGAACACACATGGGTGTGTTCATCATGTGAAAAACCATGAAGCGAAATTTTTCGAGTGTGGCTTTCCGTTTGTGTTAGGTTTATTCAAAGTGTATTCAGGTGTTATTTTGTTATGAATAAGTAGAAATTTTAAAATTGCCACCATGTGAAATGCTACAGAGGTGTGCAGTACTGTGAGCATGCATCATGGGTCAGCAGTGGGGTCTCATCTCATCAGGGGAATTGCAGAAAGCCTTCTGAGAATATGAGTTTTGAACTGAGGTCTCAAGGATGAGCAGGAGGTTCTGCATGAAGAGGGGAGAGAGAACATTCCAAGCAGAGCGAGCAGCATGTGCAAATGCCCTGTGGCAGGAGGGAGCATGGTGTAAATGAGGAATTGAAACAACATGAGTCAGACAGGAATGTAGACAATTAGAGAAACTGTCAATGAAAAGAGGCTGGGGAAATGGGTGGGGCCAGATTACACAGGGTCCTATTAACTGTGTTAAGAATTTTGATGTTGGTCTTAAGAATTGTGGTTTGCCACTGAAGTCCTTTTAGTAGGTGGTGCCATGATCAGGTTTGTATTTCTTTTTTTCTTTTTAATTTATTTTTTTAAATTTTATTTTATATCTGAGTATATTTGATTTACAAAGTTGTGTTGGAATATATATATATATATATATATATATACATACACACACACACACACACACACACACACACACACACACACACACACATATATATTCTTTTTCAGATTCTTTTCCCATATAGGTTATTACAGAATATTGAGTAGAGTTCCCTGTGCTATATAGGAGGTCCTTGTTGATTACCTATTTTATATACAGTAGTGTGTGTATGTCCCAAACTCCTAATTTATCCCTCCCCCACCTTTCCCCTTTGGTAACTATAAGTTTGTTTTCCAAGTCTGTGAGTCTGTTTCTGTTTTGTAAATAAGTTCATTTGTATTGTTTCTTTAGACTTCACATACAAGTAATCTCATATGATATTTGTCTTTCTCTGACTTACTTCACTTAGTATGATAATATCTAAGTCCACTCATTTGCTGCAAATAGCATTATTTCATTCTTTTTATGGCTGAGTAGTATTCCATTGTATATATGTACCACATCTTCTTTATCCATTCCTCTGTCAATGGACATTTAGGTTGCTTCCATGTCTTGGCTATTGTAAATAGTGCTGCAATGAACATTGGGGTATACATATCTTTTCAAAGTATGGTTTTCTCTGGATATATGCTCAGGAGTGGGATTGCTGGATCATATGGTAGCTCTATTTTTAGTTTTTTAAGGAACCTCCATACTGTTCTCCATAACGGTCGTACCAATTTACATTCCTACCAACAGTGTAGGAGGGTTCCCTTTTCTCCAGACCCTCTCCAGCATTTATTGTTTGTAGACTTTTTGATGATGGCCACTCTGAGCAGTGCGAGGTGATGCCTCTTTGTAGTTTTGATTTGCACTTCTCTAATAATTAGTGATGTTGAGCATATTTTCATGTGATTTTTGGCCATCTGAATGTCTTCTTGGGAGAAATGTATATTTTGATCATCTGCCCTTTTTTTTTTCAGGGTTGGGTTTTTTTTTTAAATCAGTATTTTTCTTTTAGCAACATAGCAGATCTAGGACTGAGAGGGACCTATCACATAATGTTGTTTACATAGTAGTACCAAAGCATTTTTCTATACCAAAATTTAACACTGTATAGCAAGTATCTTCTTTTTTTTTTTAAATTTTATTTATTTTTTGGCTGCGCTGGGTCCTCGCTGTGGCGCACAGGCCTCTCACCTTTGTGGCCTCTTTTGCCACGGAGCACAGTCTCCAGGCATGCAGGCCTCAGTGTTGCAGCACACGGGCTCAGTAGCTGTGGCGCTCAGGCTCCAAGGTGAGCAGGCTTCAGCAGCTGTGGAGCAGGGGCCCAGCTGCTCCATGGCACGCGGGACCCTCCCGGACCAGGGGTCGAACCCGCGTCCCCTACATTGGCAGGCGGACTCCCAACCACTGTGCCACCAGGGAAGTCCTATAGCAAGTATCTTCTAAAGAAATCTTTTTATTTGATCTTTTAACCAAACATAGGCTGAGTGTGAGGGAAAGTAGTTAAAATAAAGTTATTACACAGTCTTATACTTCATATTTTTATACTTTGTTTGACATTTGAGTATTTTTTAACATATTTGTGGCTTATAAGAGGAATTTATGTTTTTGGTTACATGTCATATATGCCTATCCATGTGATATGTGTGTATCTATGTGATATGTATACCCAGTGGTGTGGTGGTAAGTCAGGCCTTCAAATAAGTCCTGATTTATTGCCTTTGCCAGTTTCCAATCATCTGCCCATTTTTGGATTGGGTTGTTTGGTTTTTTTATATTGAGCTGCATGAGCTGTTTGTATATTTTGGAGATTAACCCCTTGTTGGTTGCATCGTTTGCAAATATTTTCTCTCATTTTGTCGGTTGTCTTTTTGTTTTGTTTATGGTTTCCTTTGCTGTCCTTAGCACATTTCTTAATTCTCCAAAGTGTAGGAAATAGTGGGCTGTAATGTTTAGAAAAATCTTCTCCACGCTAGGGAATCACTGGAGGAATCATGAGTGGAAGGAAAAACTTCAAATTAGATACAGGATATGGTAGGTCTAAGGTATGCCATGGGATTCTCTGCTTGGAGCCAGGCAGCCTACCATACTGCAGAGGCCAGCTCATCTCCCTCTAACAGTAGTGCCTTAAGTATGCCTCTCCTACCCACAGTCCAGATCTCTGAGCTCTGCAGATAGAGGAATAAAAAGTAGAGGAAGGAGACTTCAGGTTTCTGGTCCAGCATGTAAGGAGCTTGGAAGTCAGCACTCATCTTAACAACAAGTACAAAGCCGAATATACTGAAAAATCAACGACTCTTCTTACATCTGTCGGAGAGGTGTGGTCACAGAGAAGATTGCTGCTCCCTAAATCGGAGAGACTGATGGGCAAGTACAGTGAATCATGACTTATAGGAGCAGAAGCCTATGAGCCAACACCTCCACAGGAACCCGTGCTGGTGTAGGAAAACCTGCACTATAATTGAAAATTTTTCTGGAGGCTCAGTGTAGACAGGTCTGAGAGTGAAAAGCTCCAGTGGGGCCTCATCCCAGGCTGGTCTCCACACGTTTGTGAGTTTAACCTCTAGGAGCTTGAGCAGATTCTCACAGTGAATATCACAGAAGAATCCCTAATTTTTCTAGGGGTGGGGAGAGGTGAAACCATTTTTAAGTAAGGCAGAGCATTCTGTTCTTCTTAAGACCTCCTGTCAAGAGAAACTAACCAGATGCTAACTTTCTGGGGTTTAATCAGTGCCTAACTGACCTGGGGGAAGGGAAATACCCAACTTCATCCTACTCTAGCCATCCTGTCCCACCTAAGGGTTGGAGGTGGGGACTGAGAAGCATTTGTGAAGTTCACATTCCAAAGGCACAGGTTCACTAGAAGATTGAAAGGTAAACGTAGCGCTACTGAGTGCTTTCCCTCCCTCTGCACCTCACCACCGCATTACTGAAGGACTATTTATAGCAGTTCCTTTTATGTAGCACATCATGTCCAGTATCAAGCAAGCTATACTAAAAGGCAAAAAGCCTAATTTGAAGAGAGAGGAAGCATCAGAAACAGACTCAGATATGGCAAGGATGTTGGGATTATCAGACTGAGAATTTAAAACAACTATGATTAACATGCTAAGGGCTCTAATGGATAAAGTAGACAGATGGAAGCATGCAAGAACAGATGGACATTGTAAGCAGAGAGATGGAAATTCTAAGGAAAAAATAAAAAAGAAATGCTAGATATCAAAAAACAGTGTAACAGAAATGAAGGATGTCTTTGATGGGCTCATTAGTAAACTGGGCATGGCTAAAGAAAAAATCACTGAGTGTGAGAATGTCTCAGTAGAAACTTTCAAAACTGAAAATCAAAGAGAAAAAAACTGAAAAAAATAAAAAAAGCTAGAACACAATATCTGAAGACTGGGACAACTCCAAAAGATGTAATACATGCATAATGCAAATATCATAAGGAGAAGAAAGATAGAAAGGAACAGAAGCAATATATGAAGCAATAATGACTGCGAATTTGCCCAAATTCATGTAAGACACCAAACCACTGATACAGAAAGTTCAGAGAATACCAAGTAGGATAAATGAAAAACAAAAAACAACAAAAACAACACCCTATACCTAAGTATGCTATAGTTAAATTTCAGAAAATCAAAGCAGAGTCTTGAAAGAAGCCAGGGGAGGAGGAAAGCCTTACCTACAGAGAAGCAAGGATAAGAATTACATCCAACTTCTCCTCAGAAACCATGTAAGCAAGAAGAGAGTGGAGTGGGATATTGAAATGGTAAGAGAAAAAACGCACCAACCTAGAATTCTGTATCCTGTGAAATCATCCTTCAAGGTGAAGGAGAAATAAAGACTTTTTCAGACAAACAGAAATTGAGGGAGTACACATGCCTTGCAAGAAATGTTAAAAGAAGTTCTTTAGAGAAAAAGAAAATTATATAGTTCAGAAACTTGGATCTACATAAAGAAAAGAAAAGAAGGCACAAGTAAGCTTAAAACTTTTGTTTTTCTTAATCTTAATTGATCTAACAGGTAACATTTTGTTCAAAATAATAGTAGCAGGACAGGAATAAAGAGGTAAACATAGAAAATGGACCTGAGGACATGGGGTGGGAGGTGAAGCTGGGGCAAAGTGAGAGTAGCACTGACGTATATACACTACCGAATGCAAAATAGTTGGCTGGTGGGAAGCAGCAGCATAGTGCAGGGAGACTGGCTGGGTGCTTTGCAATGACCTAGAGGGGTGGGATAGGGAGGGTGGGAGGGAGGCTCAAGAGGGAGGGGATGTGGGGACATGTGTATGCATATGGCTGATTCGCTTTGTTGTGCAACCGAAACTAACACAGTATTGTGAAACAATTATACTCCAATAGAGATCTATTTAAAAAAAAATAGCAACACTGTTTTCAACTATATATGCTCATATATGTATATTGCAGTATGTATTGCTTATATATACATATAAATATGTGCTCATATATATTGCTATATGTACACATATATATAGGGAATGAATAACAGCAATAATACATGGGATAGGAAGGAGGAATTAGGATTATATTATAGGGTACTTACACTACCTGTGAACCAGTATAGTATTATTTGAATGCAGACTTGGATTAGTTGAAAATATTGCAGAGTCTAGGTCAAACAATAAAAAAAAGTAAAAAAGAAAAAAGCATAACTGATATGCTAAGAAAGGAGAAATAATAGAAACATTTAATACGCTCATTTAAATCCACAAATGGCAGAAGAAGGATGGAAGACAAAAGTAGAAACAAAGGGAAAGAGCAACAAATAGAAAATAGAAGCAAATTTGGAAGGTGTTAATGCAACTATATCAATAATCAATTTAAATGCCAATGGTCTAAATACACCAGTTAAAAACTAGAGATTGTCAGGATCAAAATACAAGACCCAACTATATGTTGTTTACAAGAACCCACTTTAAATATAAAGACATCTATAGATTAAAAGTAAATGGATGCAGAAAGATATGCCATGCTGATGTTAATCAAGAGACAATGGGAGGAAATATATTACTTTCAGAGAGTAGAATTCAGAACAAGAAAATTTATCAGGAATAAAGTGGGGCATTACATAATGATAAAGGGGTCTATTCTCCAAGAAGACATAACAATTCTTAATGTGTGTGCACCTAACAACAGAGTGTCACACTATGCGAGCAAAAGCTGATAGAACTGCAGGGAGAAATAGATGAATCTACTATTATAGTTGGGGTCCTCAACACTCCTCTATCAGAAGTAGACAGATCCAGCAGGCAAAAAATCAGTGAGAACAAAGTTGAACTCAACAGTACCATCAATCAACTGGATGCAGTTGACAGCTATTGACCATTTCATCCAGCATCAGCAGAAAACACATTATTCTGAGATTCACATGGAACATCGACCAAGATAGACCACATTCTAGATCATAAAATACATCTTAACAAATAGAAAAGAATAGAAATCATACCGTGTCTCTTTTCAGACTACAATGGAATAAAACTAAAAATCAGTAGCACAAAGATAGCCAGAAAATCCCAAGATACTTGCAGATTAAACAACACGCTTCTAAATAGCTCATGAATCAAGGAAGAAATCTCAGGAGAAACTTTAAAATATTTTTAACAGAATGAAAATGAAAACACAACTTATCAAAATTTGTAGCATTAAGCAGAAACAGTGCCTAGAAGGAAATATATAACACTGAATGCACATATTAGAAAAAAAGAGAAGTATCACATGATATCACTTGTATGTGGAATCTAAAAAAAATACAGATGAACTTATTTACAAAACAGAAATAGACTCACAGACATAGAAAAGAAACTTATGGTTACCAAAGAGGAAAGCGTTGGGGGAGGGTTATATTAGGAGTTTGGGATTAAAATACAGACACTACTGTATATAAAATAGTTAACCAACAAGGACCTACTGAATAGAACAGGGAACTGTACTCAATATCTTGTAATAACCTATAATGAAAGAGAATATAAAAAAAGAATATATGTATTTATATATAAATGTATAACTGAATCACTTTGCTGTACACCTGAAACTAACACAACATTGTTAATCAACTATGATTCAATAAATTTTTTGTGTGTGTGTTTTTTTTTTTTGCAGTACGCGGGCCGCTCACTGTTGTGGCCTCTCCCGTTGTGGAGCAAGGCTCCAGACGTGCAGGCTCAGCGGCCATGGCTCACAGGCCCAGCCGCTCCGCGACATGTGGGATCTTCCCAGACCAGGGCACAAACCCGTGTCCCCTGCATTGGCAGGCAGACTCTCAACCACTGCGCCACCAGAGAAGCCCCAATAAATGTTTTTTAAAAAAAGAAAATTAATAATCTAAATTCCACTTTAAGAAATTAGAAAAAGTAGATAAAATTAAATCTAAAGTAAGAAGAAATCATAAAAATTGGAGTAGAACTCAAAATTGAAAACATCAACAGAGAGAAATCAACAAAACCATAAGTTCATCACATTAACAGGCTAAAGAAGAAAAATCACATGATCATTTCAGTAGATACAGAAAAAGCACTTGACAATATCCAACACCCATTCATGTTAAAAATTTTTCAACAAACTAGGAATAGAGGGGAACTTCCTCAACTTGATAAAGAACATCTACCAAAACTCTACAGCTAACATCATACTTAATGGTGATGAACTTGAAGCTGTCCCATTAAGATCAGGAACAACACTAGATGTCCCCTCGTTTTCAACATCAGACTGGAAGTCCTAGCTAATGCAATAAGACCAGCAAAGGAAATAAAAGGTATACAGATTGGGAAGGAAGAAACAAAACTATCTTTGTTCACAGGTGACATAATTGTCATGCAAAAAATTCAAAAGAATTAACAACAACAACAAAAAACCCCAAAACTGTAATAAGCAAGTATAGCAAGGTTTCAGTATACAAGGTTAATAAGCAAAAGTCAATCCCTTTCCTATATACCAGCAATGAACAAATGCAATTGAAACTGAAAACACAGTACCATATATATTAGGACCTCAAAAAATGAAATACTTAGGTATAAATACAAAGAAATGTATACAAGATTTGTGTGAGAAAATCTCCAGACCTTCAGAGAAAGGAAGCAAAGAAGAACCAAATAGATGGAGAGATATTTCACTTTCATAAATAGGAACACTCGATATTGTCAAGATGTCAGTTCTTCCCAACTTGATCTATAAATTCAACACAATCCCAATTAAAAACACTAGCAAATTATTTTGTGAATATTGACAAAATAATTCTAAATTTTATATGTAGAAGCAAAAGACCCATAATATCTAACACAACATTGATGGAGAAGAGCAAAGTTGGTGGACTGACACTATTCGACTTTAAGATTTATGATAAAGCTACAGTAATCAAAACAGTGTGGTGTTGGTAAAAGAATAAACAAATAGATAAATAGAACAGAATAGAGAGCACAGAAATGGACACACATAAACATAGTCAATGGATCTTTAACAAAGAAGCAAGGTAATACAGTGGAGAAGACAGTCTTTTCAACAAATGATGCTGGAATGACTAGACATTCACATGCAAAAATAAATAAATCTAGACACAGACCTTATGTCCTTCACAAAAATTAACTCAAATGGGTCTAAATGTAAAACAGGCCTAAATGTAAAACACAAAACCGTAGAGCTCCTAGAAGATAACATAGAAGAAAATCTGGATAATCTTGAGTCTGATGATGACATTTTATATACAACACCAAAGCCAAGATCCATGAAAGAAATAATTGATAAGCTGGACTTCATTAAAATTAAATTTTTCTGCTCTGTGAAAGACAATGTCAAGAGAATGAGAAGACAAGCCACAGACTGGGAGAAAATATTTGCAAACGACGTATCTGATAAAGAACTGTTATCTAAACAGACAAAGAACTCTTAGATCTCAATAATAAGAAAATGAACAACCTGATTAAAAAATGGGCAAAAGACCTTAACAGACTCCTCACCAAAGGGGATATACAGAGGACAAATAAGCATGTGAAAAGATGCTCCAGATCATATGTCATTAGGCAAACGTAAATTAAAACAACGAGATACCACTCAACACCTGTTAGAATGGCCAAAATCCAAAATACTGACAACACTACATGCTGGCGAGGATGTGAAGCAACAGGAACTCTCATTCATTGCCGGTGAGAATCAAAAATGGTACAACCAACTTTGGAAGATAGTTTAGCATTATCTTATAAAATTAAACATGCTCTCACCATTGATCCAGCAATTGCACTCCTTGGTATTTACCCAAAGGAGTTGAAAACTTACATCCACACAGCAACTTGCACATGGATGTTTATAGCTACTTATATTCACTTTATTCATAAGCAACCAAGATGTCCTTCAGTAGATGAACGGATAAACTGTGGTACATCCAAACAAAGGGGTATTATTCAGGGCTAAAAAGACATGAGCTATCAAGCAATGAAAGACATTGAGGAAACTGAAATGCATATTACTAAGTGAAAGAAGCCAATTTGAAAAGGCTACATACTGTATGACTTTAACTTAAGTCATTATGGAGAGAGCAAAAACATCAGTGGCTGTCAGAGGTTAAAGGGGAAGGAGGGGAGAATAGGCAAAGCATAGAAAAATTTTAGGACAGCAAAACTATTATGTATGATTCTATAGTGGTAGATATATGTCATTATATATTTGTCAAAACCATAGACTGTACACCACCAAGAATGAATGCTAATGGAAACTGTGGCCTTTGGGTTATAATGATGTGTCAATGTAGGTTCATTAATTGTAGCATATGTACCACTCTGGTTGGGATACTGATAATGGGGGAGGCTGTGCACGTGTGGGGTCAAAGAGTACATGGTAAATCTCTGTAGCTTCTGCTCAGTTTCGCTGTGAATCTAAAAGTGCTCTAAAATGTACTTTTTTTTTTAAGTAAGGGAAGTATATTTCAGATCTGCAGTCCTGCCCATAGACAGAATTTCCCAGTATGATACGTAGAGAACATTGACCTCCTTCCAGTCTCAAACTGCGTCATCATTAAGGTTTTAGCTTTGTAAGACAGAAAGTCTCAAAACATGATCTTCCCCATCCCTTCTTCCCCCAGTCACCACAGGCTCCCAGAGGTGAATTCAAGATTTGGCTTCCAGAAAAAGAGAGAACCTGCTTAAAGTTCGAATATAGTGATTTCTCAACCACTTCTGGCTATCAAGCTATTCAAAAATTACTAATGTACTAATTTAGCTAGAGCATCCCATTTCCCAGTTTGGGAGCTGTGACTAGAAGCCTCAAGGCTGACTAGAGTGAGGTGAGGCATAAGCCACCAGAAGGCTCTCCCTGTAAGACTCCTCACTGCAGAGAGACCATCAAAGTGACTCTTAAATCTCCATTGGCTTGGGGGCTTCACTGCAGGTCATTGCCCATCACAGGACAAAGCAAGAACCAGAGGCAATCTTCTTTACCTTAAGGGTTTAGTAGTCAGGGCTAAACATTTGAGCACTAGAGCTTTCCATATCTTGATCATCACTGTAACATATGATGCCTGACTCTTCTAACCAAGAATGATGTGAAGGGTTGAATTGATGACACACAGCTTGGCATAACAAAACTGGAAGGATCAATAGAGCTCAATTAGTACAATACAGAGAGGAAGTGATATATTTAAGATTACCCATATAATTAGAGGCAGCGTTTATTGTAGCCCCTGTACTTTATCCACTGTACTCTGTGGTCCATTTCAATCCACAGATTCTTGAGAATTCTAGATGAGTGAATTCAAATAGTGTAACTGTAATTGGTTTCCAAAAGATGTTATAGAGGAGTCATTTATTAGCCTTGTTTATCTTCCCTACAGCTGAAATTCCCTAGATTGGAAGGCTAGCACGTGTCATTAATTCATTCAATCAGGCAACGAACATATTATTGGGCCCTCTGTTCCAAACAATGGGCAACACCCTGGTAATTCTTAGCCTTCACTCTGCATGGTCTTGAGTTATGTCATTATCTATCGCTTGAAACAATAGTTGGGTTAACGTGCTTCTTTAATAATACATAGCAGTGTTAAGTGATGACTTGCCTTGTAGTAGCAAGAGTAATGCTGAGGTAGGATTATAAATTACCAACATTTGAACCTCGGCCTTTTGAGTCAGTTCCATTTTTCAGTACAGGAAAATGAACTTCTTTTCTCATTGACTTCGATCCCTCTTGCTATTATTTATAGTAAACATTAAGAGACTTTGCATATCACATGTCTAGCCATCTCTGTCTGGTCTTGCGTTGTCATTAATTCTTTGTGTGGGAGATGGATGGCTTGTGCAGCTACTTTAATTCATGACACACTACTGTCACCAGCCTATAAATAATTAATGCAAGGAGACTTTGCTAGTGAAGGCAACTGTCAGGCCCATTGGATTTAAGTCCAATTTCAGTTCCCTTCCTGTAACTTTTTTACTGAAATTTTTACAATGTAGAATCAACTTTTGCAATAAAATGACCCTAATTCAGACAGTGGGGGCTTGGGAGAGGGGAGACCAGTTAGAATGAATGAAAGATATGTTTTTTGAAGTGAAGGTTTATTCCTTTAAAGAAACACCATAAATTAAACTCTGCTACCAACGGCTTTTCTAGTGGGACTCTCCTAGTAAGAGAGTGCTTGGTTGCAAAGAAGAGGCACTCACTCTAACTTAAATAAAGAGACAGGGGTGAGTATAACACATGCTCTCAGGGTGCCCTTCCCACATCCGCCTTGTTGATTCTTACATGCTGATAGCTTCTTACCGCAAGTCCATCGAAGGGTCATCTCTGGCCACAGGACAGAGTGTTGAGAAGTTGACAATTTCTGCAAAGGAGCCTCAAACAACGTCAGGCAAGAGTTGGTGGATAAATACCTCCGCTCCTCACTATTCTGATAGGACAACTCTAAGACACGTTCTACATCGTCTCCTAGAGGTTCCCCAGTGGGATTGCACCCCAGCAGCCCACAGCAGTCACCTTCTCATTAATACACATGGTATCGGCTTTCTTCCCTTCCTTGTTTCAATTTCCCACTCCCCTGCTGGGGCTTCTTGTGATCACCTCCCAAACTACTTGCACTCAAATCTTTGTCTCAGGTCTACTTCTGGGAGAACCCAAACCAAGATTGCAAAGGAATGGAAGGCTACAAGAGATGATCTTACTGAACATGTAAGGACTAATAATCAAGGTAGATAAAGAAATCAACCTATCCATAATAAGTCTGTCGTCCATGTCAGTAGAGAAAGAAACTGAAACTCTCAATGTAATGATAGATCTATAATATTTTAATGACAAACACTGCAATAGCCCTTTTAAGATGTGCTAATTTGTCACCTCAGGTCCTGCCTTCCCCATTCAAGTAGAGTAACTAAGTTCTCCCCTCTACCTGAGCATCTCTCGGGCCTTTGTCCCTGCTGATCACATGGTAATCTGAGAACAGTTTCCTGCTTTCTTTGAGCAATGCGATTTATATAATTAACTGATAGTTTTAAAATTATGAGTCTGAGATCTTTGTTTCCTCAAACAGGTCACATAGGAACTGAAACTATGAAGTTAGGAATTCTGAGGGGTCTGACCGCTTGCCCCCAAACCTCTGTGGGCACCTGCTCCTTTCTCCTACTTTAAGTTCTCTGTATTCTCATTGTTGGTTCTGTCATTGGCCCAACTCCAGCAATACCTCAATATGGCCACTGTGTCTTTACTTGAAAATCCCAAGGGAAGGAGAATTCAGTTGGCTTTGCTGAGTCCGTGTGTTGATCCAATTGGTCATGGCCAGAGGAATGGCCATCCAGGCTCACCCCTCCACTGGGGCTTTGGGGTAAAAGAGAAGTTCCAAATAAAGAGGGATGGGCTGGCAAGACACCCAAAAACATAGCAACCATGACATTTTTTCCTGTTTTTTTAAAATTGAAGTATAGTTGATTTATAATATTGTGTTAGGTTCATGTGTACAGCAAAGGGATTGAGTTACACGTAGATATGTATATATCTATATTCTTTTCATCAATTCTTTTCATTAGAGTTTATTACAAGATATTGAATATAGTTCCCTGTGCTATACAAAAAATCTTTGCTCTTTATTTTATATGTGGTAGTGTGCATCTGTTAATACCATACTCCCAATTTATCCCTTCCCCCCCTTCCCCTTTGGTAACCATAGATTTGTTTTCTACAATATGCCTGAGTCTGCTTCTGTTTTGTAAATAAGTTCATTTGTACGTTTTTTTAGCTTCCTCATAGAAGTGATGTCATATGATACTTGTCTTTCTCTGTCTGACTTCACTTAGTATGATAATCTCTAGGTCCGTCCATGTTGCTGCAGATGGCATTATTTCACTCTTTTTTATGGCTGAGTAATATTCCACTGTGTATATATACCACATCTCTATCCATTCATCTATTGATGGACGCTTAGGAGCAATCATAATATTAATATTGAATAACTATTAATAGAGAGGATATCTATTATTATGATTAAATGGTGCTTCTAAGGTGCTTAAAGCTGCCTGAAGTTTGTTTTCTTAAATAGAAAAACCTTCCCCTTAAATTTCCTCATTGGTAAATGTTTGCTGTGCTGAACTGAACCAAAAATTATAGTGAGATAGTGGTATCTTATTTCATTTATCATGGTGACTATAGTAATTACCACAGATTTCTCAGTATTTTGGACAAAGTCATATTTCCTGTTTGTTTTCATTCCCTACGTGTGTTAGCATGCCTTTCACAATACTCTGTTCATATGAGGAACATTTTGGTCGAATGAATGATAATATATATAGGATAACATGTGATGCACTGAACTGTTTTTTGAGGCTCATTCATGGAGACATAAGCATCTGGTGAAAAGGGGGAAACATTGTCAGCTATGGGCCAATTCCTTTATTGTATTGTTGAGGATTTGCAATCGCTCTGAAATAGTCTTTCCCCAGGATAAATTTTAATTAGTGTCTAAAGTTGATGATAAGTGAGCTTAGGTGTTTTTGTGTTTCTGTCGATTCTGGCCTGATTAATAATGTCTTAGATCTGCATTCTGTGCACTTAATAAAGAATAACATGTGCCTGTTGGGAGGCAGCCTTGCAGAGGGATCAACAACAGGGTAGGGTTCTAGCACCGCACCGGCTGCTGGAGTTCTGGCTCTGCCCTTTACTGAGTGACCTTGGGTAAGTCGTTTAATCCTCGTAAGTCGTGTGTGCCGTCCTCATATGAAAAACAGAAAGCATAATACTCTCTGCCTTGCAGGCTCATTTCGAGGGTTAATTCTAGAACAACACTTGGACCTGTGCTTAGTACAGAGGAAGCTAAAATAAAGTAAGCAGGTATAATCATCATTTGGTAAAAAATGGGGGAAAAGCTTAAAAAGAATGCATCACTATTTAGCAAACATGGGTTGTCTTGTGCTTGTATATTGTCAAGAAAGATTATTCTTGAACCTTGTAGTGAAAATGGAAACCATCTCAGTAAGGTTTGCCATTGGATAGATAGATTGCGGATGGTGGTAAGAACAGAAAACTAATACTCATTGGGTGTCATCTACGTGCCAGGCACGCTAAGTGCATCTCCTCGTTTCCCCCACATAGTTCACTGGGATTCTGTCAGGTCTGTGTGTCTCCAAATCTCGCCATGCCACTCTCTCTTCCAAGTTAAATAAAATCCGTGCCCATCTTTATCCAGTGAAGCAAGTAAGAAGCCGGGACAATGCACTTGAATCCACTGTCTGTCGCTCGCTGGTTCTATGACCTTGGCTGACCTCTCTGGTCCTGTCTCTTTCTGTTTTCCACCTTAGCTTTCTTTACTTTGTTTGTGGGCAAACTCATTTAATATCAGTTCCAGACAGCTCTAGCCCTTCAGTGTCCTGGTCCTGTTTCTCCAAATCCCCAGACCATGTTTACTGCTGGGTTCTACCCTCTTCTTGGCCATGGTTGCTTTAACTGCCAAACCCATTGTGAGGCAGTCAGACCAGTGCCTGAGCTTGGATGCACAAGGAGCTAAGGCCCGGTGTGTTCCTAAGCTGAATACTTCCTCCTGCTTTTGACTTGTTTTTATTCCTTGGATCAGAGAGAAGACTCTGTTTATACTGTAGCTCCAAATGAAAGCCACTGAAACATCAGTGCTGTTTTAGGCATCCCACTGTTTGGGAGTCTTTCCTGTGTTTTCAAATTTTGGCAAAGCAACTGACTCTTAAAAATAACAAATCAGGGCTTCCCTGGTGGCGCAGTGGTTGAGAGTCCGCCTGCCGATGCAGGGGACGCGGGTTCGTGCCCCGGTCCGGGAAGATCCCACATGCCGCGGAGCGGCCGGGCCTGTGAGCCGTGGCCGCTGAGCCTGCGTGTCCGGAGCCTGTGCTCCGCAATGGGAGAGGCCACAGCAGCGAGAGGCCCGCGTACCGCAAAAAAAAAAAAAAAAAGTAAAAAAAAAAAAAAAAATAACAAATCAATTTGAGGTTTCTTATGTCCACAGGCTGGCTTCTTGGAGAGTTTTGGTATGACTGGGAGTAATTCCATCTTTATCTGTGAAGTGTCACTGAGTACCGCCTGGTCTATAGATAGCCAGGTTAAGTGAAATATCACTGGTGAGTGATATTACATAGGGGCTTCCCAGCTGATATTCCATCTACCTGCTCCTGGGCTACTACTTAATTTCATTTGTTTGAGCATTGCTTTAAAGCAAGTATCCTCACTAGTGACAAATAGGTGTTAAGTAAACGAGGAAGGATGCAAATTCTGGTCGTGCTCATTAGCAGACTCAAATAGATTTTCTTATTTTCTATTTTCTTAAATAGATTGAATGCCATTTCCAAGGATTTAATAAATTGAACGCAATATATCAGCATGTTCTTCCTTTTCCCCCTCCCTTCACCTGGTCAGGGCTAATGAAATACCATCTATTTAATGATATGCATTGCCTGTTTCTGCTGCATCTGGGAACCTAGTCATGTAGTCTTCCTTCTTTAATTATCTGACTCCGAAGAACATTTCAGTAGTCTTTTCAGGAACTTCTGAAGTTATTATTTCACTTTTGAATGTAAGAGTTACTCCTCCCCTCCAGACACATAATCTCTAATCATTTTCTTCATATAAAATTGATAATTCATTTGTCTCCTTAGCAATAAGACATGACTGCCTCTATGCATAATGAATTGCAAAGGCTGAATTTATCGTGAAGCACGTAGCAAAACTAATTGCATTTAACCACAAAAGTCTAATCAGCATGAAGGATTCGAATATAGACACACTCATTGAATGCTAGTGCCAGAAAGGACTTCAGAGATCATTTATTATCGGCGCAGTTTAGAGATGAGAAAACTCAGGTCCAGAAAGATGAAGAAACTTCTGAAGGTCACAAACTAGCTCCTGGCGAAGCTAGGTCTAAAATCCTGCTCTGCAGGGTCTTCATACTTTTTTCTCTTAAACGAACTTACTTTCTCATGTATTAAACATTTTGAAAAAGGGACTGAAATGTATTTTTGAATATACTTGAGAAGAACTGGAATTTGTTGAAGAACATAGATCTTTGAAATATGAATGCAAGATCAGGTCGGATGTGACCTGTACCCTGCAAGATTTCCAGATCTCACCCCAAGCTGGAAGAACGTTTTCCCTCTGAATTCTCATGTGACATTCTTCACCTGTCATATGACATTCTTCACCTGTCGTATGACACTTGCCTCTTCCTATCTTACGTTACACTTACTTGTGTCCATGACTTATCTTCCCTAGTAGATGACGAGCTCTTTAAGAAGGGAATTTCTCCCTTTTATATCTTTATGAATTTCCTAAATGCCCGGTCCACTGGCTAGTGTGGAGATGGAATAACAATCTCTCTCGCTCTCCTCTTTCTTCTCTCTTCTGTAACCTTTTGTGCCAAATTCCAAGAATCTCTAGAAAAATATTGACTCTTTTAATCTGAGGAAAGAATTTTCTGTTTGTTTTAAACCAGTAAAATGATGGTACAGTGCAGCTGATACACAGGTCATACAGTAAATTGGGCAGGAGACTGTAAGTCGATAATGTAACAGTATTGTGTTTAATTTCATTATTTCTGGCTTTCAGCACATTAAGCAGGGTGAAACAAAGCTCAGCCTCGTGGAGTATTTTAAATAATTAAGGAGTGTGAATTTGTTTTTCTTTTTGCACTGCAGTTTTAAGAGAAAATTAAAATTTTAAATTTGCTTTTTTGTTGTTGCTGCCTCTAGACTTAGGAAGAAAGCTAAGATTCCCTTGCAGCCATCTAGGGGAAAATCAAAGGTTGGGCAATATTATTTTAGAGCTGTTCTAGCTGTTTTATGTCTTTGTTCATTCATTTGGTCAACTAATATTTATTGAACACCAACCATGAGTCAATCCGATACTGGACTAGGCACTATGGATACAGTGGTGAATAAGAAAGAAATTGTTCCCTTCTCTCAGGAAATTCGTAGAATGATGAGCAAGACAGGTAAGCTAGTGGAACATTACAGTGGTGTCTGATAGCTTTGATGGGAGAAGCAAGGCTTCTATGAGAACACCCGGAAGAGGCACTTATACTCAGTCATGGGGAGAGCAGAGCAGGCTTTCTGGAGAGAGTGGCATCTCAGCTGAGGCCTGAAGGGTAAGGGGGAGTTAGCCAGGTTGGCGTGGTGGTGTTGGTAAGAATGTTCCAGACAGAGAGAACCACATGTACAAAGTCACAGAGGCAAGAGAGAGCTAGATGTATTTAGGTACTGGGAGGAATTCAGGAGGTCAAGGTTTGGAGACGCCAACCCAGTTACAATGGGCGCCTCAGTGCTGTAAAAGAGCGAAGTGGGCCTTCAAGACCTTTCCAGAGAGGGCCCTTGTCATTGGTCTCCTGCTGCTTATTGCCAGGCAGAAATACACCCCTACGTTATTATATTGACACATTTTTCAACAGAAGTGTGGAGTCTAGCTTTTTATGAGAAATCGAGCTATTTTTAAATGTTGGTAATTACTTAAGTAAGAAAAAAACACTGTGTGGTCCAAATAACATGGTCTTGCAGCTGGATGCAACCTGTGGCCACCAGTTTATAATCTCTGATCTAGAATAGTGGTTCTCTCAAAGTGTGGTCCAGAGGCCAGCATCAGCATCGCCTGTGGACTTGCCAGAATTCCAAATTCTCAGGCCCACCCCAGATTTAACGAATCAAAAACTGGGGGCAGAGCCACCAATCTGTGATCTAACAAGCCCTTCGGGTGATTCTGATGCAGCTAAAGTTTGAGAACCATAGTTCAGAGCTGCGCCATAAGATACGGTAGCCACATGTGACCAGCGATCACTTGAAATGTGGCTAGTCTACGCTGAAACGTGCTCTGCGTGTAAAAGTGTGTACTGCTTTTCAAAGGTTTTGTGTAAAAGAGTAAAATATCTCAATTTTTTATACTGATCACATGTTGAAATAGTATTTTGTAGCATATTGGGTTAAGTCAAATGTATCATTAAAATTAAATTCATCTGTCTCTCTTCACCGTTCAAAATACGGCAACTAGAATATTTAGTACCCATCGTTATTTCCATTGCTCACTGCTAGTCTAGAGTATGGTTTCTGGGCCAGGGAGTGCGGGTTAGCGAGGCTGAAGCAGTGATGTGGAGGTGAGCCTTACGGGACTTTGTCAGTTATGTTAAAGACCTATACTTTGCCCTCAGGAAACCTTGAAACGATCGAAGCTAATGAGAAGTATGATTAGATTGATGTTTCGGATGGACGCTGACTGGAGAGTGACTTATGCAGTAGAGGGTGCTGAACTGTGCACACAGGGAGTGAGTGGAGCAAGCCAGGGGCGACTTCTGGTCTGGCATGGACATCCTGTGCATTCTATTTAATATATTTATTCAGTGCATATTGCTTAGCTGGGTGGAGGAGAAGGGCTCACCCAAAGACGAATAGTATAATCTGTGTCCTCTAAGGAGCGTGCAGCCCAGTCCACAGAAGAGCCACTGAGAGGCAGGTTGAGGTTCTAGTTGGAGTCCTAGTAAGGAGCAAGGACGCTGGGAGCTGGTTGGCCTGGAGATTGGATCCTGGCTCCACTACTTACTCCATGAGTGATCCTGGTTGGTCACCTCTCTAAGACTCTTTTCTAATTTGTAAAATAGGAATAATCATAGTGCCGACTTCATAAAATTGTTGTGAAGATTTAAATGAGCCTCCCTCTCTGCTTCCTTCCTTCCTTCCTTCCTTCCTTCCTTCCTTCCTTCCTTCCTTCCTATCTATCTATCTATCTATCTGTCTATCTAAGAGCTTACAGCAGTGCACATTGTAAGCAGCTGCAATTGTTTTCACTGCTCAAGGGGGACTGGAATGGGGAAGAAGGAGCGGAGTTAAGGAGTGAGGCAGCCTCCATTCGGAACTGGAATGCAGGTGTTAGGGTACTAATTTCAAATCCTGTATTCTGAAGACTGAATACAGCAGAATAGGCTGGATAAAATGTGTTAAGCTTGGGGCCCCTTTATTTCACTTTCCTCATTTTGTTAGTGTCTTTCACTCTGGTCGACATTCTTGAGCATTCATGCTTTCACTTATCTCTAGGAACCCACTGCATGTTTCTCAGTCGTATCCAAATCATCATCATCATCAAATAGTTAAAGACCTTCAATATCTCCTCTTGCAGATCTATTTCCATGGGCCCTATGTCAGCCTGAAGAAGGCAGTGAGTAATGACTATGTCCAATGTCCTTTCGAGACAGTGAAATGGGCATTAAACTTTGATCACTAAGTGAGCTCTGGGCAAGTAAAAGAAGCTCCAGGGCAGACATTTCTTGTAAATTGTTTGAAATCTGCACATTTTAGCACACTTCCAATGGAAGAAGGTGAGTGGCTTTCCTACGGTGTGCCCAGATTAAAATCCCAGGAGCAGTTTGACCTGTCCCATGTCTCACCCTCCGTTCAGTCTCAAACCTGACTTCACATCCTCTACAAAACCTTCAAGTTTTCTCCATAGCACTTGGCTCTCAGTCTTCTCATAGCATTCATCATTTTTGGCAACAATGAATAAACACAGACTAGAAACCACCAGAATGTTCCACTAATATGGAAGTGCTTAGATGAGTTACAATAACAACATAATGGAATATGTGCAGTGGTTAGTAAGAATGAGGCAGCTCTTTATGCACTGATATGAATGTTCTTCAAGATAACTTAAGTGAAAAAGATGTAGAAGACTTTATATCACTTTGCTACGTACAATGCATGTTAAGAAAAGAAAAAAATACACAATATCTTAATGACTCTAAGACACCATCCACTGTAAATGTATTATTTTATTTATCATTAAGAAAAATTGTTGCCAGTCAAAATTATGATAGCGTAGATTAAAAGACATTGTGTCTTTCAAAGATGAAAAAAATGCAAGGTTTAGAATTGATAAAATACGACATATTTGTATTTACTTTGCATGTACATGGAATATCTCTAGTTATTATCCCATCCTATAGAACTTTGGGGACTGGAGCTGCTCTGCTCAGTGGGCTTCTCTCTATCTAGGCTGTGTTGACCATAGAACTTTGGATACATGCCCGTGAGCCACTGAAGGAGGCCACAGAGTGGTGTGTTCATGTGCTGGTATCTTTACCTGGTGTGTTGATTTACTTGTCTCTTTATCTGGTATACATCCTTTGCACTGATTGCTTGCTGGTTTGGGAGTAAACAGTGAAACAACTTAGAACCAAGTCCAAGGATGGAAACAAGAAGAGATGCTGTTTTTCACTTGCTCAGCCTTATTAGGAAGGCCAAAGACTCTGGCATTCAGTGGGTGATGAGACACCACTTGCTGGAGTGTCAAGCTGGACTGTCTCCTTTTAATAAGATCCCTGGCCATGGAGGAAGGAGTAGGGGTGGTGGAGTGGGCAGAGAAGGTGCCTGGTTCTAGGGCGGATGCCAACAGGTACTGGAGTTTACTCTCCTTGATATTTTCCCTTGCGGTAAGCGTACGACCCGGCGTGGAATACCCTCAGTATGTTGTGTATAAAATAAAATCATCAAAGGAGAGTGACAGGCTGAAAAGTGGGAATAGACCGAAAGCAATGGAAACTGGCGTTTGACTCCAGGGAAACTCTCCCTATTTTAACTCTCCCTATTTTAGGCTGCTTATGAAGGACTCAGATCCTTAGGAAATGTTCCTAGGAAGTCTGGAGAAATTCTGTAGGGTCATATGGGATGATTGAAACTGGAGGAAAGTGTGTTCAGAATCAGACATCTCAAGTACACCATGCCCTGCAAACATGGTACAATCCCTTGCTAACACTGTTACAGGATAAAGAAACCACATTGTGCCTTATGATGGTTCCACTAGGCTAGTCCTTTTCTGGAAGTACACATTTTCCTCAGCTTGCAATGGGGTTATGTCCTGATAAACCCATTGTAAGCTGAAAATATCATAAGTCGAAAATGCATGTAATACACCTTACCTACTGAACATCATAGCTTAGCTTAGCCTACCTGAAATGTGCTCAGAACCCTTATATTAGCCTATAGTTAGGCAAAATCATCTAACCAAAGCCTATTTTATAATAAAGTGTTGAATAGCTCATGTAATCTATTAAATACTGTACCGAAGGTGGAAAACAGACCGGTCGTATGGGTACAGAATAATTCTAAGTGTATCCGTTTTTGCTCTCATGATCTCATGGCTGTCTGGGAGCTACGCTCGCTGCCGCCTCCCAGCATCACAAGAGAATCACACCATTTATCACTAGCCTGGGAAAAGATCAAAGTTCAGACTTCGAAGTATGGTTTTTACTGAATGCGTATCATTCTCACACTACTGTAAAGATGACCCATCCTAAGTTGGGACCATCTGTAGTAGTTATTTATATAGGGGGCCCATGCTTGAATCAGTGTGGTATTGAAAGCTCTTAACTGGAGTTCCATTGTTTCTCCAAATAAGCCAGGCTTAAAAATGCTAGCATAAATATAAATTCTCTGGAATTATTTAAATGGGAGTTCTTACTATCAAGGTGTCCCTTTCTGGTGGATTTTACCCTTGGGGTCACACTCACTCCAAGTGTTCCACATGCCAAACCTGATCAACAAGAGTGAAACTGTGTTTTTTCTATGAAACCTCAGTAAACAATCAACTCATAACCTCACCACAGAGAGGCAGTTTATAGCTAGTACCACCTTTAGGAGCCAACTTCCACAAGAGCTACCAGGCTGAGAAAATTCTTTAGGAGCCTGGGGTGGAGGATAATCGTGTGTTGAGATTCTTGCCAGCGTAGGGCAAAGAACTAGGTCTCAGGGCCCTGCAGTTCCCAAACTTTGCCCTCTTGGAACATCAAGAGGAATCCTGACTGTCTTACAAAGTTCAATGACAGGGAGAAATATGGGTACTTGGTTTTCTGAAGAAGCCCTTTTCACATGCAACTAAATTAAGGAGCATAAGCATCTCCTTTAAATTCAGAATCTCCTTTAAAAAAATTAAGGGCTCAAGGGAAAAAAAGGGCAAGATAAAGTAATTTTGCAGGGCCCCCCCTTTTTTTTTTTTTTTTTTTTGCGGTACGCGGGCCTCTCACTGTTGCGGCGCACAGGCTCCGGGCGCGCAGGCTCAGCGGCCATGGCTCACGGTCCCAGCCGCTCCGCAGCATATGGGATCTTCCCAGACCGGGGTATGAACCCATGTCCCATGCATCGGCAGGCGGACTCTCAACCACTGCGCCACCAGGGGAGCCCTGCAGGGCCCTTTATAAAAGAAGCGGATGGAAGTGTTAGGAAAATAAGTGCCGAGAAGGCTTAACTGATCAAGCATAAATATGACTGAGAAAGAAAAGCAATCACCTTGAGTTTTTTTGTTTTTTATTAAAATCCAATGTAAATGGAAGGGAAATGTTTTCAGCCGTGACTTAAAGGTAACTCTGCTAATTTGTTTTTAAAAACAGACAAAAAGTGTAAAGTGGGTTTAATGACTTTCTAGAATTATTTATAATGGCATAAAAATCCCAACTGGTATCAACTCAAATATCCATTAGAAGAGCAAATGCAATCTAAATTATGACACACACATACATGGAAACATCATAGAGTTACTGGGACGAAGTGAGAGAGTGGCATGGGCATATATACACTACCAAATGTAAGATAGATAGCTAGTGGGAAGCAGACGCATAGCACAGGGACATCAACTGGGAGCTTTGTGACTACCTAGGGGGTGGGATAGGGAGGGTAGGAGGGAGGGAGCCGCAAGAGGGAGGAGATATGGGAATGTATGTATATATGTATAGCTGATTCACTTGGTTATACAGCAGAAACCAACACACCATTGTAAAGCAATTATACTCCAATAAAGATGGTAAAAAAAAAGAGTTTCAAAGTGATTATACCATTTTGAATTCCCACCAGCAAGGTGTGAGTTCTGGTTGCTCCATATCCTTGTCAACACTTCCCATCGTCAACTTTTAAAAATTTTAGCTATTCCAGTGGGTGTGTAGTGGTATTTCTTTGTAGTTTTATTTTGCTTTTCTTTGATGATGAAGAAAATTGAGCACTTTTCATGTGCTTATTGGCCATATATTTTCTTTTGTGGAGAGTCTGTTCAAATCTTTTGCCTAGTTTTTTATTGGACAGTGTCTTTTTAGTGAATTGTAAGAGATCTTTGTATATATTCTGGGAACAAGCTCTTTTTCAGATACCTGCTTGCAAATATTTTCTCCTCTGTGACTTGCCTTGTCATTTTCTTAACTATGTTTTTCAAAGAGCAAAGGTTTTTAATTTTAAAGAAGTCCATTTTATCAATATTTTCTTTTATGTTTCATGCTTTTTGTGCCCTAAGAAATCTTTGTCTAACCCAAGATCATAAAGATTTTCTCCTATTTTTTTTTCTTTTAGAAAATATATTTTAACTTTTAAGTTTGAGATCCATTTTGATTCATTTTGAGTTAACTTTTGTGTCTGATATGAGGCAAGGGGTGAGGTTCTTCTTTTTTTCCCCCACAAAGATATCCAGTTGCTATTATTTTCTAAAGTTAAATCCTTACCATATAACCCAGGAATTTCATTCCTCAGTATTCAACTAAGAGGACTGAAAGCATATTCACACGAAGATTTGTACATCAGTGTTTATAGAAGGCTTATTTATAATACCCAAGAACTAAACAACTCAAATGTCCATCAATTAGTGAACAGATAAACTGTGGGAGAGCCATATTATGGAATACTACTTAGTAATAAAAAGTCACAGAATACATATGCAACACGAATAAACCTCAAAAATATTATAGTACTTGAAAGCAAGCAAACACAAAAGGCTACATAATGTATAATTCCATTTATATGAGATTCTAACAAAGGCAGCACCATAGGGACAGAAAGCAGATCAATGGTTGTCCTGCAGCTGGCAGTCAGGGTAAGAAACTGACCGAAAAGGGTGTGAGAAAACTGTTTAGGGTAAGGAAAATGCTCTGTGTCATGACTGCGGAGTTGCATACATTACTGTATGTAATTGGCAAAACTCTGCTTTTAAAGTGGGAAAATGTTACCGTGTGTTAATCAATCTATGAACAGGAGAAAATGGAAAGGAAGTAAGTTAAAATTTTAAGAGTGATTCTCTCTGGAGAATTGATATTTTTAGCATCCTGTAATGACCTTCTTCAAAAATATCACCTGAGATGCACAGTTCATTGAGCTGTATGACCCTGTTATTGTACAGGAGACATTGACGTGGTGGTGAGCTCTTGGGGCAGGGGAACTGTTCTGCAGTCCTATGATTGGTTGCAGTGTTTTAGTGAGCCCCTGGGGCTATGACCTTCACAAGTGCTTCTCAGATTTGTTTTTTTCCCCCCTTAGGAGAGACAGGAAGGCTAGTGGGTACTGGAGTTGGGTATTGCCCTTCTTCCACGTTGGCAAAATAGTTTCTATTAAGGGCAGGCCTTGTTAAAAAGGCGTATTTAAATATGACTACTTTTCCACTCCCTCCTCTCAAAAAGTGAGGGGGAATTTTTCTCCTGTCTGTACCGTGAGAACGTAATAGGGTTCCCGGAGGGAAATCTCATGAAAGTGTGGAGGCCCTCCTAAGACTGGACGCCTCTCCTATGTTTAACTCACAAACTTGTCCACACTGAGGCCTCTAGCAATTCGTTAATTACAGATTAGGTTTTCCTAGCCTGGTGATGGTTACCAAGAGTTTTTTCCTGCTGGCCTTCGGCTCCAGTAGGTCGGTCGTGATTCTCTGTATCTGCCTGTCTGTCTCTTCAGCTTGGCGGGCAGCAGTTTACCCTATGACCTCAGTTCTCTGGTGGATCTAAGAAGCGTTGTTGATTTTCAGTTTGTTCAGCTTTTTTCTTGTTGTGTTAATGGGAGAGCTGACTTCCAAGCTCCTTAAATGCTAGACAAGACATTGGAAATCTCAAGCGCTTCTTTCTGCGTGGTAATAGTATCAGTGTTTTTTTGTTTTTTTTTTCTTTCTCTGTACTTTTTGTACCTTTGTACTTTTCTTACTTTCCACATTTTCTACAATGTGCATATGTTCATTTTGTAAAAAATACGAAAATAAATGGTCTCCTAACAGAAAAAAATTTAAATGAGTTTAATCTCTGTTGCCTTGGAGGAAAATAGGACAAGTTGCAGAGAACAGTACAGTACTTAGAAAAGAAAAAAACCCAAACTTTCAACCCCTACACAGCTTACTATCTATTGTACATTAACATGACTTTACAATGCCATTGTCATCATTAGCACAACTTAAATATTACAGGACAGTCTTGCCCCGGCAAATAACTATTTTTCATTACACGAGCTTCCTGTAAGACACATCAGCTCTTCAGTGGAAAGCAACACAATTGATAGTTATGCCCTAAGACTCTTTGATTTCCCCCTCAAAATCCTTTCCTTACTCCTTCCACCAATCCTGAACTATTATATCATGATCGTTACCCTGTCCTAACCAAATTCCCACACTGAAAGACACTTTAAATCTAATTTCAATAAAATCCAACCTTGACTTTCCCTCTCAAATAAACTACCAAATCTCCATCAAGGTGGTGGTCTCCCTTACCACAGTAAGCAGTAAATTCAGCTTCATCTTACTACCAGGTTACACTGGGAAGCTGGGGAAATGACATTTGACAGTGTATATCATTCTATGTGAACAGGAAGAAACAGGAAGAAGTGACCACACCAGTCTTTGAAAGCCGATTGCCTGGTAGGGGTGAATTCTAAATTAATTTTTTTTGTATTATTTCACTGGTTGTGGTGAATACATGTCTATTTTATAATCTTGGAAGAGGAATTTAATTAAAGTTCTTACAAGAGAATTAAAAAATGCATATATATGCTGGGGGCACTATGAACCTCCATTCTTTTTGAGGTGTGTAATCCTGAGCCTTGCTTCGTAACAGTTCTTGGGTTCACAAAGAGGCCTCTTTCAAATGGATAAACAACAGGTCATAGCACAGGGAACTATATTCACTATCCTGTGCTAAACCATAATGGAAAAGGATATGAAGAAGAATCTGTGTGTGTGTGTGTGTGTGTGTGTGTGTGTGTGTGTGTATATATATAATATAATATATATATAATGTATATATAATATATATTATATATATATTATATATATATATTACCGTACAGTAGAAACTAACACAACATTGTAAATCAACTATACTTCAATAAAATAAATTAAAACTAAAAAGACCAAGAGACCTCTTTCTAGTTTATATGTTAAAAAAGAAACCAGTGTTTATAAACAGGAAAGTGGTTTTCCCTTAGTCTTGACTTTGTTGTCTTGCTTTATTCAACTTGGAAAATCCCTTTGGAAAATCCTTACTGAAAATGATGCAGAATACAGATACCTTTGCATAAAGGGCTTAGTCATTTGGAACATGTCACTTCCACCCCCTACGAAGCTCAATGTCCTAAACCACACCAATGATGAATACAGCTCACCTGGACATAGATCGAGCAATTCTACACCTATGGGTCATTGTTTCTCACCCTACACCTCATCATTTTTTTTTTTTTAAAGATGTTGGGGGTAGGAGTTTATTAACTAATTTATTTATTTTTGCTGTGTTGGGTCTTTGTTTCTGTGCAAGGGCTTTCTCTAGTTGTGGCAAGCGGGGGCCACTCTTCATCGCGGTGCGCGGGCCTCTCACTATCGCGGCCTCTCTTGTTGCAGAGCACAGGCTCCAGACGCGCAGGCTCAGTAGTTGTGGCTCACAGGCCCAGTTGCTCTGCAGCATGTGGGATCCTCCCAGACCAGGGCTCGAACCCGTGTCTCCTGCATTAGCAGGCAGATTCTCAACCACTGTGCCACCAGGGAAGCCCACACCCTCATCATTTTTGATGACCTCTCCCTAAATACAACAGAGATTGAGACCCTGAGATTCGTAAATGAATAAGGACAGAAAATCTGCTTTATCTGGTTTGACACAGCTCTCATTTAGTAAATTTTAAGAAGAGGAATATACTTGGCCATTCCTCCAAGATAGCTGTATAGTGAGATTGACTGTTACTATAAAATTCTCACGGGAACTACGTTTATTCATAAGGAGAGAATATGTCTCTACCCTTCTGCTAAGGAGACCAAAAATATTTCTCCCAAGTATTATATACTTATCAGTGTGAATGAAGTTCAAGTTAAGCCCAATTGAAGCTTCCTTCCTGGTAACATATATGACAGAAAAGCTGTGTCAGAGAGAAAAAATATTCATCCTTTTCAGTTATTCCCGTTTATGTTGGTTTCACTAGAGTGACAATTGTGTGATGGATGGATATGCCTGTACCAGTGATCCAAATCAAGATGAGGATCAGCATGGCCTCATACTGTTCCCCAGGAGCGAAATAATGGGGATTAAGAGTCTGATGGATTTAGCAGTGCTCCTTCAATTTGATCACACGTCAGAATCACCTGGAGGGCATTAGCGCTATCCAAGTCAGCTGGATTTGAGTAGCCTTGAGGGTCCAATGGAAGCTGAATATAAAGACAAGGTCTTGGTCTTTGTGGAGTGGCTTGTCGCTAAGAAGAGCGAGCCAGGGTAGCGGAGGAGCCCGGCCAAGAAAACTGGGTCTTAAAGTTCCATATTCTCCGCCACAGCAACCAGAGACCTAAGGCAAGACTCGTTTGTAAGCCTGGCTGGGTCAGCAAGTGCCAAGCAAATGGGTGCCTGGGACTCTTATCGATAAGGTCAGTTCCAGGCCTCGCTCACTGGGGAGGTAGGGAGGCTGCGTGGAATATGGGTTTTTTGTATGTACGTATGTATTTATTTATGGCTGTGTTGGGTCTTCGTTGCTGCACGTGGGCTTTTTTCTCTAGTCGCGGCGAGCGGGGGCTGCTCTTCGTTGAGGTGTGTGGGCTTCTCATTGCGGTGGCTTCTCTTGTTGCAGGGCACGGGCTCTAGGCGAGCGGGCTCTAGAGCACAGGCTCCGTAGTCGTGGCTCACGGACTTAGTTGCTCCGTGGCATGTGGGATCTTCCTGGACCTAGGGCTCGAACCCGTGTCCCCAGCACTGGCAGGTGGATTTTTAACCACTGCACCACCAGGGAAGCCCCAGAATATGGGTTTTAGAGGCAAAGAAATCTTACTTTCAAATTCTGCTTTGGTACACTGGCCACAGCTATTTAGTCTCTCATTTGCGTCATCCTTATTTGTAAAGAGGGAATCAGAACTACGCCTTCTCCCCAGGTTTCTTGTAATTAAATAATTCTAGTAAAGGATCAAGTACATCGCCTGATACTCGTAGCTTCCTTCCTCCGTTCCTAGAAAACTGTTGCTCTTGGAAAGACCTAAGCCTACCAATGGGCTCACCTACTGGAAATGGACAAGGCAGCTGCCAGGACCAGGTTAAAAACAGGCAGATGTGCAGACACAGGATGGCCTGCCCCTTGCTCACACCTGATCACACTCCCTGCCAGCTCACCACTGTTGTGCAAGCCACCTTCCTGCCTTGCCTTTCCACTAAGGCCTGGGAGAACAACATACCAAAGACAGCAGAAGAGAAATTAGAAAACATCCTTCACACAATAGACATCTTACACCGTAAGGACAATGGTTTGGATGGCCTTGGAACAGCAATACCTCTAAGGCTGAGAAGAGATTCCAAGGAGTACATAAAGTATAGGAAATACAAAAACGGAAGCAGTGAAATAAGACTGTTTCTTTGAACTGATAGCAGGTCATCTCACTAAGAAAAACTAATGTGGTTTATTCTTCATGGGAGTCTAGAATCCTACTGTGGTCAGCAAACTGTAAACAAACAAGAAGGGAAACGCAACACATTCTGTAGTGCTCAGACTAACTGGAAACTCAGACCTGAATGGACACTTAGGAGAAGAGTTTCTCGGGAGGATTGCACACAAAAATTTGTATGGGTCAAACTTCCTTCAAGACTCAAGGAAAGATACATTGGCAATTCCTCTTTTTATGAAAGTAAGAACCCCAGAGTTAAGAAATGAAGTTTTCACCAATCCGTTAGAGATAAGCGAATACTCTCGCATTTTGGTCCTTGTCATCATTGGGTCCATAAGAAGGAATGTGCCAAGCTCTGGCTAGGCTTCTTTGTACACTTTTACAAACAAATGCAAGACAGTTTGGGGGCAACTGAGGAAATGTGACTGTGGATCGTACATGAGATACTAGGGAACTATTGTTAATTCCCTTTGGTATGGAAGTAGGACTGTGGTTAGCCAGGAGACGCCTTTATTCTTAGGGGATTTGTGAAGTATCTAGGGGTAAAGCATTTAGGATGGTTGTGACTTACTTTCAGATGGTTTAGTTAGGAAACAAGCGGCGGTGCTTTGTGACCACCTAGAGGGGTGGGATAGGGAGGATGGGAGGGAAGGAGATGCAAGAGGGAAGAGATATGGGGACATATGTATATGGATAACTGATTCACTTTGTTATAAAGCAGAAACTGACACAACATTGTAAAGCAATTATACTCCAATAAAGATGTTAAAAAAAAAAAGAAGTGGGTGGGGTGGGAGGTAGGGAGGTTATAGTCATTGTGAATCTTAGTAGGAGGGTATATGGGTATTTACGGAACCAGTCTTTCAACTGAGCACTTTTCAGATCTTTCTAAATCGATATGAAATAGATTTATTCCATGCTAAACAAACTATAAATCTATATTACCGTACACAGGCACAGCTCATCATACTGCGCTTTGCTTTATTGTGCAACTTTGTAGTTACTGTATTTTTCACAAATTGAGGGTCTGTGGCGACCCTGACTCCAGCAAGCATATTGGTGCCATTTTCCGACAGCAGTGGCTCACTTCATGCTTCTGTATCATGTTTTGGGTGATCGTGATACTCTTTCATGATTACATTTGTTTGGGTGAGCTGTGATCTTTGATATTACTACCATGACTCACAGACGATGGTCAGCCTTTTCAGTGATGAGGCAGATTTTAATGAAGGTGTGTACATTGTTTTTTCAGACATCATGCTATATTGCACACACTTAATAGACTACAGTAGAGTGCAAACCTAACAACCTGACATGCACCGAGAAGCCAAAAGAAAGACTCGTGTGACTCACTCCGTTGTGACATTCACTTTGCTGGGCTAGAACTGACCCTGCAGCATCTCTGAGGTTATACCTGTAGATTTTTCTGGCAAGTAAATAGAATTTAAGCCACTAGAAAAGGTTGAGCAGGGGCTTAGTGTGACTCGGTCCATGGCAGCATCTCTCCTGTTGTATAAGTTTAAAAGTCACAAGAGCAACAGACTCCTCTCCCTTGCGACACACCTGGTTCATCCCAGGGGATTCTCTCTCTCAGTCTTGTTAACTTTTTTTCCTACCACGTGCGCTGCGGCAAGAGCTTGCCCCGCTCTCTGCAGGAGACGGTGACTCAGGCACCAGGGTTTCGGTCCCTTAGAACTCAAAAACCAGAGGCAGTGTTTGTTGAGCTCAGCTGTTATCTGTTTATTAGGAAAGCACCAACACCACGTTCTTGGAAATTACTGGAATTTTATTTGCCTCAGGCTTATGACTTGCAACCAAAGACATTGTGCAAAGAAAGCAAAGATTAAGTACACTTGAGGGAGAAGGAGACGATACACATGGGTAACACAGGAGATCAGGTTGACAAAGGAAGCCATCCATTACACTATATAGATTGCAATATTCAATAGCGATTTCAACAAAACTTTTCTTTTAAATCAAGAGCAAAAAATTAAGCAATGTTTACAGTAGACATAAATCTTATACAATTCAAAAAGCGTTTTTTCCAGATCATAGAGCATAAAATGGAAAAATGTCTATGTAGGTGAAGTCTAACTACTGTACATTTATCGCCTATTAAAGTTGCTTATATGTACCACAGTGTAAAAAAAAAAAAACAATACCGAACAAATAAAAACCTTGAAAATTGCCTGATGAAAAATAAAATAACCAGTGGCTTTTAATGGCTTCTCCTGGTTATCAGTGCTACAAAAAGACAAAAATCTTCTCATCTGAACAGGTGATAAAACCAGGCACAATCAAACCGTTACCAAGACCCACCCATAGAAATATACTATCCACCCACATATTTTCCATCAAAAGCTTTTTTGTTTGTTTTAATCTTTGAGGCCCATTTGGTCACAATATGTTACAAAGATTTGTGTATGAGCGTGTGTTTCTTTACACCATGATATCATATGTTTGTCTGGCACTATCCTAAAGCTAGCTTATAGAT
The DNA here is from genome assembly GCF_949774975.1 of Lagenorhynchus albirostris. Taxonomy (NCBI): domain Eukaryota; kingdom Metazoa; phylum Chordata; class Mammalia; order Artiodactyla; family Delphinidae; genus Lagenorhynchus; species Lagenorhynchus albirostris. Next base: position 52,935,865 of record NC_083101.1, on the reverse strand, counting down.
GATAATGATACAGAAACAACCCAGTGCCCATATGACAAATGAACTCACTGAGTGGAGACGAGAGAGGGGAGAAGGAGTTCAGTTCTACCAAGAAAAAAATGTCCATACTGATCACTCATCATCAGTCCCACTAGCTTCTGACTGTTCCTAAAAGTAAAAATAAGAAAGACAATAAGCCATCAAGAGGCAATGTAGCAAAGACATGACATTTTGGAAACAGTTGACCCTCCCAGTAAAGAGGCATCGACAGCCTCTATGCGGAACAGGGGAGCTCCCGCTTGGAAATCCCACAGCAATGCCCGCTGTCTATGCCAGTGTTTTGCTCTATTGCACTTGGGCGTGGAAAGTTCATGGCTATTGAGTTCTAATTTTAGCACTACGTTTTTAGGACATTCACGGGAGAAGAAAATTCCACGCATTTGCTGTCTACTTAAAGAAAACATAGGATTTTAAATGTATTTGAAGATGCTTGTGTCGAGGGTTAAAGGCTGGGTGGGGTGGGATGAGAATGCTGAACCTTTTCAACAGACCCAGATAGCGGCACGTTGAAGGAAAATCAAACTAGCATAGGCGCTAACATGGAAAATTAACCTTCCAGAAAGAAAAAAGAAGGGGGTGTGGGGTAGGGAACCTGAGGTCCTCTTGAAAGTGAAAGAAATAGAGGGCCCTTTAAAAGGCACTGTATTAGAAGCCTGTGCCAGGCACTGCTACCTTGTGGACCACACAGTCAGGGACAGTGCACCAGACTGAGTTAATGCTCTCTGGGTCTGAATTCAGCCTCTGCTGTTTACTTCCATGCCCTGCAGCAAAACACACATAACCTAAGCACTGATTTCTGTAATATGTTGAGAGTGACATCTGTCTTAGGATGCTAATATTAATAAGCACTGAATATGGCGCCACCTGGAGAGGTCCTTATGTCAGGGCCTGGCTCCATCAGGGCTCCCTGAATTTTTCAAATATTAAAAATAACACCTCTAGGTACTTAAAGATGCATCTGGGTTTTCCGCACGGCACCTGAAATAGCAACTCAAACCCCAAAGTAACTCTATCATCCCACTTAGTGTCAGTCTTCCACGGAATCATTATTTCCTCTATATACTGCTGTATCCTAGGCACTATGCTGGGTGTTATGGATATAAAATATTAACGAGCCGTGGAGAATCTCTCTTTGTAAGTAGGCACTGGGAAGATATGAAAGGGGAAAAGGGAACTTGATTTAGTAAGTTTTTCACTTTTGAAGACTATTCAAAAGGCAATAAACAAAACCCCAAATTCTTTGTTTTCAATCACGCAGCTCAGTTCACATCCCTCAACACCAAATCTTTACATTTTCATTTCTGGGTAATGAAGCATAGAGGTTGGCAGGGGCCTGGGAGTACGAGAGGGAGACAGATGTGGGGAGAGTGTCCGGACCTCAGGCAAGGCAGCCGCACTTACATTTCCATCCGGCTCTTCATCGCTGTCAAAATCGCTCACCACAGGTTTGGCTTTTCCTCGATTTGGCCTTTTCTTGCCTTTTCCTTTGTCCCGGCCTTTGTCATCTTTTTTATTGAGCTTGATTTTCACCTTAACAGATTTTGCTACAACAAAACCAAAACACACAGCAATGAGGAATCAATCACAGGGAAATCTTTTTTTTTTTTTACATGTTTATTGGAGTATAATTGCTTTACAATGGTGTGTTAGTTTCTGCTTTATAACAAAGTGAATCAGTTATCCATATACATATGTTCCCATTTCTCTTCCCTCTTGCGTCTCCCTCCCTCCCACCCTCCCTATCCCACCCCTCTAGGTGGTCACAAAGCACCGAGCTGATCTCCCTGTGCTATGCGGCTGCTTCCCACTAGCTATTTATTTTACATTTGGTAGTGTATATATGTCCATGCCACTCTCCCGCTTTGTCACAGCTCACCCTTGCCCCTCCCCATATCCTCAAGTCCGTTCTGTAGTAGGTTTGTGTCTTTATTCCTGTCTTACCCCTAGGTTCTTCATGACATTTTTTTTTTCTTAAATTCCATATATATGTGTTAGCATGCGGTAATCTTTTTACGGGTAGGAAAATGATCGCCTACCTGCAGATGACAAACCCAACAACCCCGAGTGCCCTGAACATTCTCAGACTGATTCAAGCCTGTTCTCCATTGTCCTCCCTAGTTATAGTTAGCACCCCTTTCACTTGCAAACATGCCTAAGTTTGCATGATAAGTTACACAGTCACCCTAAATGGGCAACAAGAAGGAATGAGGTCCCAGAGGGAAGCTGGGCTGGGTCCTTTCCAGGTCTCCTAATGGATGAACAGGGATCTTCCTAACCAGGACAGCGAGGGTGGCCTTACCTACTGTGTGGAGGGGTGTGGGCATTTTAAATTTTTCATTACAAAAATATTTTCTTATAATGAAGTTTTATTGGAGTACAGTTGCTTTACAGTGTTGTTAGATTCTACTGTACAGCAAAGTGAATCAGCTATACGTAGACATACATCCCCTGTTTTTTGGATTTCCTTCCCATTTAGGTCACCACAGAGCACAGAGTAGAGTTCCCTGAGCTATACAGTAGGTTCTCTTTAGTTATATACTTTATACATAGTATCAATAGTGTATATATATCGATCCCAATGTCCCAGGTCATCCCAGCCCCCCCCTCCTCCCCTTGATGTCCATACGTTTGTTCTCTACGTCTGTGTCTCTATACCTGTTTTGCAAAAAGATCATCTATACCATTTTTCTAGATTCCATATATATGTGTTAATATACGATATTTGTTTTTCTCTTTCTGACTTACTTCACTCTGTATGACAGTCTCTAGGTCCATCCACATCTCTGCAAAGGACTCAATTTCATTCCTTTCTATGGCTGAGTAATATTCCATTGAATGGCCATCATTGAAAAAATCTACAAACAATAAATGCTGGAGAGCGTGTGGAGAAAAGGGAACCCTCTTGCACTGTTGGTGGGAATGTAAACTGATACAGCCACTATGCAGAACAGTATGGAGGTTCCTTCAGAAACTAAAAATAGAACTACCATATGACCCAGCAATCCCACTGCTGGGCATATACCCAGAGAAAACCATAATTCCAAAAGACACATGCACCCCAATGTTCACTGCAGCACTATTTACAATAGCCAGGATACAGAAGCAACGTAAATGTCCATTTAAAATAGAACTTTGACATTAAAAAGCATACATAAGTGTAAAAGGTTTAAAAAAAAGCCAATGATTTTTACTGTGTAAATAACTTCAGCTGACTTAAAAAGAAAATTCATAGGTGAATATTTTTAACAGTACAGAAAGGTACAAAATGGAAAGTAAAAACAAAACAAATGAATTTGAAAGGTTTCTTTCCCTATCTCTAGTCTCTCACCCTACTGGTCTCTTTCTGGTGATTATTTCCAGAAAAAGAAGTATACCTCAATATTTGAAAATATACACATCCCTGTGTATGATTCTCTATTGATAGATGACATAAATTTCTGTATAGAGAGATATAAAGAATTCAAGCATATACACATACAGAAAGATGGCATCCCCTTCCACTCTCACAGGGCTATTCTGAGGATAGAAATAAAAACACATGGAAGAAAGAAGTCCAAGTGTTATACCATAGTTAGAGGTGCACATCCCAAGGTTCACAGCAAATCTGTTCCCTGGCATTGTTCTGGGACAGGTGTCCACAGAACAGCGTTTTTAGGGATGGATGATGAAGTGACTGACAATGCAAGTCTCTCTTTCAAACCAGTTTTGTTAGAATATTATGTTTGGTGGGTCTCAAGGAACCTAGAAATAGATGTTGTCATGGAGAGAATCAACTCCAGAAAGAATCTTAGAGATGAGAAATTTCCAGACTTCTTTTGTGAAGGGGAAGGACCCATAAAACGTTTCCAGAAGTGAAGTCTTCCATGGAAGTACAGGCTAACAAAAAAGATGAGAGCAGAGATGTTCTGAACTGAAGTGCAGGGGCAGCAAATGCCCTTCCCCCATCCCAAACAGGGCTGGCAAAAGGCTGGCAAACCTAGTGCTCAAAACAGTATTCCTAGCCCAGGCTTCCGTATATCACACCCAAATGTCTACTGCTTAATAAGCTATAAGGTGGGGACTTGACGAAAAGACTGGGGATGCAAAAGTCTACCGATTAATGGAAATGCACGAAGCTGTGAAAACCTTTAAAAATGTAAAAAGTAATTTGGAAAGAAAAAGTGAAATATCTTTATCTACACAGGTGTGGCTCTTCCTGACACGGGAGTACAGGAAATCCATGGGCAGTGTGAAAGGGCAGAAGACTGTCAGTAAAGGTAAGAAAATACATCCTCGAGAACATAATCTAAATACTCACTGGAGTGTGGGACACTCAAAAGCTATGAGGCTTTGTGAAAACCCACCTGAAAGGCTGCCATGGGCAGCTAGGCTAATAAACTGGACCATCAGATGGGCCCTTTAAACAGCATCCTAAGGCTTTATGACACCACTACACAGACCTATGACAAGTTCCAGTTAACCAGGGTGGCAGGCAGAATAGTGATGGCGCCCAGAGACGTCCATGTCCTAATTCCCAGAACTTGTGAATATGTTACTTTGCATGGCAAAAGGGATTCCACTGACCTTGAGATGGGGAGATTACCCTAGATTAACCAGGTAGGCTAGGCCCAATCTCAATCACACGGGTCCTTCAAAGTGGAAGAAGATGAGGTTCTGATTTAAGAAGGTGACACAAGAAGACCCTGAACTTACCTCTTCCCACGGACACACCGAATCTAAGGTATGTATGGAACAACCTTCTCTGAAAAAGACCTAAAAACTAGCTCAGTGACACCTACACATTGGACAAATGTGGAGAAACCCACACTGAAGCAAGTAAGAAAGGCAGAGAGGCTGATACATGATCTCATGATAAATGCCATCCTTGGTGCAGTGACCCACAACTGGAAAGGAACTGAAAACCTGAAGCTTCTCTAGGAGGGGTGAAGGTTTGAACCCCACATCAGGCATCCCAACTTTTAAGTCTTGCACCTGAGGGATGCCCCCAAAACATCTAGCGTTGAAAACCAACAGGGCTTGTGTCCACAAGACCCACAGGGCTACAGCCAGTACAGAAATGGCTCGTAAAAATCTCATGCTCAGACTCACCTGCCCCAGGACCCAGCTCAAAGTCAGCTGATGGAGAGGCACCCAGACTTCACATAAAAGAGGCTTATTTGCTTATCTTAAAGCATCAACCTAGGGATGAGCATCTAAGTTAACCCATATCTAAGGGCTGACCATCATCCCTTCCAGAGAACTTGGCAGAGGGGGGATGCTATCTTTGCACTCTCCCTCTGCCACACTCCAGAGCACTAGTGTCTCTTGGAGGGGAGCTTTCACATACGCCCGGTGCCCTGGTTTTTGCGAGTGCTATCCAGGGGATACCTTCAGATTGCCTGCTTCTGGTGGTCAGTGGGACTTAGGCCTGTGGTCCCACTGGACTGTATATTTGCAAACTTTAAAAAGCTGCTGCCTGAGGGTCTGGCTTCCAATCAGCCTGAACCTAGGTGTTGAGATCCTCCCTTCTAAGACAATGACTGACAGGTCTTGGCACACCCTCCACTATTGGGAGCCACTACATGTAGGCTGCTTGGACAATCACAAAGGTGTGAGAGACAAGGAAGAGTCAGGGTGTAGGTTGAAGGATAAAGTTTTTGTCTCCTACGTGAGGCCGCTCCTTCAAGACTGGGAGAGATGGCTGTTTTATCAAATGAGAGAGTCAAGAAAAATAGAGAGAGGCATATGTTCCAAATGAAAGAACAAGATAAAACCTGAGGAAAAAAAGTCTTTCATGAAACAAAGATGAATGGCTTAGCTGATTGATAGAATTAAAAATAATGGTCATAAAGATGCTCACTGAACTTGGGAGAAGAATGAATGAAAACTGACAACTTCAAAGAGAAAACACAACCCTTGAACAACATGGGGGTTAGGGGCGCCAAACCTCTGTGCAGTCAAAGATGTGTGTATAACTTTACAGTTGGCCCTCCGTATCTGGGCTTCTGCATCCACAGATCCAACCAGCTGCAGATTGTATAGTACTGCTGTATGTATTTATTGAAAAACGAACAACCTGCCTCCACGTGGACCCATGCAGTTCACACCTGTGTTGTTCAATGGCCAACTTTATAAGCAAGTACCAAACAGAAGTCACAGAGCTGAAGAATATGATAACTGAACTGAAAAGTACACTAGAGGGGTTCAACAACAGACAAGATGAAGCAGAAGAGAGATCAGTAAACTCAAAGACAGGGCAGTGAAACTCATCCAATCAGGGCAGCAAAAAGAAAAGAATGAAACGGAGTGAAGATGACTTAAGGGACAAGATAAAGTGGACCAATATTCACACTGTAGGGCTCCCAGAAAGAGAGAGAAAGGGGCATAAGACTTATTTGAAGAAATAATGGCTGAAAACTTCCCTCATCTGCAGAAGGAAATACATCCAGATCCAGGAAGAGTCCCAAATAAGAGGGACCCAAAGAGACCCACACTTAGACGTACTACAATTAAAACGTCAAAACTTAAACACAAGAAGAGAACTGTAAAAGCAGCAAAAGAAAAACAAACAACTTGTTACATACAAGGGCAACCCCCCACAGAAGACTATGGGTAGATTTTTAAGCAGAGACTTTGCAGTCCAGAAGTGAGTGGCACAAGACAGTCAAAATAGGGCTTCCCTGGTGGCGCAGTGGTTGAGAGTCCGCCTGCCGATGCAGGGGACACAGATTTGTGCCCCGGTCCAGGGAGATCCCACATGCCGCGGAGCGGCTGGGCCCACGAGCCGTGGCCACTGGGCCTGTGCGTCCGGAGCCTGTGCTCCGCAACGGGAGAGGTCACAGCAGTGACAGGCCCACGTACCGCAAACAAACAAACAAACAAAAAAAACAAGACCTATCTATAGGCTGCCTACAAGAGACTCACTTCAGCTTTAAAGACACACACACTGCAAGCGAGCAGATGGAAAAAGGCAGTCCATGCAAACGGAAACCAAAAGAAAGCTGGGGGCAGCTATACTTGCATCAGACAAAAGAGACTTTAAAGACTGTAGTAAGAGAAATAGCAAAGGGTCAATACAAAAAGAGGAGATAACATTTATTAACAGACATAGAGGGAGAAATAGACGGCAATACAATAATATTAGGGACTTTAATACCTTTCTTTCATTAATGGACAGATCATCTAGACAGACAATCAATATGAAAACACTGGCCTTAAATGACACACTAGACCAGAGGAACTTCACAGTTATATATGGAACGTTCCATTCAAAAGCAACAGAATACACATACTTCTCAAGTGCACATGAAACATTCTCCAGGATAGATCATATGTGATGCCTCAAAACCATGTGAGGCCTTAATAAATTTAAGCAGATTGAAATATCAATAAGCCTTCTCAACCATAATGACATGAAACTAATCAATTACAGGAGGAAAACTGGAAAATTCACGTATGTGGAGATTAAACAACCTTCTACTGAACCACCAATGGCTCAACAAGGAAACCAAAAGAGTAAATTAAAAGATACCTTCAGACAAATGAAAATGGAAATCAAACACGCCAAAATTTACAGGATGCAGAAAAGTAACCCTAGAAGGGAAGTTCAGTGATAAATGCCTACATCAAGAAACAAAAATCTCAAATAAAACACCCTGACATTATACTTCAAGGAACTACAAAAAGAAGAACAAATGAAGTCCAAACTTAGTAGATGGAAGGAAACAGCAAAGATCAAACTGGAAACAAACAAGCAACAACAACAACAAAAGAGAGAGTAAAAAGACAATAGAAAAGATCAATGAAACTAAGGGCCGGTTCTTCGAAAAGATTAAAAAAAAATGAACAAATCTTTAGCTACAAATCATAGCTACACTCACCAAGACGAAAAGAGAGAGGACTCAAATAAAATCACTAATGATAGAGGGGATGTTACAACTGTTATCAGAGAAATGCAAAGAATCACGAGAGACTACTATGAACGATTATGTGCCAACAAATCATACAACCTAGAAAAAAACAGGTACATTTGTAGAACCAGACAACCTACCAGGACTGCATCACGAAGAAAACAGAAAAAGACCAATTACTAGTAAGGAAGTTGAGGCCACAGTCAAAAACCTCCTGTTAAACAAAAGTCCAAGACCAGATGGCATCACTGGTGAATTCTGCCAAACACTGAAAGAAGAATTAGAATGAATACCTATCCTTTTCAAATTTTTGCCAAAAAAAACTCCAAAACCAAAAACAAACAAAAAATGGAAGAGGAGGGGACACTTCCAAACTCATTTTACGAGGCTAGCATTATGCTGGTACCAAAACCAGACAAGAAGGCTGCAAACAAAGAAAATTATAGGCCAATATCCCTGATGAACATAGATGCAAAAAATCCCCAACAAAATATTAGCAAAGTGAATTCAAGAATACATTGAAAGAATCATACACCATAATTAAGTGGGATTTCTTCCAGGGATGCAAGTTGGTTCAACATCAATATATCAATCAATATGATACAACACATTAACAGAATGAAGGCTAAAACTTATAACGATCATCTCAGTAAAATGGTACATGTGAACTTATTTACAAAACAGAAATAGAGTCACAGATGTAGAAAACAAACTTATGGTTACCGGGGGGGAAAGGGGGTGGAGGGATAAACTGGGAGCCTGGGATTGACATATACATGCCACATGATCCAGCAATCCCACTCCTGGGCACATATCTGGAGAAAAACATAATTATATGAAAAGACACATGCACCCCGATGTTCACTGCAGCACTATGTACAGTAGCCAGGACATGGAAGCAACCTAAATGTCCATCCACAGAGGAATGGATAAAGAAGATGGGGTACATATACACAGTGGAATATTACTCAGCCATAAAAGGAACAGAAAAATGCCATCTGCAGTGACATGGATGGACCTAGAGATTATCATACTAAGTGAAGTAAGTCAGACAAAGACAAATATCATGATGTCGCTTATAGGTGGAATCTAAAAAAGCAATACAAATGAACTTATTTACAAAACAGAAACAGACCCACAGACTTAGAAGACAAACTTACAGACACTAAAGAAGAAAAGTGGCAGGGGTGGTGGGGGCAGTGGGTGGGAAATTAGGAGTTTGGGATTAACACATACACACTACTGTATATAAAATAATCAACAAGGACCTACTGTACAGCACAGGAAGCTCTACTCAGTATTCTGTAATAACCTATATGGGAAAAGAATCTGTAAAAGAATGGATACACGTGTAACTGAATCACTTCACCTTACGCATGAAAGGAACAACATTGTACATCGACTATACTCCAATACAAGAGAAACATTTTTAAAAATTAAAAAAAGGACATTTGTGACAACATGGATGGACCATGAGGGCTTTTATGCTAAGTGAAATAAGTCAGTGAAAGACAGATTCTGTATGATCTCACTTATATGTGAAATTAAAAAGAAAACAACTGAACTCACAGATACAGAGAACAGATAGGGTGGCTGCCAGAGGTGGGGTGGGAAATGCACGCAGAGAATCCAAAGGTATAAATATCCAGTTATAAAATAAATAAGTCGTGGGGTTTAAGGTACGGCATGGTGAGTATAATTAATAACGCTGTAGTGCATATTTGAAAGTTGCCAAGAGAGTAGATCCTCAAAGTTCCCGTCACAGGAAAAAAATTTTTTCTGACTATGTGTGGTGATGGATGTCAACTAGATTTAGGTGTGATCATTTCCCAATTGTATCATTATGCTGTATATCTGAACCTATTATTATATGTCAATTATACCTCAACAACAGCAAAAAAAACGTGGATGAAGAGGAGGCCGAAGAGAGGGTCAATGAGATGCAACATGAGAAAGAGACACAAGGAAGTGGATTCTCCCCTGGAGCCCCGACAAAGGAAGGCAGGCTGGTGACACCTTGGTTTTGGCCCAGAGAGACCCACAGTAAACCCGTGACCTACAGGGTTGTGAGATAATAAATGTAAGTTGTATTGAGGCACTAAGTTTGTGGTAATTTGTTAGAGAGGCCATAGAAAGTTAACATAACAAGTCTCCGGAGAGAGTAGAGCAAACGTATCTCAACCGATAGCTGGGATAAGAAGGTAGCTATTTGAAAACAGATTAGAAATCTCGCTCTAAAACAAGGAAACGTTTAGCTAAGATATGCTTTTGTAGACTAAAACATCAAATGCTACGATATTAAAACTAGGGAGTAACCATATGAAACTGAAAAAGGTTAAATTAATACTGAAAAGGCAGAATCACTAGAAAGAATAATACTGAGAACACATGAGGGTATGGGGAAACAGACACGTACGTACACCGCTGACCAAGATACCAACTCCATTCTGTGCAGCAATGTGTATGTGTCAGATGTTTTTACAGTGTGTGCAGTGGTTTATGGGTTAGAATTTTCAGGAGAGCGTTATTTGGATTGAGATTACTAACTATGTTTTGGTACACTCACATTAATGGATGTTAATATATGTATTGCTGTATAAAAACACTGCTATGGAAAAATATTTGTAATAGAAAAACCATGCTACAAAAACAGTGTGCTATACTTTTATAAACAAAATATTTATGTATATAAAAAGACTGGAAGGCAACTGGAGTTAAATGTATATTGGGTGATGGAATTATACAAATTTTCCTTTCTTAAAAATATTTTCTAAGCTGTCTGTACTAAGTATGTAATTAGAAGCAAATCTAATAAAAAATGGTACAGCATATCTAAACTGTTTTACACAGAAGACTACAAACTACTAGGATTTATTACTTTGCGAGGAGGTATGGGGTGAAAACTTAATTAGGTAAGAAGAAATTTTAGACTTTTCAAGGCAGCCGTAACCTTTGAAATATGGTACTTGCCTTGGGTGCAAAGTTTAAGAGGGCACCAAAACTCGGTAATCGAGATAAATACTATTCAGTGCGATGTTTTAAAAACTCAAAACTCAAAAAAACAAAACAAAACAAAACACCTCAAAACTCATGCCAAACAGAGCCATAATGAACAAAATATCAAGATAAAGACAGGATCAGCATCTGATCCATGATGGACAAAATGGACCACAGTTTGACAATTATCTTCTAAAGCAGTGATTCTCAAAGTGTGGTCCTGGGTCCAGTCACATCAGCGTCCCCTGTGAACCTGTTAGAAAGGCCGACTCTCAGACCCTTCCGCAGGCTACTGAATCAGAAACTCAGGGGTGGACGCCAGCAATCACCCAGGTTAGAGAACCACTGCGCTAGGTTAACAGATAGGTGGTATCAACAGCCATGCTGGTAGAAAATGTATATTACACTGATTTCCAAAGGCAACATTCCGTGTTTGCTGTGAGCCTGGCCATGTGCTAAGCTCTTCGCATGACTGGGGGCACATTTAGTACTTCAGTTTCACAGAGGAGGAGACTGGGCTCAAGCAGGGTTAAGCATACGGCCTGGGGTTGCCCAGCTAGGACACGAGAGAGACCACAAGACCTGGAGTCCAGATGTGCCTGACTCTGCTCTGTTGGCATCTGTGGAAACAGCGATGCAGGTGGCCAGGGCCAAACCAGTGGAGAAACCACACGGACTCACCCTCTGACTCTGACTCGTCTTCCTCTTCCTCGTCCTCCTCTTCGTTGCTCTCGTCCTCACTCTCTTCTTCTTTGGCAATTTTCTGCCGAGCACTCTTGAACACCGACTGTAAGACGATGGAGTCTTCGTAGATCTGAAGGGTCAAAGTGGCACCTGTTAAAAACCTCAAGCTGAGGGCCCGAGACTCACCATCGCAGCATGCTCTTCTCTTCCCTGTGCCACACACCAGCATTACTTTACGTGAATTTTAGTAGAAACATCAACGTTATTGTCTATGCCTGCAGGAAAACACCAAACTCAAATCTACAGACATAGTCTTACAGGAAAAGTCCACATGCAGTTGAAATAATTTGAGAGAGAGAGAGAGAGAGAGAGAGAGAGAGAGAGAGAGAGAGAGAGAGAGTGTGTGTGTGTGTGTGTGTGCGCGCGCGCGTGCGTGCGTGCGTGCGCATGCTTGGGAGGGAAGGGAGGGCTTCAATACGATGCCCTCTCATTTTTGACAGCAAGACCGGTATTTAAGAAAACTATTTCTTATTTAGGTTGTTTCATCAAACACTGTGGTAAAGCAACCTTTTTTTAAAAAATGCAATTCTCCTAACAAAATGGAGGCTATTATTTGTCACTGAGTTTACAGTACCAGCCAATACTTATTGCAATCAGTGCTTTCTCGCTAGTGTACGCACCTATCTGAGCATAGCCCTGTGTAGCTGCTGAGAGAGAGATAAAGTTAAAAAATGGTCCATTTTCTCAAAACACTAAACATAGAAGTACCCTATGATCCAGCAATGCCAATTCTAGACATATACCCAAAGGAACTGAAAGCAGGGTCTTGAAGAGATACATGCACACCCATGTTTACAGCAGCGCTATTCACAGTAGCCAAGAGGCAGAAGCACACCCAATGTCCATCGATAGAGGGATGAAGAAACAAAACGAGGTCTACCCAAACCGTGGAGTATCATTCAGCCTTAAAAAGGAAAGAAATCCTGTCGCAGCCTACACAGCATGGATGAACTTTAGAGGACATGATGCTAGATGAAATAAGCCATTCACAAAAAGACAAACACTGAGTGATTGGCTTATGTGAGCCATCTAGAGGAGTCCAATTCGTAGAAATAGAACGTAGAATGGTGTCTGGCAGAATGTTTACAGAGTTTTAGTTGTACAAGATGAAAGTGTTCTGGAGATCTGTTGCAGAATTATGAAAGTATACTTCCCACTACTGAGCTGTACACTTAAAAATGGTGAAGATGACACACTGGGATGGGGCCACTGGGACAGAATTTGCCAGGGACACTAGAGTGAGCTGGATATTAAGGGTGAGGAGGGTCCCACCAGGGATCATGAGAAAGGAGATGGCCTTTTTAGAAAAGGAGAGCAAGGAGAAAGGTGGGGCGGCCAAAGTAAAAAAAAAGATGCATCCGGTAGGGTGCCATTGCCAATTTCCTGGTTATGACATGGGACGATGTTACTATCCTGGGACGATGTCAAAGCTCTCTCTGTATTCATATTCTTTCCTACAACTGCATGTGTATCTGGGGAAGCCGGTGTTTATGGACCATGAACCGTTACTGGACCATGAACTGTTTAGGTTGAGGAACAGCAGGAAATGAGGCCAAAGAGTTAGTCCATGACTTTAGAAAGCAAACTCCAGCGATTAAATTCATTCTAGAATTTAACAGTACATGGGGAAGCTCGAAGCTTGGTGGGCAGTAGATGGACAGGATAAAAAGGTGGTTACAGGAAGATCGGCCAGCATCCGGGAGGGCCTCGGAGGGAAGCCAGTAAAGAGGCCATTTGTCACCCCAGTTCAGGGGTGAGGCAGTGGGTGTCGGCAGACAGGGAGGCTGTCTGGGACAGGGTGTGTATCACAATGTTGCCACAGTCCTATAAAGAACCCCCAAATCTATCCACAAACTGTAAGCGGTCATTCATAAAAGACTTGCCTGTTGACGCTTATATTTACTCTCTGCGTCCTAGTTTTCACCTTAAATTTCTTTGAAAAAGGCTTGCTTTCACGACCTATTGTTTTGGTCAAAATAATACTTCTATTAACTCCCATTAACTGGAAAGGTATGGTCTGTTCAAGGCACATTCTGAGGAGTCCCACATTCTCCAATTTAGTGACTGGAACTGACATGAAGATAAAAACAAGTCTGATCCGGAAAGAGGCTTGACTCTGCATTGGCTGGCAGACACACTGACCTCGCTTCTGGTTCTTTCTGCCTCATGGGTATGAGAGCATAGATAGGAAAAGGGGAGTCCCTACAAAAGGTGAGTGGAATGGAGGTGTAAAAAGTGAAAAGTGTCCTCCGCCAGCTTAGTTATTTTCATAGTGTCACTTGCTCTTACACTTGCTAACTACAGAGAAGAGGAGTAAAGAGGATTGCAATTGACCTGATAAAAAGCATTTTTGTAACAATTAGAGGCGATGGTTCTTTTTTCTATATATTTTTTGTTTTAAAACAAAACAGCAGTTTCGGCTCCTGATGCAAAGTTTACAGTCAGAAAACCCAAGATAAGTATAACCAGATACACCATCTCTGTAAAGGCAAAAACTGTACCTCTAGCTTTTAAGCATTACATTAACTTATTAACTTAAATTCCTCCTCTGATTAAAAGCCAAGCCTTTAAGGGAAGCACAAGTAGGAACTAGCATAGCTATGGTACAAAGGAGCTGGCATTAACTTGAAAATGCCAAAGCCTCAACTGACTTACATAGGTAGCATGGAAATATAGGCTTTTATCTCTCCTTTTCTTCTGCCAGGATAATAGCGACGGTAGCAAATGAAAAATTTTACTTAAAAGAACAAAGCATGTTTAAGGTTAAACATGTCTCACCTGGGATCCCTCCAAGTTGAACGTCTGAGCATTGTGACAGAGCAGCATGACGTCTTTCTCCAGGTCACCCAGGCTTCGGTACTTATGATTACGGATTCTTTCCTGATGCAAATTTTGGATCAAACAGAGGAAAGTTGGGGAGGGCGGTGGTGGAAAATACAACAATCGTTACTTGGTTAAAAAAGCCTGATTTTCCATTTGTCTTCCCAGTAGACAGTCCTGCCAGGGAGGTGGGACTACACAACTCCAGGGGGTGTCATAAACAGAGACCACCCTCCCACGCGTATTCCTTTCCTATAAGGGGGAGTAAGGAGCATATGATGGGAACCAGGAAGAGCAATGGGATCCAGGAAGGAGTCTGAAACTTTTCAAATAAAATGCAATATAGGGCTTCCCTGGTGGCGCAGTGGTTGGGAGTCCGCCTGCCGATGCAGGGGACGCGGGTTCGTGCCCCGATGCAGGAGGATCCCACGTGCCGCGGAGCGGCTAGGCCCGTGAGCCACGGCCGCTGAGCCTGCGCGTCTGGAGCCTGTGCTCCGCAACGGGAGAGGCCACAACAGTGAGAGGCCCGCATACCGCAAAAAAAAAAAAAAAAAAAAAAAAAAGGCAATATAATCAATATGAGCTCTCAGTATATTGATTTCATAACATACATTTAAAGGCACAAGAACATCCCGACCTTTTTAGTGCCAAGCCCTGCATGGGTGGCAGTGGCAGTCAGATAGGTTACCACTGTCAAGTCCTAACTGTAATCATTTCAATGAATTTACACTTCTACTTTACTTAAAAAATAAAGTTTGTAAACAAAAGATCTACCTTTATTTTTTTGAAATCCACCGGTTTCCTAATTAATTCATAGTATTCTGGTAATTCTTTTCTTGAAGGTAACTGAATGAAGACTTCACTGAGCTGTCGCCCTGAACTGTAGGGGGGCAGGGGAGAAACGAACAAAAACATAACAGATCATGCACTACAGAGAAAAACTTGTATTTTATTTCAGAAAAATGTCAAAAAAGCAAATGACATCCCATGCATATAAACATGGGGCTCTTCAAATCAAAGAAAATCCTACAACTGTATGGGACATCAATGCCCCCAGTGCTAACTTCAAAATGACATTAGAATACCAGTAGATCTCCACTTCTGTCATACATATGGGAAGGCCACTGTGGATTTCTCTTTCGGAGTGAACCTCTCTTCAGTTTGATACAAATATTTAAAGTGTCCCATTCCACCAAAAATTCCATTTCTAAATGAGTAGTAATTGAGTTGTTTAAAAAAAAAAATACTGACTTTATTTCCATATCCCTTTGTTTTTAAATCCACTTTATATTCAGAAAATAATGTGTTAGAATATACTCTGGAAACTCAAATGAAAAGCTTTCGTATGTACCAGGGACTGTCTTTTCAGTCTTACTCCTCTTAGGGCATTTTCCACACTGTGAACTACACAAACCTTTATGATTATTTGCCAGTGGAACCCCTTCATCTTGCCTAACTTCATTTTGTGTGTATGGAGTCATTTGTGCTGAAAAGAACAAACATATTTAGCAAGTGTGGCTGCCTCCTGTTCCTGGGATCAGTGCTATACCCTCCCCGCAAATTCACGGTAGCTTTACTTGAAAGCACATTTAATAGCAACGAACGCTTAGCATTTTGTAACTTTGAGAAACAGACTATAAAGCAATGTAAGCATTTAACATCACTTAATGTTAGAAGCAGACATGGTCAAAGGAACCAGATATTCATAATTTAGGTTCAGGACCCTAATATCTGACTCAGCCTATCCAGATCAATAACAGCTCGGGAGATACAGTGCAGTCATTTTTCACAAAAATCTCCTTTCCCTTATGATGCCATCTCTACTTCCTTTGTGAAGGCAGAAATATTAAAAACAAAACAAAACAAAAAACCCCATAAATCGCTATTAGGTAAATTTTGGAAGGTGACTCTAGGAGTGTGTGAGAATGCTAGAAGCAGCGGCAGTGGATGAGTGACAATATGCTGTTTTAATCTATAGTCCCAGTCATATAATTAAAAAATAATCATAATGACACTTATCATAAAAAAGGCATGCGCAGTAACTCAAGTGGTTGCCTAGCAACCAGTGGGGAAAATGCTGAAGTGCAAAGGGGCCTGCATAAATTAACCGAAAACCCTGTCAAAGGGATGGGCGAGTTTTTCTGTGATGCTGGGTCAGGGTTTTATTTTATTTTTTAATGCACATATGGGCCTCATGAATACTAAAACCAGGGGCCAACACAAGAGGCATAAGAAGACTGCAGTTTAATAGGAAACTGGATTTTAAGATTATCATGGCAAGAACCAAGGTGTTCTCTTACCCTCCGCCACCCCTACCCACCCCAACCCCTTCCAGGTTGAGAAATGCATTTGTACCGCCATAAATTATACCACACAGTATATGACAAAAACTGTTTCATCTGCTATCACCTTCAGCATAGGGCCACAATCTCTGGTCTGTTTTTCTTTCTCCCATTCTGAGACTTAAATACACAAACATTTCACCGGTCTGTAAATGAACCTCTGAAAGGCCATAAGAGGAATTTATAGATATTCATGTTTCTATTTGTATCAGTGACTTCTTTATAATTAGCATTCTTTATACCCTAGCAACCGAGAGTCAGACCTGTTTGTGATTCGGGATTTAACAGCTGACCCTCAATGACATCTTCAGTGTCATTTTCTGCATTACCAACAGATGGTGTCATTTTTCTATTGACGGATTACAAGTACATCTTTGCTTTGTACACCTGGGATGGACGTACTCTTAATTTCATCTGTGCTACTGGTGAAATAAGAAAGAAGCAGTTTGCACTGAGAATGTGACAGAGCTCTTTCCAACAGGGGCAAAATGGCTGAGACAATCTTGGTCTGATGTCCTCTTCTTAGGACATAGAAATTCTAGACCCTATAAGGAGACAAGTCCACAGTTATCTGTGCTCACAAAGGAGAGAGCTGAATGTTCTGAGACTCAGGGCCAATACTGTAAAATGACATAAATTTATTCGGTTTTAAAAATAAAGGTTCTGTGGCTTAATATTCCCATCTCACTTCCTTTATTCCCCCTGCTAAGAACCAAGGGCCTGAGCTGAAGGAGGGCTTGGATGCCATGTAAGGAAGTCTTCTCGTGGTTCCACTGGAACCATCTCCACTCACACACCTCGGTCTGGATTTCGAAGCCCTCCTTGATTCCTCCTCTCTAAACCCTGACTGTACTGCTGACTTGACTCTTCTGGTCAGAAGAGCCTCTCTCCTGTGTACCCCCAGGTCCCATGGCCAATCCCCCCTTTATCACAAATTCCAAGTCTCCAGGCTTGACCCACCTCTCACTCCAACGTTCTCTATCCTTTTCTCCCTTCAAATATTCCATCATCCATTCAGGATCAAGAACCCTTCCTCCAAAAAAAAGATGGAAGAAGTTTTCCTCAATATTAAACCAACGTTCCTCAATATTAAACAACTCCTGGTACCTTGCTGCCCAGAACTTAATTCTATGCATGCTGGGTTTTTTTCTCTCCTCCACGGAGTGTGGGAACACTTTACATGCAGTCAAAACCCCTCCCCCATCTCTATCAGAGGGGACAGTTCTGATGGCGACCCTGGGCAGGAAAAGTCAGGTGGTCCTGGAAGACATCCAGCTTTTATATAACCTACAGAATGCACTGAGGTAGCAGGATCACTTGCTAATGTTGCTACGGTAACTTATTTTTTCCCTAAATTAAAGGTTAAAAAAAAAAAAGGTAAATAAGAAAAAAGAAGTGAAGCAGCCTGACAGAGTTTTGAATTCTTGGCATTTCTTTCTCAAACTTAAGCTGCACAAATGCTTTTTCATTATACCTTTTCAAATACTTGTTTTTCACTGCCAGGAAGTTTTTTTGTTTTTTTTTTTAAGTACAGAACAATGGACTAATTGTACAACGGTTTGCAAAAGGTGTTCCGTTTCTGTTGAAATGCTTATCCTTACCCCCAAGGTATTTTCCATTATGTCATTTTACACATTTAAGGCCTAAGTATAAATTGTGATCTCAAAGTGTACTGTTTGCCATGACAAAAGTGATACCTGTCCCCCTCCTCCAAAAAGGTCTGATTTCAGATCTATTTCATACAAGGGTCTATCACAATGAGAAACGTGACCCTGATAAGACGTAGGGTGTTGGGGGCGAGGAGAATAACCTAAAGTACAAATAGACAGGAAAACTCACTGCACTTAATAGAGTTTACAGGTGCTGGTGGGCAAACACATTTCCTCTCCACAGAGACGAAAGGGCAAAGGGACACCTGGCTATGCTGTCATGGTGTATGCCATGGAAAAGCCCTACATGCCACTATGTTAATGGTGGTTTGCAAACCCTGCATGTAGAGCTTACACACACACACACACACACACACACACGAGATCTGCTTTGCTATGCTTCATCTGGGAACCAATTTTTCTCCCATTACCTCCACAAACCGAATGGCAAGAATTTCACATCTATACTCTTGTGACTTTAAAATAATGACTACAGACATTATAAATATCACCTCTACCTTTGATTACAGTTTAGGTAAAGCTGGAAGAGTGCATAAGACTGTAATAGTAGCTTAGAAACCTATTCCTTTAAAATGCTGGCCAGTGTGCCTTTCATAATATCGGTTGAGAGTCCTTTTTTTTTTTTGGCTGCTTTATGATTTGTCCTTTTACCTACCGAAGCTGATCTGTTGACAAGAACTCCTCATGGATACTCCTGGAAAAGTGATCTTAACTAAAGCTGGCATAGGTTTTGTTTATGTTAGTTAATGAATATAAAAACGTGGTTATCTTGCCTCCTTAAGGAAATGACGTCATGATTTAGAATACCCATTTGTAGTTGGAAACGTTTTACAGAAAATGATTACAGTCCTAAAGGAATCAAACATAGGAAATCATTTTGGGAAAAAACCCCATAAATATTGGGTCAGCACTGGAGGGCAGTAGGTGAATACGTCTCTTTTTTTCAGGGTCAGATTCCTATAGGGTTTAAAAAATACCATTTCAAAATGCACTTAGACCTGAGTAGCACCCTGCATATCTAGAAAGCCCCCAGAAACCTGAGCCAGTCACAGAATAGGTGTCAGAGTACCCGCACTCTGCATTCTCTACTGAGGTCTCTCATCTGAGTCTTACTGAGTATTGACTGACAATACCGATGACTCCTAACAAGCTTGGAAATCCGACTTCCCAACTTCTTGAAGCATATAGGATGTAACAGCAAAACAGAATGGGATGTGGATTGACTTGCTTTTGATATGGGATGGATAGCTGTAAAAATCACCCCAAGGGTTGTGTTAAGGACTAGGTATCTAATGTGCCTGTGTTACCAACCAAAATGAGGTTACATCAGGTTTACGCAAGGTAAATGCCCCCATGTCAGGAGGCTTAAATGGCTTGCTCAGCTCAGTAAGAAAAGCAGCAAGGCTTTAACAACAGTCTTCAAGGTAATCACACTCTGATGTATGGTTTCGCTGTTGGTAATCTACTCTAGGCTGGAATATGGATAAAGATATATATATATATTTTATATGTACATGTAAAGATGTCCATCACAGCATTACTGAAAATAATTTAAGGCAGCCAAAATGTTAAACAATCGGGGGAAGAAAACAAGTAATGGAAGGCTAGAATCTAAAATTATGTATTTTTAAAGTAGGTGCCTTAAAAAACACAAAAAATGCTCATTATGACATTCAATGGGGAAAAAAAACCCCAAAATGACAGGACATCCAATTGTAAACGCAATACACATTCAACTAGGTTTTTAAAAGGGCATGAACTAAGGACCAGAAGGAGAAATGCCAGAGCGTAAATAAACATTAATAATAAGGTACTCTTGTTCAACAAAATGAAGGTTTACAATCTAATGTAATTTGGAACCATGCTGTCATCCATAAATAAAGTAGGCCTCAAACACTTTTATGGGTTACCTTCTTTGAAAACATGCTATAAGTCAAAAATCTAATTTGATTTTTCCCAGAAAAATGTCATCCGAGGGGCATATGACCGACCTTTATTTACATCACCACAAACAAAACAGTTCATCAATTGGCACCTCTGAACTCTCCCACAGAAGGCCAGATAAAGAGAATAATAGAACAATAATTCCACAATTTTTTTATTTACTATATCACAACCAACAGAATCTACTGTATGAAGTCCCTATTTATTCCTTCGGAATTCTCTCATTGAACTTATGACTGCAAATCAGAGGTGATCACTCGGACATGAGATTCAGAGAGTCCTGTTTATGTTTATGTACTTGTTTATTTAGACAAGCATTTCGAGGAGACGACCGCGAAGACTTATCATCTATCACCTGACTTCTTAGAAATATTGACTCGGGACACCTAGATTCTTCTCCTCTTTCTCTCACTCGACACTTCATCATAGCAGGTAGAGGTACAGGATCCTAACTGTCCACCTGTCTCAATGTGATAGACACACCGGTCACGCCGTTTCATCAGCTTTTGTCACCTCATCTTGGAGACCCGGAAGTGACTCCGAGGATGCCTTCCTTTCAAAAGGTAAGGACACACCTTCCCTTCCACTGAATGTTCTGTCCTTTGGTCTTTCCCCGGGTCTCTAACTTCGTAATGTTAAAAAAAGGCTTCGGAACTTTTGGCTGAATTGTGATCAAACTCAAAATCACCAAGCTTTTGCAGGCAAACAAAATCAAACGCCTCTCCACCTGAGCTGCAGGTCCCCAATGTCACTCTGTCAAAGGGGTGCGTGTGTCGTAGCAGGCACCCTGAGTGCTGCTTTTTCCTAAAATGGCCGTTTTAGGCAATTCTTCAGGAAGACGTATGAGGTGTGACTCTAAAGGAACAAGGCAGATATTTTTCCCATGAATACACAAGAACACTTATGCCCAAATAACTGCCCTCTTTCAGAGCAATCCGTTTCTAACTCAAAAGACAGAGGGTGCTTATGAAGACAGTTTATCAGCCCCGTAAGAAAGTCAGTTTTGCTGTTTCCAGCTGGGACTCCTCTCGTAAATGAGAGGTCATTTATGCTGGTTGTCCTGAAGCTTGGAGAGGCAGAGACCCTGGGCTCCTGGGCCAGGCTGATGCCGGAAGCCTCGGGGAGGCTTTCTGTGCCTCAGAAAGCAGATGGACCACGTTCATTTGTGGGCTGCCCACCTGCTGTACGTGGGTACAACTGGCTGAGCGTCACCAGTAAGTGTCAAGTCACTAGGAGTCAAAGCAGCTTATCCAGGACACATCTGAAAGTATCAATACTTTTAAGAAGGACAAGATAAAGTTCTAGAATCCGCATTTCCCTGAGCTGATTCTCTCTGGACTAAGCGCAGCTTCTGAGCTCTAAGTCAGCATTTCCCAATACGTGCTCCATGAAACATGAGCTTAATGGATTATTAATAGTGTTCCCTGAAAAGGGGGCTTCACTGGTCAAATGAGTTTGGGGAATGCTGGGTTAGACAAAGTTCAGCAGGCTACTTTACACAAAACTTCCCAGAGCCTCTAACCACGCTGGGAATTCTCCAAGAAGCTCCAGGACTAGAGTTTGAGGACTATACTCCGGGGAAGCGTCACCCTGGACATCAACTGAAGTTCTGACTTCCCCACGCTGCTAGGACACAAGATAGACTGCCAGCCCTGTGGCTGAGCCCTAAGTATCCAAACAATAAATGAAGAAAGGCTCTTCACCTAGAACCAAGATCCTCTAAGTGTATCCACTTGGTCACACTTGTATTTCATGGCAATTTCTCTGTAACCTAATTAAATGCAAAGGGGCTTGAGCCTGACATCTGGTCACAGCCTCCCTCCCCCACTTAAAGAAATGCCGAATGTCTGGTGCCGATGTTGCTAAAACTAAATTTTGACTATAACAGCTTCTTAGCCGGTCCTGAAGGGACAGTCGATACTAACAACATAATCACGACGCTAAGGGCTGTTAATAGCCATGGAGGGAATTTAGATTTCCTGGGATGGAGTATGTAGGGCTGGGTACCACGTGCCACCTTTCTTTTCAGCCATATTTCTGTAAATGTAAATTTCACTTACCACTCAGGACACAGAACCAGGAGTTATCCTCAAAAAGTTCTCCTCCACCTCTCACATCTGGTCTGCTCTAAGTCCTGTCAATCATACCTCTCTCTGAGTACTTGCTCTCTTGCCTTCACCCCCATCGCCATGTCCAATGCTATGCCCCTCTTCCCTTGCACCTGAGGACCCAGTCATACTGAGAGACGTGTGGTCTCTAGAAGGGGTCCTGCTTTTCCATACCTCCTCCCTGGCCACCTACACACATGGGTCTCAGCACCTTGGCTGCCTCCGCCCACCCCCCACCCCCATCTGCTTGGGGGATTTCTACTCCTCCCACAAGCCACCGACTGACTTTGCTTTCCCCCTTCCTACCCTCCCACCTGGCATGTACACTTGATTCATACCGTAGATGTGCGTTATTCCTTTATATAACTCTTTCCAACTATGCTTTAAGGCGTTCCATTTTACTCATTTCCCCACCCCCCGCCCCCCATTCTCAATACTTACACAGAGACTGACGCATAGAAAATGCTCAGTGCCTTTGAACACATGGAGGAATTTTTTTTAAAGAATGTTTAAAAATTAATCATAAGGCAAGCTCTGAACAACATGTCTTAAACTCGGGTTTCTGGGGAGAAGCAGCATATGTGACAGTACGGGACCAGACAGACTCCGCAGAGTCCTGAGGAGGGAAACGTCAAGCCCCTTCTATGCCTCTGGAAATTGCAGTTTAAATGTGTCTTCAGTGGAAGGATTTATCTGGGTCCTAACTACATACGGTCACATCGTCTCCTCAGAGAGCCAAGGCATGACGCTGGGGCTCTTAATACCTTTAACGTTATTAATCCACTTTTCACGGTCACATGATTATTTTGATGCAAGAGGGGATAGGGGGTGAAGGAGCTTAGGCCTGTCCTTGTGCACTGCGCTGGGCGTTTAGCCTATATCATGCCTTTTAGACCACATCATGCCTTTTAGAGACGATAAAGCCTCCCTCCTACGTGGTTGAGCTGGAAAGATTTACCCTGGTAGTTCATCATTTCAAGCCCCCCAAAGTCAAGCGTTTCTTGTTTCAGTTCCGAAATTCGAATCCAGACTGAGTTCTTTCTCGTAATGGCGAAAACAGAACACCATTCTCGATGCCTCTTAGTACACAGTATGGTTCGTGTGTCTGGCTTCCAGGATTGCTCACTGTTTACAATAAGAAATACCCAAAACTGACAATCTTGCCCACCAGTTTCACCTCCGCACAGACACGGATGGGTACAAATCACCCCACGTTTAATCTCCCTATGTAAAAGGGAAGGCCACAACTGGTGATGCTATGTATTCTGAAATACAGGACGCAGCTTCAATTCTTTTGCCTCCCGGCCCTAGATTGGATCCCTATACCGGGGGGAAAGAAGGACCATAAAGGACGTCATTGAGTCAGTTGACAAAAGTGGAATATGGATGGCAAAGTACTGGCTCGATATTTTTTTTAAAGTACAGGCTGACCCAAAGGGGGAAAGAAATGTTGTTTTCAGTATACTAATAACAACTCCTAACCCTGGTGAGTCACGCACATCCCTCTTTCCGCCTCAACTATCATCATCTCAGTGTGGCAAAATCTCTAGGAAGAAAACACCTCTGCTTCCCCCGTGACAGAAGCAGAGGCACACAAAGGTGAACCAAGCTGCCCGAGGATGCTCAAGACCGCGCAGGACAGGTCAGCCCAGAAGTCACGCCTGGAACCCCACCTGGTGCGCAGACCCTCCGCACACGTGACTGACTCCACAACCTCAGACAGGGCAGGCACGCGCACGCGGCACCCCAGGTGCTTCTCAGTAAGCTTCAACACCAAGACAGCATGGAGTTAAGAGGCCCGTGGGACGTAAGACAGAAGCTGCGCTGGAAGTGGTGGGGGAAAGCAACAGAAACCCATGGCTGAGTGATGCTGGGGGGACCGTCCCGCTCAGTGGCGGCTCCTGATGCCTTTGTAAGGAGTGCAAGTTACACGATGGACACGCCCAAATGACAACACAGCACAAAAACTTCAAAAGCCACGACAGGTGTTTGAGAATATCTGTGCCTCCACCTCCCCCTCCAAGGAGGGGTGGTCAGGAGGCCACCAGAGAAACTGGCTTCCAAAGGCCGAGTCTTTAGGAAATCAGTCTGTTTGGTGGACCAAGGGATACCTGTATTTAGAGACCCGGGAATACAAGACAGATCCTGACCTGTTTCCTTCTATTTCCAACTGAGAATTACTGGGCACCTTCTCCACGTTACACCTGCGGTAGAGTAGAAAGAACACTAGAGTCAGAAGACCTGGGTCCTCGTCCCAGCCCGGCTCCTTCCTCTTAGGCTGGTGACCTCAGGTAATTCATCTCGCGCTCCCAGCTTCAGTCTCCTCACCTACCTGCCTCGCCAACCTCGGGGGATTGTTGGGAAGATTACTGGGGATGTTTCCTGCTTCTCCCGAACGCGTCAATACCTGTTACTCTGGTCTCATTTCCCTCCACACGTTTCCATCCGTCGTTCTTGAAGCAGTGGAGGAAAGGCAGCGTTTGCTTGGCGGGGGTAAGGGGTGGCCTTAGCAACGTAGTAGCTTCGGCCTATCCGAGTCTAGCTCCTCACTTGTAAAATGGGGATGAACCCTCAGAAAATGGTTGTGAACCCTGAACGGGATGCTGTACTTTATTACAGCAGCCGGCACAGAGAGGGTGCACCGAACCACAGCCTAAATTGGTTTCTGAACACCATCTAGGCAGTCAGCTCTCCTTCCCAGACCTCCATTCTTTTCCAACAGATCACCAAGCTAATGATCTTCCACTGGAAATGACAACCACCACGTGAGGTCTCTGGCCCTTCCTTCTCCAGGCCTCTAGGGAAGCCCCCTCCATTGAGGATTTTGCAACTGCACCACTGCCGTTCCCTCGTGTGGTGGCAGAGAAGTGGCTGAGAGGGGTGTCGCGCCCTGGGAAATCCCTCCATCCTCTCTAGATCTTACTCCAGGCAAAGACGGTGCCATTAGCATACACAGCCCACGTCTGGCCACTTACACATCCCTCCTCAGAGACCTTACCCACTGTGCCCTGGGAGAGCGGGAGACACTACAGAAGGTGCAAAGCATAAATCCGGGAGTGGCGAGGCGAAAAGTACAGGCGATGTTGGGAAAGCAGAGAAGCGGGTGGAATGTCTGACAGACAAGGGAGAGTTGCACGTTGGAAGATGAAGTTGGGAAGGTCCTAGGGCCAGGCTGTGGAAGGCTATCTTTCCCACGGTGAGAAGTCTGGTCACTATCGGGTAGGCAATGAGAAGCTACTGAAAGTTGTTAAGTAACCACTGACGAGAGGGGATCCATGAATCAGAGGCAGGAGGAGAAGCAGGCAGCGTGCAGCCGTCCAGGCACGGCCAGCGACGATGGTCAAGGACCTGATGCAGACGGTGGGTGAGGACACAGAAGTGGTGGGGGGCCTGGGAGAAATGCTGAGGAAACTCTGTACGTAAGGGCGTGTTAGGAATAAGGCACAGAATTGGGACCACTTTTCTCCCAACACACTGGGGACCCTGAGGTGATGATGGGTGTTAACCAAGGGGATACCGAAGCTGAAATAGACCGTGTTGTCTCAGAATGTGTAGTCGTGAAGAGCATTCTGTAGACATGTTACAGGACATACTGCACATGCTTTGGAGAGAGAGGTGGGCATGGTTCTATGATCTGACACTAACGGAGATTACACCTCATCGGCGAAGGAAGGCTCTGATCAAAGGAAATTCCAACAGAATGCTTTCGAACGATTCTGATAAGGAGTATGTGGGGACAGACCTACACGGGTCAGCAATCTGACTGAAAAAGAAGTACAAACACAACAAAAAAGCATATTAAATGAGGGTATGGATTTGGCTTTCAAAATGTATGTTACTACAAATCAATTTTAAAAAGACAGTGTGAACACTGGTGTGATTAGTCCACCTCGGATGGAAGACTCAGGATAACGATAACGGAGGGAAAGCCTTCGACATCACAAATACCTGAACACGCTTCAGATAAAGCACTTTGGGGAGATAATACTGGAAAAAGAAAAGGCAACTTTTTAAAGTAAGAGCCCATCCCTTCTGGAATATGGGTTGACGATATGTGGGCCTTGAAGACAGTAGTTCAGCCTTACTCTAAACGAGGGAAATGCTACAAATGACTTTCCATCTGTATATAGGAATTCGTGTACAGGAATTAAACAAGTACACTTAGTCCTTAGGTTTGCAGTATTCCCAAGTCCTTAGAAAGGTACTATAATGTAACGGGGTAAAATGCCGGCTCTCTTTTCCCCGGTAAA
The DNA here is from genome assembly GCF_949774975.1 of Lagenorhynchus albirostris. Lineage (NCBI taxonomy): Eukaryota > Metazoa > Chordata > Mammalia > Artiodactyla > Delphinidae > Lagenorhynchus > Lagenorhynchus albirostris. The sequence continues at coordinate 52,909,062 of NC_083101.1, read as the reverse complement.
TGCAGTGATAGTGATATACATAAATATATATATCATATATATATATAATATATATAAAAATATATATATCATATATATATCATATACATATATATTTTCCCCCCTAAAAGAGACCATAAACTCAAGATAATGTTATTACATTCTTATTTAAGGGGCTCACGTGACCCCACCTTCCCTGAATCTCCCAGGCCACCTGCCTGTTCAGTACTATCCGGGCTATCTCCTCTACCACAGGGCGAGCTAGTGGAGGTAAGTACCGTGAGTCTTTTTTTTACCCTCTGGCCCTCAGGGCTGGAAGGAAGGGGGGAATAATACAATTAATATTTCCAGGATCAATGAATGATTTTCTACAATGTGGGGAGAGCTAAGATTCAGAAGCAGCTGAGGCCTTCCACCATTCCTAGGGAAGTCATCAGTGTTTCTTAAAATGAGGGGCAAGAAGAAGACAGTCTAGCCTCCGGGAAGAGAGCAGAGGCTGAAGGGCATCAGGTATCAGGGAGGAAGGAGCCGTTTGGCCACGCCTGGCCGCCCCACTGTGTGCCAGGGTCAGGCAGGTATCTCCCGCCTCCCCGCCGCTTCCCTTGTCCATCCTCAGAGCTGCACCTGAAGTCCAGACCCTCTGCAGACAGCGAGGCCCATCCTCGCAGTACACTCCTGCTGGTCAGAGCGGGAGGAGGTGATGATAACCGCCTCATATTCTGTTTCCAGACTCTTCGGGAACATGAACGACGCTCAGATTTGAAAAGCAAGGCATAATAAATGTTGAACAAAAGCTACTGATAGGAGAGTTGATAGAGCATATCAAGAAGCTTCAGATGAGTTCAAGTGTCCAGTTGCAAACTAATTACATCCTGAAAGAGTGTGTAGATTGCTTTTGCTAATGACGTTTAAGAAATCACAGAGACTAGAAATGGAATCAGAAGACTAAGTGTCCCACTTTCAAAAGGAGAAGGGAAACTCGAGGCGGCTGTGCCTGATGTGGACCCTTGGTCAAAATTTAGAGGAAATTATTCAGATGCCACAGGGCTGCAGAGAGAAGATAAATGACATCGTTAAGTACCGGTAGGGGGTCCCTTAGAAAAGCCATGGCAAGCTAACCTCATTTCATCCTTTCCACAGGGTTTCTAGGTTGATGGATTGGAGAGGCCACAAACACGGTATATCTTGGTTTTAGCTTTTTTTTGATAACCTTGAGAAAGGATAGATGAATGTGGGTGACATGACAGCATGGTCATGTGAGTTCACAGACGGTTCATCAACTCTAAAGATGACTGATTAATAAATTCACATCAACCTTCAGTGATTTTCAGGGGCATGTTACAGAAGACCCGTCCTTTGCCCTTTAGAAGTTTCTTCGCAATAGCTTATAGCAAATCTTCACATGACAATAACTTAGGAAAACAAGTAAACGTGGTTTTGTTTTGTTTTGTTAAAAAAAAGGCATAAAATAATCAGTGTTACATCAATAGGCTAGAATGGTGGTACAAAAATCAGTAAGATGAAACTATATAGGAATAAGTCAATACAGGATAAAAAAAAAAATCAGAGGTTTAGCTGAAGGCTAACCTTGGCAGCATTCACGTGAGATAAGAACTGTGTGTATGTTTTGCGGGAGAGGGAGTTTTTCAAGAAGTCGTGTTTTCAACGTGAGTTAACTCTGAATCAAGGTTGGTGAAAAAAGTTAACACGCTCCTGAGTTATGTTAACAGAATTTTGGTGTCCAGAATAAGGAGGCTAGCCATCCTGCAATTAGCCGCCATCGGAATACCTCTGGAGTTCTGGGTGCTATGTTTTCCATGGGACACTAAGAAAGTAAAATGTGTCTAAGGGCGGGGCGGAGTTGGGGGGTACTGGGATGGCTGGAAGTCCAGGCATCACTCAGATAGCAAAGTGAGGTGTTACAACCCGAAGGAGAATGTCCTAAGGCAGATACGTTTATGAATATTTTAAGGGACATTTCTCGGAATGAGAACAGATTGACTCTCTGAAGTTCCAAGCAGAACAAAAGCTGTAAGTCAGAGGGCTGAGTCTGTTTTCATATAGGAAATGCCTGTCGTGTTTAGAGCTGTCCTTTGGTGTCGCAAACGGCTTCCTGACACAGTGAGCTAACGCTGGGCATGTCCGCACAAGGTTAGATGATGGTCTGCTAGAGGCAATGCAGGGGGACACATCTGGGAAACTGGACCAGGTAGAGCTAAAACCCCTTCTAACACTAAGAATTCCCTCTAGGAATCTCCCTCCTTATCCAAGGAACTGTAAGCCATGTCTCTAGACTTGGAATAGCTCCACCAAACCCAGCCCCTGCTTTTTCACCATCACCATCTCTTCACAGGGGCAATTTTAAAGGGTACAGATGCAAATTAGGATGGCTCCCTTTTCCAAGAGAAAAAAGATCTTAGGTTAAATATTATATAAAGGGAGAATATAATTTTAAAAGCCTTCTACATAACCATGCTTATTAACAAATCAAAACAAAGCCTTCCAATAATACATCATATCAAGTTTTCTATTTGGAGAAATAAAATGGTGGGAACGGTAACAAGAGATCAGTGCTACTGCTCGTAGAGATTACCGCAGAAAAATTTTACATTTGTGAATCACACAGAATCATTGGCTCTCGGAGGGGAGAGGGGGGTCACATTTTTTAAAAGCATCCCCCTAAAAAAAATTAGGACTGGCACTGAAAACAAAAGCAATAAATAGACACAAATTATCCTAGTTCTTTTTAAACAATAAAAATACATCTGTCCCAGAATCATGCAAGAACTTTGAAAAAAAAAAACTGTCTCATAAGAGCTAATTAATTCTTATGTATCAGTTAAATATAGATGGTAGTTCTTATTTAATACGCTGCTGATGTACACGACTGTCAGAGCTGTAACATTTGACTGAGGTGATGGGAAGGAGGTTAGTCCAGGTGGTACTTCTTTCACAGGTAGGTTGAGTTACTATATTAGTCACTGACTTTACTGGTGCAAAAATCTCAACACATGGCGAAGTACATTTCTCAGCAGCATTTTCTAAAACCAACCAAAAATATGATGTATCTAATTAAGGCCCTCCTAATTTGAGTACCTCCTACTTGAGCACCAAATTTGGTAAGAGACATAAAAAACATAAACTGAGTAAGTGCTTTTTTTTTCTAGAGGATCACTAACACGAAATATACATGAAACATGTAGCAGTGGAGAATTTAGAACATACTTCCCAGAAGTACCTAAACGTGGGCAGTAATAGAATGGGGGGCCTCACCAGGGTACTTTCAGGAAAAGTAAAACAAATAAATAAAACCAGAGAAAGGGGGAAAACAAACAAACGATTCAGTGTCTGCAGGTTGAAATATTTAAATAGCCTCTCCCTATAGTACAAGCAAAGACATGCTCAGTCATCATTCCCAGTGAAGCTGTGCTTTCTGGTTTTGGAAATAACAATATGAAAGCTGTACGAGCAAGGACATTTTCTTTATAGTGCTCAGAGCTCCATTCACCTACCTGATTTGCTATAAATTGTCTGAAAGGCTAATTATTAATAATTAAACTGTTCAAAGAGCTATATTAACTCATCAAATCTTCCTAATGCCTCTAGAGGCAGGTACAGTAATCATTCCATTTTGTGGACTAGGAAACTGAGGACCAGGGAGGTTAAGTAAATTGCCCAGCTGCTCCACAGGTAGTAAATGGTAGAGACAGGATTCAAATGCAGGTAGTTCAACCAAGACAAGAGCTTAAACTACTGTGCTATGCTTAGCTGAGGTTAAAGAGACCTAACTTCATACTACTCTGTATTTGGGGGTGGGGGTGGGTTCTGGAAAAGTCATCAGCCCATAGCCCTGTGCATCAGGAAATCACAAACCTAAAAGGCTACGGAGCCAGCAGGTGAAATAAAGGAGTGAAGTGGGCCAGGTGCGAAAAACACGATAATAAATGGCAACTGACACTCCATATTGGAGGGACGATAGTGAGCGACGGGGATGGTGGCCGCCTAGAACAGACAGTCTGCAACGGGTTGGGGTGTGGGTTCCACTCCTACTGTTACCTTAGGGAAGGCTAGGTAGAATGCTGCCAGATTTTTAGGTTTTTCCAAAAAAGGGGGGAGGGGGGAAACCCTGACGTTTTTATAAGAACTCTCTCCAGCTTTATGTGTTTGCTTAAAGGAAAAAAAAAAGAGAAACATGAAATAAAACCATCTGTTGGCAGTACGTGGTCCACTGGCTGGTGACTCCTTTTACACCATTAAAGGAGGAGACAGTCATCACCTGGCATAAAAGGCCTGGCTTTCAAACCTCCAAGGACTTTCTTGGCTCTTCTCAATGTCACAGCAGCCCTAGGCTCACTCAGCAGGTAATGAACACAATGCCTGTTAGATATCAAGGCACACCTGGTCCAAGCCACAGGCATTTTCACTCTCCCGGGACAAAGGCAAAAAGTTAGAGGTATGTGCAGAGTGGTACTCTCTGCTTATTTTTCTCTACACCAGGGGCTGATAAAATAAGGTGTAACTGTCCAACCTGGCTTCCTGGAAACTACTCCTGCTTCCAGCCAATCTACCAGTACAGCTGGGGAGGAACAGAAACTTGACGGAGAGAATTACTGACTCCGAGTTTACAAGGAAGTTGGCGTGTTCATCTGGGCAAAGAATGATCTCGTGGCCAAATTTTCCTTCCTAGATTACTGTCATTCCCCTGCGTCAGTGAACAGCTTATCCAAACCTAATGTAATGGGGCTGCCCTTTGTGGCCACTTTAGAATGCTCAAAGGGAATGACTTTAAAAAAAAAAAAGGAAAATAATAGTGAAAATAGTAAGCAGGGAACCTGAGAGACCTGGTAGGCAGAGAGGAGCAAGAAATTCCCTTCCACACGCATCTGCTCCTATGTCCCTTTCACCATTTCTGAAAAGTCTTTATACTTTCTCTAAGGAGCTATCAGTAAAACCCCATTGAAAGTTTCTTGCTTTTTCTACTACTTAATCTTCACGATGAGGTTTTCTTCCTCGTATGAAGACATGCAACTAAAATTACCACGAAGAACTAAAAGCACAACTTATTTGTAGTAAGCAATTCCAGTTATATAGAGCAACACCAGTGAATGTCAAGAATTTTTGGTAACGAAAAGTTGATTCATGCCACTATGTAACTTAGAGGAAAAAAAATGTCAATTTTTCAACTGAAGTGAGATGTCATCTTCCTATTAAAACCGCATCACATGATTACTGAGTAGAAATCAAATCAACCAACCAAAATGTAGCCTAACTAGTTTATCGACTATATAGGGCTGCCTGACACCCAAGAACATCTTTACTTTGGTTTTCAAATAATTGTTTATTGTTTAAAAATGGCCTGGGGATAGTGTCCAGTACAGATTTCTCAAAGTTCACGTTCGAAAGTTCCATGAAAAAGAGGGAAATTTGCTGAAAAACCATCCTGTCTAGGTAGGGTTATGAGAAAAGAGGGAGATGGCTCGAACAAGTGCTCAGAAATTCAAGTGTCTTGGAAGGAAAGAAGGAAAGGTATTTTTGATGGAAGCTTCGGTTTGGCTTAAAACAAAGTCCTAGCATGAACATTTACCTTAAATATGTGATAGAACTCTTTTTCTCCTCTAACACCTCAATCCAAAGGTACAATTTCACTCTCTTTCCAATGCTTCCACATCAGTGATGGTATTTTGGAAATCCTTAAAGAACCCTTCTCCAGCTTAGGTTTTTTTTTTCTTTCATTTGGCCATCTAAACTCCTCTTTCCAAATACCTTAAATAACACCTGGTAAACTATTACACAAAATATCGAGAGCAGCCTCTCTGAATAGAGTACAAGTTTACTGATACCTCTGGAGCAAAAACCATCAAACAGGAGGTAGAAAGGGCCCGGAACCCAGCGTACACCTTAATAAATCTTGCTCTGCAGGCAGCGTTACCTGTGGTCTTGATGAAGATGATGGAGGTGAAGGAACGAAACGCTCACCTGTCTTTGTAGTTTATCACAGTATCGATGATAGCATTCATCTGCTTTGTCAGTTTAGGGGGATTTGGTGACAGTTTCTCAGCCGGAGGGCGACCTCTCCTCTTCTTGGCCTTTTCCATATCTTCTTTTGCAGGATCTTTATCCACATTTCTTCGTCTTTTTCGCTTCTTAAGCCGTACTTCCTCTTCCATTTCTTCCAAATTGCCGTCTTCAATGGCCTGTTAATAGGGAACGAAGGAGAAAAATTCAAGACGAGAGAATACCGAAAAGAAAACAATTTACATAAGTAGAATAAAATGAAACTAACAACAGCAAAAAAAAAAAAAGTAAAAGTTAACAGTAATCAGTGAAGTAAGAAGAAAAAATAGAAGACCACCATATTGGATAAATACATCTTTAACCCAAGTCTGTTTCATGAGCAAAATAGGTGAAGGCCCGAAACACTAATAGCAAAGAATGTGACGAATATGAAAAGATCTATACATTTAAGTGTTTGAAGATAACTAAAACCAAATGACATTTCAGCTCAATATAAGATAAAGACCTTTATTGTCTCATTACCGTAGAAGGTAAAAGGGAAACCAAAAAAAAGGGGTGAGTGAAGAAGAAATTTCCCTAAGACTACATCCTTACAATCATATAAGCTTTGATCTTCTCTTCTTTGAGGTTTAACATCAATTTATTCGTGATTCACAACACAAAATCAAAATTCCATCCAGATTTTCTTCTAACGTAGCAATTAGTAAACAAGGAAACAGGAAGTACAAAGCCACATTCCTGGGTAAACGCACTTGAACCATCCAGATCAAGAACACACACACAAACAAAAAACACTTTTTTCCAATTACCTGCAAACGCTTGCTTTAAACCAGAGCCAGCAGCACTAATGCAGAGAGATAATAAAATAGCTATAAAAACAACCAGGTATAAAAAGAAACCTGTTCATAAATGGCTAAAAGATCCATGTGACAGACCCAGAAGTTTAAACTTTTTTTTTCCCCCTAGGAAATCTCAAAACTTAAGAAGAATAAAGGGAAAGAAACAGAAACAAAAACAAAAACTGCAAAGTAAAAAAACAATAGGTAAGAGAAAATTTGACCATGGAAAAGAAGATTTTTAAAAAGACCTTGAAATTACATTTCGAGATTGGTTTCTTACACAAAATAAGTGATGTTATTTGTTCCTCCTGCCCCTCAATATTGCCTCCAGTATGTCTCGTAGCTGAAAAGAGCTCTAATCATCAGGCAATTACCTTCATTTCTCCACAGCACCAAACATGGCTAATATTTATGATCATGTGAGTATAACAATCAATATAAAGAGTGATTACAGCTCAGACATAATTTCTTTCACTTATGTACAATGCCTTCTGAAAAAGAAAGGTTTTGTGAAGAAAACCTGGTGCAGAACACAAAACAACCTGGCATGTTAAAAATGCCAGTGGGATTTAAAAAAAAAAAAAAAAAAAAAGGTTTTCTATGCATCTTCCAACGTGCAACCCCAAAGAAGCAACATGCACACAGACAGAATCCTAAAGGGACAGTCTGAGTCTAGGCCTTAATAATCAAAAGACAATTTCCATCACGATCCTACAGTGTTCAGATGATAACCACTATAAAGGAGGCAAGGTCTGATGGGTTATGAGGAAAAAGAAAAAAGAAAAAGGAAAAAAAAAAAGCTCCACGTTATTTCATTAATATTCATTTGCCTAAAAGCAGGACACCCACTATACAGCTAAACACACTGCAGCTAAAGCGAAGATCAAGAAGAGGAAATTGTCCCGCAAATCTTGGAGGCTGAACATGCTAATAATAAATACAGCATGCAAGGCTTGTCAACAGTTAATGGTACTGCTCTCCTCAAGCACCCAGTTACACACAGAAATACGGAGAACACCGGCTTTTGATGTGTTACACACCTACACATGCCTGGGATGTAGTTCTACTGAATCTTCAAGACGGCAACGAAAAAGGATATTTACCTTACCACTATCAGCAGGCCGGCTATCGGAAATCACAGTTAGTGGGGATAAAATTAACAAGCCAGCAAAGCAGCGAGCTGCTAGTCTCTTCATCAGCTGATCAGGAAAAAAAAGAGAGCTGGGGAAAGGCTATGTTTTCATATACAAGTAATTTTATTTTACTGAAAATTTAATACTGAAAGGATTGTGGATACTCAAATCTGCTGTTTCATTCTACCCACTACAAGGCCCGAAGCCTTCCTCCTTCAGCCTGTTTTAATATTGACAACTACTTATCATATTTTTTCCCCCTTATTATTCCAGGCAGCAGAATTAGAGATTTTAGCTCAGGTGGTTTCTGATTCTTACTTGCATTTGAACAATTAAGCCAATAAGAAAACAAATTAATATTCAAATTTATTTTTTTAAAAATTAAAACCAGGTATGCTTTTATTTTTTATTTTTGTATTTTAAAGCTCATTTTAGTGCCTTGAAAAAAATAGGCTGCATGGTTTTGGAGCAGTCTAAGATGAATTTTTTTTTGTTTTGGATAAAAGACTTTTTCATTAAATGCATGTAAGTAAAAGCAATGTGCATGTTCTCAAATATTTTAATACAGTATGTTATTCTCTTTAAAGAAAATCCCGAACAACTGTGACACTTCACTTTCAGTTTCATGCTGTAAAATTTTTCATTGTTTTTCTTTTCTGTGGGATAAATGATGAGGGGGAAGCTGTGAAAAGAATATTTCTACTTTACCTCCTCCCCCCTTAATTTTGCAAAAAAGGAACAAAGCATAAGCTTGTGATATTTGGACTTTTCAGTCTCTAAATCTGGGAGTAGCTAAGAAGCGAAAACAAATTAAACTGCAAAAAGAACCAGTGAAACGATTTTTATTACAATTGCTAATACGTGCAGATTCTTAGTAAATTTAGGTTTTGGAATCATAAGGAAACACACAAAGTACTGACCATTATTCCCCTTAAATTAAGGTTTTATGCAGGAATGCAGAGAACTACAAAACATCTTCCCTCCCCCCCAAAGACCCCAAACACATCCATATGCAGTGCTTTATGTTCAGGGATTTCTAAGGGTCTTTTTCTAATGGAAATCAATTCACTAAATATTTCCCTGTGCTTTTCGCACTTCGAGTGGAGTAAGATTACTCCTGCCTGTAAGTAAAATTATGCATGGAAAATTTTAAACTATTCTCCTCCTTAAAAAATTATTTATTCAACTGGCTTCACTGACACCACTCAGGGCTAGGGGCGAGTGACACACACACAAAACTTGCTACACAATGCTCAAGTAACTACCCCACAAAGAATTCCCTTCCAAACCTTTTACCAGCACAATATTGAAATAAATCACAGAAGCAAACCCCCAGTTTCCGACTGGTGACGTGTTGCGCAAGAGTGCGAGCCCTAATTCAACATACAGACGGCTCCCATGCTGAACTGCCTCTAGATTTAATGAAGTGAATAGGAAGGAAGTCGGGGAAAAAAAGTGTACAAATAAGAAATTAACACTTTCCTTCCCTACCCAAACGGTGAGACACAACTACAGCGAAGTTTGGTGAGGCGCTTCTTCCCTTAAAGGCACACGGCACCCACTTGGGTCCCGATGCCACTAAGGAAAAAACCCTTCTGGTGATAAAAATCCCCAGCCAAGTTAAAATAGTTAAGCATATTTCAGCCTGCGTTTTTTCCTGAATGAAGCTGGGAATTACTCTTTCCTCCACTGGATGGCAACCTTCTCCACCCCCACCCCCCCCTTTTCTTTTTCTCTTTCTCTTTCAATTTTTTTTTTTTAAAGAATACATGATCATGACACAGGATGTGCAAGGATGAGATACAGAGCGGCTCTTTCCCCAATGAGTTAAGAAAGCAGCGTGTGTGTGTGTGTGTGTGTGTGTGTGTGTGTGTGTGTGTGTGTCCAGGTTCTGATAACAAAATGCAGGAGATGGTCGTGCAGGATTAGCCGTTTTAAAGGAAACACTTTGCAGCTCACAGAGCACACAGCAGACCCGGGAATCAGCTGCACGTGGGTCCAGCCATGCCCCTCTGTCATCCTGACACACACTACATCTTTTAGTGAAAGATGAACAGTCCAGAAAGTGTGCATTATCTTTGCTCTCCTCAACCTGTGGTATAGTGGGGTGCTATTATATGTAACGCCACAATACCCGGCAGCAGCAGAACGGATCCATGACTATGAATAGGTAAACAGGGACAAGCAAACAAAAGCCACAAGCCAACTCCGGGCGCATTGTTTCACTGTGGTTGTCTTTTCCACTCAGCATCTCCAAATTCACCAAGCGGTGCGGCACAGCCCTTACAGTGGAACAGACCATCTTAAGAAAAAATGAAAGGAGCAGTTCAAGAGCAATTCTAGACAATGCATGGGGCATCTCTTGGATATGAAATGTGAAATTTAGTATTTTAAATTTAAATATCTGCCCCCCTGACAAGGTCTCTCTTTCCCTCTCACCTCTCCCCCCTGCTCTGGGGGTCCTCCTTCCTTAGGACCGTAATTGGATTGCAGAAGAAGACTAGGATGCTGCGGGGGCTGTGAGGTGAGGGTTACAGAACTGAGGGCTAAGCAGTAAAGACAGGATTGTTGCTAATTACATGTCAATTCCAGTGCTTCCTGGGGACCACTAAACTTGATTTCAGTATTCAGGGAGACTAAACCTCCCCTCAAGCCCTGCTAAGACCTGGAAGCAAATAATACAGGTAATGAACCTCCAATCAGAGCTATTAATAGCAGCAGCAGCAACAACCAATAAGTGGACTTTTTAATAAAAATTTAAGATTTCTTGTATGAGAAACTTTCTTATAATAGGAATATTTAACAACAAAAAATTGAACGTGGAGCTCTTGATCAAAACGCCACATCATTTCAGTCACTCGGTTTAATAAAGACAGTAGCAATTTCAGATGCAGAATTTCAGACCCACGGCTGAAACTGGACAATTGTTAAGTTTTTGATTATCATGTAGAAAATAAAGGGAAGCCTCATGAAAATGGAGTCAGGAGGCCACAAGGGGGAGCCCTCACAAAGCCCCACTCCACAGTCAATTACAGGAAGAATTGCCAATTACAGGGCCCAAGGGAAGAATCATCAACAGGACAGAACCACCAGTTCCAGGACCCAACCAGAACAGATGTATGGGTGACCCTTGAACAACATATGGGTTTGAACTGCACGGGTCCACTTACACAATGATTGCTTTCAATAGTAAATATTGTACCAGAGCACTACATGGTTTGCATTTGGTTGAATCCCAAGTTGGGTGTAGAGGACCGACTATAAATTACACACAGATTTTTGACTGCTGGTATGGTCAGTGCTCTTAACCCCGGCATAGCTCAAGGGTCAACTGTACATCGCATCTCTTATAAGAAATCTACTAACCCAGCAACTCAGCCAGTGAGAAAACATGATCACTCTGAACTTTCTCTTTTCTCCATTGGAATTTTACTCAAAACAACCCCTCCCAACTTCCTTTTTCTCCATAAAATAACGTTCCTCTCCTTTGTTGGACTTGCCTGTGGTTTTTGTTACAGCATGCTTGTCCTGAATAATGATTCTCTGCCATTCCTGAACAAGCTCATTTTTGCTGGTAAAATAATTGTTTTATTTTTGAGGTCAACAATTACCACCCCTCAAAGCAGTCTGTTAAACAAGTATGCATAAAATCAAATTTCCAGAGATGAAATAAGCAACACGCGAAAAGACAAATATTGTAGATTCCACTTATATGAGAAAGGAGAACAGTGGCCCTCAGGGGACAAGTGAATAGGGGTACAGGGAGTGACTGATTTATGAGTACAGAATTTCAGTGTGAGATGATGAAAAAGTTCTGGAGTGGAGAATGGTGATATTTAACAATGTGCTTAAATATAAACTTAGAATGGTTAAAATAGTAAATCTTACGTTATGTGTTTTTTACCCCAATAAAAAAGTCCCCGAAAAAGAAACCAAATTCAATATTAAGGAAAAATCCCCAACAACTGCAGGTTCATACGCATCCTAACACCTCAACACACAATGCTAGTGAGATCTTGCTAGTTTTCCTTCCAAACTCAAACCTTACAGTATTTCAACAAGAAGCACGTTTGGTCTTGTCCTGGACAATGACTAGAAAGAAGCCTTTTCAAAAATCCTCAATTATTCACTCATTCAGTGTTATTAAGGAAATATCCATGATGTAAGGAAATACCTGTACACAGACTTTATACTGTTGTTAACAAATGCCTCAAATACTCAACAAAGGAAACAGCTTAATCTGAAGGCTAAGGATTTTAGCATAGTTAAAAAAAAATTTTTTTTTCCTCTGGGGTGCAATTAACTGATGGTAATTTAAAAGACCCTCATTTCTTATTTCACTCATTTGTCAGGCAACCCGGATACCGGCTCTCCCTGAGTTTGGGACTGAAATGTACAACACTGGCCATTAAGGGAAAGCAGATCGAGCCTCGGTTTAACTGAATTTCTGGTACTGAGAGCTTTTCAGTTTCTTGTTTGACAACTTTAGATCACTTTTGCAAAAATGACCCAAGGCTCTTTCTTTCCCCACTAATGGTATAAGGAAGCAACATAAGGACACCTGGAGGAGGAGGGGAAAAGGGGAACCACACTTTATACAGATGAGACAAGGTAGATTAGCACATATTTCAGGTAAAAGAAATTTGAGGTTGGGCAGAGGAAAAAGTAGAGGAACTGTAAAAACTATTTCAGCCACAAGACCAACTATGGACCTTTTGGGCAGTATTAAGCATAATACTCGATCCAGAGAATGACTTGGATTTAGTGGAGGGTGGCCCCCCAAAACCTTTGGTCCCGTAGACCCTACCACATTACAAACCTAATGTATTAACACCTCTGTTCTTGCGAGTTAGGCACGTGCTTCACCCCAGCACCCTTGGTGGAATCAACCACAGAACCCAAGAGAGAACTTGGGAGCCTGCAAGAGGTTTAGAGCAACAGTGGAGAATTAAAAGAAATACACTTCTGCTTTCTTACCCTGAGACCATACATCCAGTTCCTATCAACCCCTAAGAGCCAGAACTCCACCTGCTTGTTTCTAGATCAGGGCTTCTCTGGGGGGCCTGGGCCACCTGTGTACTTTGAGGTTCTCAGGATACTAAAAAAATGAAGACATGCCAAAAGAAGGTAACAGAGTGCGGTACAACGTCAATGCTTACAAACAATAACAATGCTTCTGAGACAGATAGGTAAGACACAATGATTAGGAGTATAACCTCATCTGGAGATGATGACAAATGGCGAAGTGCAAGTCTTGGAGTCAAATAAACAGTGCTCTTCTGGGCTTCCCCGTGACAGGCCGTCCAGGAGGAACGGAGCCCTCACCCAGGCGTACGGGCCACCAGCACAAGACCAATTCTCTCATCTGGAAACCCACCACGGTTAAAGCATTAAATTCAAATGAGACGGGGGTTAAGAGTAGGGTGCTTGTTCTGCTCGAGGCAGATGTAAAGAAGGCCTCCAAGAGCCAGGTTACAGGGGAGGAGGCCACATAAGGAAAGCGACACAAGAAATCAAGAGCACAGTGGTTTGAGGCCATTTCGCAGAGGAAGTAAAGCACATCAATTTCAATACATCTTAAGATACGTGGCCTCCTGAATCCTTCTACTACCACCACCATCACCACTGACAGCAGGAGTAGCAGCTAGCACACTGTTCACCACGTGGCCGGGCACTCTGTGCTCTCTCTATACACATTTGCTCATTCAACCCTCACAACAACCCTATGAGATCCTGTTAGCGTCCTCATTTTACAGATGAGGAAACTGAGGCACAGAGAGACCAAGCGTACAGGATTAAGAGATACCAACTACTCTGTATAAAATAGGTAAGCAACAAGGATACACTACATACCACAGAGAATTACAGCCATTCTCTTGTAATAACTTTTAGTGGAGTGCAATCTGTAAAAATACCGAATCACCATGCCGTGCACCTGAAATTAACGTCAGATTGTAAAACAACTATACTTCAAAGCAAAAATTAAATTAAATCAGTCACAGACCCAGGACGTGAAATCTCAAGTTTGGCTATGTAAACCACACTCTAACTTGGAGGTTATTCTGCTTCACAGCACAAAGGATGACTCTGAATCATCAGGAAAAGGCTACATTATGCTTAGGCTTAGGTGAACAACACAAATAAAAACATAACATGGTACATCTCAGGAAGACTTCCAGCAAAGACAGACAGACACACATACACACACATGCACGCACACACACACACATGCACACACACGTATGCAGTCCTTGTTTTGCATGGAAATGAGGGACCATACAAATGACCGTGCAAGTTGAAACCGAACGAAGTCATTCCGATAATCAATAGGAAAATTATGATCATTCCACGACACTGACCAAACTTGTATCAAAGCATTAAAAACTCTTACTGTGGGTTATGCACGTACAGGGAAATGGAAAACAGTAAAATGAGTATTTAGAACACTAATTCAAAACATTAGAAATATGACATTAAAATGGTAGAAAATGTATCAAGAAGATTTGGATAGCACTTGGCTTCTTTTTCTTCTCATCAAATAGCTCAGGATACAGAGCAAGTCTTTTCTAAGCCTTGGCAACTTGCCAGGGATCCACTTTCAACATTTTATCCTCTGCCCTTTCAATGTCTTGACATCTCTCAGTTCCCTTAAGGTGAACTTTTCTCTTTTTTTTGGCTGGTGTCACTTCCTCTGGGACATCTTCATCTTTTTCATCACAACCATTTTCTTCATTATTTTGGTGAGTTCGCCTTCACTAAGCTCCTCTGGGCCGAATATCTGGATTCCATTCCGAAGGCCACTTTGTGATCCTACATCTTTCTTCACTTAAGCTCTTGATATGGTTCTCTTCCAAAAAAGATCTGTCTCATCAGCAGTAAACATCTGTGATCATCACAAGCTCCTGCCTTAACTAATCTTTGGAACCTGGGTGCAGATTTCACAGTCATGCCCTTACGTGCCCTGGCAGCACCACCAAGCCCACGCAACAATAATCAAATCATGCCCATTTCTGAAATGATGACACCAGCCTTTACCGGCAGTAGTATGTTCTTCTCCAGTTTCCTTGTAATTATCATTTTCTTTCAATGTGGCAACTAAATTCAACACTTCGGCCTGAACACTATGCAAACTGATTGGATTTTTTTTTTTTTATTATTGTCATGGTCTTCAATCCAAAGTAAATACTCAAATTCAACCATAAGTGGCTTCATGTTCCTAGTGCAACTTACACTAAAATACGTTAAGGTGACTCCAGCTTGCTTTTTATATTCATCGGGCTTTTCCAGTATGATTTGTATTGTAGTTTCATGAGGACTCCTATCTTCAGCTTGATGTTGCCCTTTTCAAATCTTCTAAATACATCCAATTTCACTTCCTGTGCTGTTACTTTTTGTCTCTTTGCTCCACGTTCACGTTTGGTGCTCACTTTCCTCTCCTGATTATTTTTGTGGGTTTATCACTGGGACATGAGGAGGCACTACAACCGCATGCTTTGCTGTCTGTAAATGGACTGAACAACAGATGCTCAGGGACCGATCACCAGCACACTTTGGAAGAAGTGATGTGATTGGTCACTGATCATGATATGCATCTGTTATTTATATAGTGATTTGTGGACTGAAGAGCTAGCAGCACAGCTTATAATTTACACAGTTAGTATACCACAGTGTTAGGGGCTGAATTGTGTCCTCCTGCAAAATTCTTATGTTGAGGTCCAAATACAGTCAGAATGTGACTGTATCTGCAGACGGGGCCTTTAAAGAGGTTAACTAAGGTAAAGTGAAGTCATTAGGGCGGACCCTAATCCATTCTGACCGGTGTTCTTCTAAGAGGAAAAGTTTAGGACACAGACACACAACCCTGACAATACCTTGATCTCAGACTTATTGCCTCCAGAACCATGAGAAGATCAATTTCTGTTGTTTAAGCCAACCAGTCTGCGGTACTTTGTTATGGTAACCCAAGCAAACTAATACATATGATAACCGAAATTTGTGGTTGGGGGACTGATTTTCTTAACGCTATCACAGTAATGGAAATTTGTACATGTTGCAATGGGGCAAAGAAAAGACTGCTTGTATGTATATAAAACATCCCTTTGAATAACTGAGAGCAGCCTTTATCTTTCACGCCATCCTAGAGTGTAAGGGAAACTGTCCTACCCTCAGCACATCCTGCCTGGCATTTACGTTCCAAATTAGACAACTCCTCCCTGCCCTGGTCTCACCCTGTGGGACTGGGAATGGGCCCCTGTTCTTAGGATGGGCTGTCTTTAGGCTTGTGCAGGGCCTGGCTTGAGGGTCTCTGCATAAACCCAAGTGAGAGTGACTGGCTGAGTTAGTTCACTTCCCTTAGGAATTTGAACTACAAATGTGAAAGAGCATTCCACATTGGTGTGAGAGTTGAAGCTGAATGAAGGTCATGAGGTAGCACGTAGGCCTGAGATGTTATTACTATAAACGATGAACAAACAGGAAACAAAAAAGGATAACAGGAAACAAACAGGATGTGCAAGGAGTATACTGTGTGAAGGAGAGAGTAGCTGGTCTCAAGGAGGCCACAATTCCATAAACACAACACACACAAGTATCTGGTTAGGCTATATAGATACATGCATATGAACACACATACAGATATGTACACACACATACACATGCATACACACACACATACACACACACACATTATGAGAGTGTCAGTAGAGGAATGTCTGGTTCCAGTTAAAGTTGAGAAGCCAACTGGGAAATGTACAATAACTTCAGATTTAGATTTGCTCACGTTGTATCTGTATGGTCCTTCTAAGTATACACAAGTCTATTTGTCAAATATGACTGTCCTGCTTTATTTAATGCCAAGTCAATAAAGCTAAAAATAAAGCTAAAACAGAATTGTTGAGCCCCAGTTAGCTAAGCAATATACACATGTTGCAAACACAATTTGCAATGCAATCAACTTGAAAATGAATCTCTAGTTTTAAAGCACAAACAAACAAGTACAGAGGTAAATATGACCAGGGTTTACTAGTAAGCACACTTAGCACTATTCTGGCCTTGCGCTGTTTCCGTAGCTTTGTGGAATCCTAAGCCAGGACTAGCAGTTTTGCTGGGACTCCCCAGCTGAAATCAACACCGGCAGAATCAGAGATCCCAACAACTAACACATG
Source organism: Lagenorhynchus albirostris (assembly GCF_949774975.1). NCBI lineage: Eukaryota > Metazoa > Chordata > Mammalia > Artiodactyla > Delphinidae > Lagenorhynchus > Lagenorhynchus albirostris. The sequence continues at coordinate 52,891,932 of NC_083101.1, read as the reverse complement.
GTCAGCAATTTGCATGGGGCAAACAAACATAGGGACGGGTTTTTAACGCGCAGTGGCATTCCTAGGTAAAAGACATGCCCTAAAATGCATTCCAGAAATAAAGCAGCTAGAGAAATTTTACAAGGTGCACACCTGAGTCAATCTGAGGGAAGGGACTTCCCTGGTGACACAGTGGTTAAGAATCCGCCTGCTTATGCAGGGGACACGGGTTCGAGCCCTGGTCCGGGAAGATCCCACATGCCGTGGAGCAACTAAGCCTGTGCGGCACAGCTACTGAGCCTGCGCACTAGAGCCCGCGAGCCACAACCACTGAAGCCCACGAGCCTAGAGCCCGTGCTCTGCAACAAAGAGAAGCCACCTCAATGAGAAGCCTGCGCACCGCAATGAAGAGTAGCCCCCGCTCGCTGCAACTAGAGAAAGCCCGCACGCAGCAACGAAGACCCAACGCAGCCAAAAATAAATAAATAATTGTATAATTATATATAACTACAATTTAAAAAAAAGAAAATCTGAGGGAAGCCAGAAGGCCCCCTCAATGGACCTCCACTCAAGACTCTACCCACAGCATGGATCTTCTGCTCTCTCCACCTGCCTCTGTACCAACACCCAACTGTGTTGCCCAACATCTTGATGCCAGTTATGCTTGTTATTGGAACTACGTAATTCAATCAGATATTACATAAAATTAAATACAGTTGTGAAAATAGGGTTATTTCTATAAACAGTGAGTACAATCGAAGACATAAAAGACTAGTTGCTTAAAAACAAATCAAAATACTGTGGAATTTGGCAAGGACTAGACTCCTATAATTTGGGAAGAGCCTGCCCTCAGTTTGCTTTGTTAGTACTAGGATTCTCCCTCAGGTGAAGGATGGGTTAATTAACTAAACGAGGGGCATCCTTCCACAACGCAAACATATATCAAATCAGCACAATGTATAGTTGATATCTTACAGTTTTGTCATTTATACTGCAATAAAGCTAAAAGTTCTTTTTTTTTTTTAAAGATTCTCACTCTTGGGCTTCCCTGGTGGCACAGTGGTTGAGAGTCCGCCTGCCGATGCAGGGAACACGGGTTTGTGCCCTGGTCCGAGAAGATCCCACATGCCGCGGAGCGGCTGGGCCTGTGAGCCATGGCCGCTGAGCCTGCGCGTCTGGAGCCTGTGCTCCACAACGGCAGAGGCCACAGCAGTGAGAGGCCCGCGTACCGCAAAATAAAAAAAAAAAAAAAAAAAAAAAGATTCTCACTCTTAAAAACAGCAATACTGGAAATCCTAAGTGATACAAAATGTGTGGCACTTATGCAAGATAGACCACCGCATTCTAGCAAGCAGGCTCAGAGGAAACCCAGCCTTACATCAAAAATGTGTCAAACAGATATACCTTACGTTTTTCATTAAAGTTTTCATCTACATACAAGTGACGTATCATTTTCTCACCTTAACTAATATCTTCATTGACAGACCGGCTACTGGTTCTGATTATTTCAGTCAAGGCGGCTTCTGCTGTTTTTTTTTCCTTTTTGGAATAGAGGTCACAAGGAATGTCCTACTAGCTTGCTTGTTGTTTTGGTCATCCAGTCCTTTTCTCCCCTGCACTGAGACGTAATAGCTCCGTTCTGAGGATTTCCTACGTCGTTACGGGCTACACCCCATTGGTTAGATCTTAAATACCCCTTACATCACGTGACCGCCCTATTCGCGTTCTTCAGTTTTCCTCAGTGAATCAATTCAAGTCTCATGCCTGGAGCCTTGGGACCACCATGACCTAATCTTCCCCCTTCTGACCTGACTTCTTTCCTGGTATGTGAACACACGCAGAACAAGGATCACAAGCCCGGTCCCTCCCCAGAGCATGCCACGCTTCTTCCCGTCTTTGTGATTTCTCACACTCCTCACCTGGAGTGTCTTTCCCAAACCCTCGTATCCATGATTGTGGTCCCTGCTTCAGTGATCTACCCTCTACTCAGATCTTCTCCAGCTGTGAAAGGTCTTTTTTTTTTTTTCCCCCTTAGAGACCACGCCTTATTTTTCTCAGTTCCCCTACAGTCTCTAGCACAGTACCGGGAGGGAAAAGTTAGGGAGTATAAATACAGTCGAACACAAACTCAACGTTTAGATAGGGTTCCCTGGGAAAACTGCTCCTAGGTATCTACCAGCTTACTGAATACTACGATGGAGTGCAAGTGTTATTTGTTCTAGACGTTTCTGTGAACCCTCAAGTACAAAGTTATCAACTCTAGCATCAAACCCTGTCTTCCCTACATCACTCTCAGGTTCTCATCCCACTTCTCACCTTCCCTTTACTATCACCTTCTACAGTCATCGATACTGACGACTCTACTTCCTGACCACACAGTAAAATTCCTTTAGCAACCAGGACACTGATATGTTTCAAAAGTTGCCCAAAGTTTCCTGTCTCCCATATCTATTAATCTCCTCTAAAGCCTATTTTATTTCTCTTCCATTGCTCCTTACTTAAAATCTCTCCTTCCTTGAAACGCTCCGGTCTTGGGATTTCCTACCTTTTTTCACCACATTTTCCTTCCCTTAAAATAAAGATTCCCCAAGTTGTCCTCAGGCCCTCTTTTTTTTTCATTCTCACTGATTGTAAATATGCTGTCAGTTGTGGTCAGCCGCCCCTTCTGAGTACACGGCAGGCATCACTAATAAGGCTGATGTCCTCATCAGCAACAGGTGAGGTGTCTCTTAACGAGCCTGGGAGGACTTGCTGCTGGGGAACTTCCAAACCGCTCTCACAGAGGGACTATGAGACACACCCCGTGAAGGCTCCTAGACGGGGGTGCCTTCTGCCGAGCAGCCTGGACACAGACTCACGATCCTCCGTGCACCGAGGGCTCTCGGAGCAGCCCCTCACTATTGATGGCCGGTACCTGTGAGGAGTCCAATCCCGTATTGTGGACGTAGAATCTTCCGTGGAGTTCCAAACTGCCCCTGGCTTCAAATGTGACCTCAAGGCACTCAGTTTCAAAAATTCTCTCTCTAGCCTTGCCTTCTCTTTGGGGTTGCCAATCAGGATTTCCAATATCCTACCCAAAGTGCCAAATTAAATCCGTCACTTTTCTTCCAACAGAACGAAAGTTTCACTTCTGGATCCTTCTATTTCATTGAAGAGCAGTGGCATTCCCTACCCCCACCCCCCAATTATCCTGAATTTCTATTTAAAATCTTGAAAATCATCAGTTTCCCTTCTTATATGCCACGTCCTGTCAGCCACCGCAGTTACCTCTGAAATAGTTGATCAGCAGTCGTCTCCTTGCCCTTGGTCTGGTTTTCCCTTCACAGGGCCAAATATTGTATGATGGCCTCCCTTAAGGGGTCTCCCTCATCCTCTCTCTTGGGGCCTTTAAATTCATCCTTTATAATGCAAAAGGTTATCTTTTCTCTATTTAAATGGAGGGACACATCACTCATTCTCAGATTTCAGAAATGTTCAGGCTTGCCATTCTATCTGCGGAAGAGAATAAAGCCCAGATTCTCTGGTCATGCATAGCCTCCACCCTAGTTTTTCTTTTCCACTCCAGACTCAGCTCCCAACACAGGGTCACAGCAGCATGAGCCACGTTTCCATGTCTCTCTGCGGCTCGCTGAGCCTGGCACCCTGCCCGTCCTGACCCCTCTTTCCTACCCAAATCGTGCTCATCTTTTCAGAAATGGCTAAAATGCCATTTCATTCATAATACTGTACTTGATCTCTTTCCCCTGTACTTTCACAGTATGTTACAGGTACTTTTATTCACTAGTTATTTAAATCTGCTTGGTATGAGTTTTGGCTTTGTCTTAAAATGTCAATCTCCTATCGGTCTGAAATCTCTTTTGGAATTTTTTAAAAAGTCATTTAAATAAAAATAGCCTCCCAAGGCATTTAGACTGATGCCTTGCTGACCAGTGGGACCCCAAAACCTTGCTGAAATAAAATTAAGTCTTTACTGTTTACTCTTTTTCCTTCTCAAAATGACAGGGTTTTACCAGGGAAGTACATTCTAAGGTCTGGCTTAAAAGATTACCGTTCAAGGAAAGGCTACAGGATTATACAGCGAATTAAACTAAGCCAGATCAATGGGGCAAAATGAAGATTTTTGCATTTTGTTTGCCCTGTTGCAGCCCACCTCTTTAAACTGCCTCTATTTTAACTGGTAATTATACAATCTTCTGCCTTGCTCCAGCTTTGGTTTAAATAAGATATCCAACCCCACTGGCAGAAAGGACCCTCTAAGCGGGACAAGCCATGCAGATCCACACCTCTCACTCAGCTCAGAGGCACAGCTGTGTGGGCAACTCAAGCGAACAGGTAAGGAAGAGAAAGGCAGGGGCCCTGGCCCCGCTAGAAACAAGGCAACAGGAAGGGTAGAGAAACTGACCTGAGTCCCCAAAAGCCCCGAGCCCGCTGCTGGGTAGAAGGGAAGCCCACAAAGGAGGCCTTTCTCGAGGAGTGGTGGGGCTAACAGCCTTCACGAGGTGTTTCTTACATCCCGTGCAGGAGGCTGTCTTGACATTCTCGAGCAGCGGGTCCTCCCAGGGTCATCAAGAGATTCACCTGCTGCTGATCTGACCTGAGCTCCTGCACCTTTTCAAGCGGCGGCCGAAATAGCAGGCCAGGAGGAGGTAGATTGAGTGTGTAAAAGGGGCTGTGAACTGGGATGGGATTTGTCTTTTACCAAGCCCCATGCTCCCACAGAATTGCCCGGATGTGCATTTTCAAAATCTAAAAGGCAATACATTCAACATTCAATATTTAAAAACAAACTAGGGCTTCCCTGGTGGCGCAGTGGTTGAGAGTCCACCTGCCGATGCAGGGGACACGGGTTCGTGCCCCGGTCTGGGAAGATCCCACATGCCGTGGAGCGGCTGGGCCCGTGAGCCATGGCCGCTGGGCCTGCGCGTCCAGAGCCTGTGCTCCGCAACGGGAGAGGCCACAGCAGTGAGAGGCCCGCATACCGCAAAAAACAAAAAAAAGACAAAAAAACACAAACTAAATGCTAAATCCCAAAACCATCTTCCAGGCCTATGAGGCTTAGTGCCTCATCTGTAAAATGGGAGAAATAATACCTATTGCAAGTCTGTAAGGGGATTAAGGTGCGATGTGTATTTACAGCACTCAGCCTAGCACTGTCTGGTACAGAGAAGGGAGAGGACATACAGGAACTGAGAGAAAGGGTCTGATTTGGCTCAAGAAAAGTCCTGAAAATTCTATGGGAATAAACTTGGATTAAGAACTCAGTCCTAGGTAGGGGTATGGTGTGATGTGAACTGACTTAATGACAGTAAAAAAAAAAAAACACACCAACTGTGTAACAGGATAGAAGTGAAAAGTCATCTTTATTTCTTATAAAAAATTTTTATTGAGGTACAGTTGACATATAACATTATATAGGTTTCAGGTGTACAACATGATGATCCAGCATCTTTATACCTTGCAAAATGATCACCGCCAATAAGTCCCGTTACCATCCATCACCACACAATGTGAACTTTTATGGTTTACTCTCTTGGTGACTTTCGAGTGTGCTCTACAATATTACTGACTATAGTCACCATGCTGTATATTCCATCCCCATGACTTATTTTATAACTGGAAGTTTGTACCTCTTGACTCCCTTCACCCATTTTCACCTACTCCCTAACCTTCCTCCCTTCTGGCAAACATCATTCTGTTCTCTTGTTTGTTCATTTGTTTTGTTTTTAATTTCCACATATAAATGAAATCATATGGTATGTCTTTCTCTGTATGACTTCTTTCACTTAGTGTAGTCCCCTCAAGGTCCACCCATGTTGCTGAAAATGGCAAGATTTCTTTTTTCTTTTTTTACAGCTGAGTAGAATTCCATTGCATATACACACCACATTTTCTTTATCCATTCATCCACTGATGGACACTTGGGCTGTTCCCATATCTTGTCTATTGCAAGTAATGCTGCAGTGAACATGGGGGTGCATATTATCTTTTCAAGATAGTGATTTTGCTTCCTTTGGATAAATACCCAGAAGTGGAGTGGCCAGGTCATATGGTAGTTTTATTCTGAATTTCTTGAGGAACCTCCATACTGTTTTCCATAGTGGCTGAACCAGTTAATGTTCCCACCAGCAGGAAGGTCCCCTCTTCTCCAAATCCTAACCAACACTTGTTATTTCTTGCCTTTTTTAGAACAGCCATTCTAGCAGGTAGAAGTGATGTCACCGTGGTTTTGATTTGCATTTCCTCTATGATGAGACATCTTTTCATATGCCTGTTGGCAATCTGTATGTCTTTTTTGGAAAAATGTCTATTCAGATCGTCTGCCCATTTCTTAATCAGATTTTTTTTGTTATTTTTATCAGTTCTTTATATATTTTGGATATTGACCCCTTGTTGGGTATATAATTTGCAAATATTTTCTATTTAGTAGGTTGTCTTTTCATTCTGTTGATGGTTTCCTTTGCTGTGCAGAAGCTTCTTAGTTCATTGTAGTCCCACTTGTTTATTTTTGTTTTTACTGACTTTTCTTTTGGAGTCAGATACAAAATTCATCACCAATACTGATGTCAGGTAGCTTACTGCCTACGGTTTTTTCTAGGAGTTTTATTGTTTCAGATCTTACATTCAAGTCTTTGATCCATTTGGAGTTAATTTTTTGTGTATGGTATAGGACAGTGGTCTTGTTTTATCCTTCTGCTGTCCAGTTTTCACAACACCATTTATTGAAGAGACCTTCCTTTCTCCATTGTATATTCTTGGCTTCAGAGTCATAAATTAATTGGCCATATATGCATGGGTTTACTTCTGGGCTCTTTATTCTGTTTCACTGATCTGTGTATCTGTTTTTATGCCAATACCATAATGTTTTGATTACTACAGCTTTGTGATACAGTTTGAAATTAGGGAGAGTGATGCCTCCAGATTTGTTCTTCTTTCTCAAGATTACTTTGGCTATTCAGGGTCTTTTATGGTTCCATAAATATTTTAGGATCGTTTGTTCTATTTCTGTGAAAAATGTCATTGGGGGACTTCCCTGGCAGTCCAGTGGTTACGACTCCGTGCTTCCAATGCTGGGAGTGCAGGTTCAATCCCTGGTCGGGGAACTAAGATCCCACATGCCGTGTGGCACAGCCAAAAAATAAACAACAACAATGTGATTAAACCAGCCAAGATAACTAAATATAATACCACAAAAACTCAAAAAAAAAAAAAAAGTCATTGGAATTAATAAGGATTGCACTGAATCTATATATTGCTTTGGGTAATATGGACATTTTAACATGACTAACTCTTCCAATCCATGAGCATGAAATAGAAATTTCCATTTCTTTGTGTCTTCTTCAGTTTATTTCACCAGTGACACAGTTTTCAGTGTACAGGTCTTTTACCTCTTTGGTTAAATTTATTCCTATGTATTTTATCATTTTTGATACAATTCTAAGGGGGACTGTTTTCTTAATTTCTCTCTCTGATAATTTGTTGTTGGTGTATAGAAACACAACTGACTTTTGCATATTGTATATTTTGTACCCTGTCAATTTACTGAATTCATTTATTACTGAGTTCTAACAGTTTTTTGGTGGAATTGGAAAGCTGTCTTTAAAAGAGAGGGGAGGGCTTCCCTGGTGGCGCAGTGGTTGAGAGTCCGCCTGCCGATGCAGGGGACATGGGTTCGTGCTCCGGTCCGGGAAGATCCCACATGCCGCGGAACGGCTGGGCCCGTGAGCCATGGCCGCTGAGCCTGCGCGTCCGGAGCCTGTGCTCCGCAAGGGGAGAGGCCACAACAGTGAGAGGTCCGCGTACCGTAAAAAAAAATATAATAATAAAAATAAAAATAAAAGAGAGGGGAAAACAGCCTGTGAAACTTGAAGTGGAGACATAAAAGCCCTGTTTATGAGAAGAAGCAAAACTCGCTCTTCTAGTGTGGGAAGGCAAGCCCCCACGTGTGCTTTAATGGTCCTAAAAAAAAAGTCAGTCCCTTGGCAGTGGGTGCCCAGGAAAACAGGGTGTTCTTAAGACTGAATGGAAGGACATGCAAATACTACCAACAACAGGCTGGGGCTTGATGGTCATCATGGCTTGGGATTTACTGAAACTCTACAGAAGAGCCAAGCCTCCTAACAGGTTAAAAATAATCCTGAACGTAATGGCACCAAAGTAATCCCTGTCTGTGATTTTACTTGGCTCCTTTTCCAACCTGCGCATGTGAAGGTCAATGAGATCTCAGGTGATTCTATTTTCTTTCCCTCCGTCTTCCATATTTCTCATTATGCTTTTATGATGGAGAAAATCCCTCCAAATAAACTTTATTTTAAACTTTACTTTTCTTAAAAAATAGTAAGCTCTGGGTGTTCTGCACGCTGACTATAAAAACGCGGAAAGATACAATTCATAAAACTACTAATAAACGGTCATTCATTAGATTGGTGCAACACGATAAAATGGTGGCAAATAAAACCCCTAAACTGGGTTTGTTAACTCTTCTGCAAAACACATGTTCATGCCAGGGATTCCCCTGGAATGTTAACAATGTAATCTGTTAGACGCCACAATATCCTTCCCAGACCTTCCAATAATGTCCCATGACATTAGTGTATTTCTTTTTAATTAAAGTAAATGCAAACAGATTTGGTCTTGATAATGTGGCAGGAGAGTTGATACGTTTCAATGAACAAAACAGATCCATTTTAGCAGCTGTTTCGTACTCTGCTTGGTACAAGGGATTAAACAAAATGGCAAGGTGGGTCGTTTCTTCTTGATGGCAAAGAACTAGAGAATTCTTGGTCTTGGTCTGTACAGAATTGCCGAAGCCCCCAGCTACCTGAGTAGAGAAAGCAGCCCCCGGTGGCAGGTAGGTATTCCCTTCACTGGCTCTAGCACGCTGGTATCCTGTCCATCATATACTGTCAGCACAGAGGACTCAGCTCAACTATCCAAATGTTACCAACGACCAGTTTGTCCTGTACACTAGATCAGGTACTGAGTCCACCAACATGCTATAGAACCCCTTGTCAGGCTGCATTTTTGAGAGAAAGCCTGGCTAAGAACAAGGAGAAAAATCTCACCCACACCCTTCCGAGTTTTAGTTCCTGGCGGTTGAGTGTCAGCTGGAGCCAGACCAGGGCAAACCCACCCAGTCCTTTCTAGGGCCATCAAAGACAAAAGTCAGAGAAGGGCAGGCAGAAGAGACGGGCTGTGCTCTCTTCCTCACCCCCATCTCCTACTTCATGACTCCAATGTATTGACAAGAAAACAGGCGCAGGGAGGTGAACTGACTTATCCAAGATGTCACACAACCGAACAATAACACATCTGGGACCAGAGCCCTGATATCCTGATGCCCTGAGGCCTGGCACTCCACTGAGTTAGGAGAGGCAAACTACGGAAGAGAACAGAACCAGTGGCAGCCTCGGCAAAGCTGAAGTTTTGAGGATATCATTTTAAATAATCTTTGGAAAATATTCTACAAGGCCCAAGGGAAAGATATTTTTAAAAAAACGGTGTCCTGCATTAGGAATATACTTTTTACGATGGACTATATGACCCTAGAGACCTTAAATATTGGATTTCAGTAGGAGTGGCAGAACAAGAGTCAAGCTTTGCCTGGAGCAAAGTTTCATGGTCCTGTCTACAATTTCTCACGATTCCGACAGTTCAACATTCTTTAATAGAAAATAAGAAAGGAAGCCATATGAAAGGTACATGGTCTTATACTTAAAATCAGCACTCTCCGTTGGAGACTCTCTTGTACAGAAATAGAAATGAAAACCCAATTAATTTAGTACTTTTTTGCCTTTTCATTTTGAGTTAGATTAGATATATTAATCTGGTTTTTGTTGGAAAAGAAATGAGGGTTTAAGCTGGAAGACAGCTGTTGTAAAATCTAGGAGAATTTCCAAGGAATAGCTGGGTTGAAGCAATGGTTGTATTTTTTATGCGTATTTAAACAATCTTCATCAGTGTGTTCTGAAATTAGAACAGAGCCTTCAAACTCTTGAACAGCTCAAGAACACTTATGTCAAAACTGCACATGCCTTTAGCATTCTTTTAGGGAGGAGATCTTTACATGAAGACACAGATTGTGAATCTAACGGGAAAGAATGCCAGCAATTTCTACCTTGATCCACACTGGTAAACAACAACAACACAGGATTCTACTGACTTAACCAAAAGGACATGGAGTGGGACCAAACCTTCTCTCCTAGCCCTCGTCTCTGGCTGGTACATTCACTTATTCACAACTATTTATGGAGTGCTTACTATGCATGAGGTACTGTCCCAGTGCTGGGATATGGCAGTGGACTAGACAGGCACGGTCCCTGGCTTTCCTGGAGCTTGGTACCAATGGAAGAAGCCAATGAGATAACCTTTAGATGGCGGCGAGGGCGATAAAGAAATTAACACAGGTTATGTGACAGTTACCGGCAGGGCCTGGCTTTTTCAGCTAGGGTGGTCAGGCAGGGTCTGTCTGGAAAGCGACCATTAAGACAAGGAGACAACCATGGACAAGCTGGGAAGGAGCCTTCCTGGAAGTGCACAGGATCAGAAAGACAGCCCAGTGTGGCAGCCACCCAGAGAGCAACAGGAGAGGAGGAGATTCGAGGGCCAGGCAGAGGCCAGATGGCCATGGCCTTGGAGACCGTGTTAAAGTGCTTGGATTCAATTATACTTGAGGGAGGCTGCCGGAGGGGTTGATGTGGGGAGCGGCGCTGCGGGTAGAGGGTCATCGGAGATGCTATGTGCTTTGGAAAGCGCCCTCTGACCTCTCTGAATAGCCACCTGAACTGTCCTGAACAAGGAGGAAAGCTATTCTCTAAAACACCAGCAGTCTGCAAATGTCACATGCTTCATTCAATCGTTCTGGTACCTAAATCCCCCAATCCCTTTTTCTTTTGTCAAGCTGGATGGGGGATACACTATGCCGTATTTCTCCTCCACGGGAGGCCAAGCAGGGTGGCGAGAAACTCCGAGGAGCAGAGGTGTGGCTGTTAGGGAGGCTCGGGTCTCCCAGAAATAGCCAGGAGATGAATGCCATTGCCAACCGTGTTTGGAGGCCATACCATGTGCCAAAGAGCAGCTGTCCTCCAGAGTCTGAGGATGGGACGAGGGAAACTCATAAATAACATCCCTGGAGACATGACACTAAAAGTCTAACATGAAGGAGGATGCGTGTTGTTTAAACTATGCTGATTTCCTGAACCGCTGAAAGCCCTCCCGAAGTTCGTTCATCTCACAAGCCGTTTTCATCTCTATGAACTCCCATCTGTGTACACCTAGAGACCTGTTCCTGACAAGCTCTTTAAGGTGGCTAAGTGTGCAATATTATCTCTAATAGCATTTCTCAAATCTGGCCCTTCATTGCACTAATAAGGCAGGCCAGCCACGGTGGGGAACGCAAGCTTGACAACTAACACCATTCTCCCCGTGCATGCCCCGCAACGTTCAATAAATGGGCGTTGAATGGAATGCGCTTTTTAACAGCCTCCATCAATGGACCCACTGATCAGAAAGCAGGGGATGATCATCACTGAAAGCACAGTAAGAAGGAAAAGGAAACCAGCTTCACGTGCTTTCAGAGGTTGTCTTTAGGTAGGTGGAGGAGTCCCAGCACATTAAAGAGAATGCAACTCCACCCCGGATCGAGAGGCCTGACCAACATCACATACCTAGCTGGCAGCAGGGCAGGGACCCACGTACCAGCCTCCTGACCGCTAGCCCCGTGCTCTTCCTGCAGCCACGGAGGAAGCAGAAAACCAGAATGCGAAGAGTTGATAGCTGAGTGAGTACGGGTTGGAGGGCGTGAGGTGAATAAATAAGCCTGTAGCCATGTCCCATAACAGACTCAGCAAGGAAACGTGTCCCCCTCCTTAATCCCACTTATGAATGAGGATGGGGGCCTCCTTCTCCACCCCTTTTACTTTTCTTCTGTTGCCCCAAACCTTGCATTTGAGACGCACAAACAGAACTGTTTCATTTCTTCTCTTCTTATCACCTAGGTTTTTCTCTGAAATAATTTAATACTTTTTCCTTAATAGCTATTTTTTTGGTAATCTTTATATACCCAGCTCTGTGTTACACACATTTAAACTTCAGAAAATCCTACGAAGAATGAGCTAGTATTTTCCCCATTCTACAAGGAAGCTACGAGAGGTTACACGAGGCGCCCAAGGTCACAGGGCAAAATAGGTGGAACTGGGATTTGAACCCTGGTTCATCAGAGACTAAGGTTTTCATCTCTTATCCACAATCCTAAACTCCCTTGAGAGACAGACATCAAAGACATAGTTCTGACACCCACCCAGACATGAGCACAGTAACAGTAAAGTCCCCTGCCCTGTCTCTAACTTCTTAAAAAAACTGTACCTTCCCCAAGCCTCACTGGGAGAATGAAGTCATTTCACAATGTATACCTATATCATAACATCACATGATACACCTTATGTACATACACCTTTTATTTGTCAAAAATAAATGAATAAATAAATGATTTCATAGCTTTATTGATAAAGATAAAAAAAGTAAAAAAGACCAGAACAGAAAACAAATCTTGATTCAGAAAAGCAGCCACATATATTTCTAAAACCACCTATTTCTATGCCGTGGTTAAAGATAACGTGAATTTATTTGGGCTCCTTAGTATCTGTAAGCTCGATCCACGGTTACTTTCAATGTCTGAGTTAGACTTCAGAGCTGAACCCCAATTTCAAATGGTTAAAAATTTGAGACTTGAATTTCCAGGCATCACAGTTTTAAGAATCAATTGAAACAGGTCTCTCTCACTTCTCGCCTTTAGTTAGTATTTTAGTTGGCCCTCTGAGGATACTTTCTTCTATTAAACGGACCCTACTGAATTTTGACCAAAGGGAACATAACAGGTCCAATCGCTGTGAAAACAATCTAGCCAATGGACTGAAGAATAAAATAAAACTTATAGAAAGTTATCAAAATTCTTCTACTACCGTCAAATGTTTCCCCCAGACAATTCACAACTCTGACCACCGTTAATTAGTTCAATACTTCCTTCCTGAAGTGCTGAAGGACCTTGAATTTGGCAAAACCCAAATCCATTTTCTAGGGCCTTAGCTCTCCCTTGTGTATAAAAACGGAAATGCAGCTTGCTAGCCATTTTGCCCCAGTAAATCTGATGACCCAGGTTGAAGAGCTAAAAAACGCCATTTGGTAAAAGAAAATGAATTTTTATGTCTTTTAACAAAAAGCAAGGAAAGATGGTACAAAGTGACAAAGCAAAACACTAAAGGTATCATGCACATTATACTTTGGATAAAGGATCCCCCAAAACCTTGCCCGGATAAAATGAGGTCTTTGGGGAGAAAAGGACATCTCGAAGAATCACTGATGCTCTCAGCTGTGATTATGGCTAGGCGATTCCAGCCCCTGTCTGGTTTCAGGCTGGATCATATCGTACTTAATCCAGCCCAAACAGAGGAGACATTATCCTGTTTCAAAGATTTCTAGAGAGAGAAGAATCCTCTTCGTATAGATGAGGAAATATTTTGTTATTTCTCATTGTGCATTTCAACAGAATTTCAAATATTTTGTTTGAAATCCCAACTTCTTTAGACTTTCTCAGTACTTTTCCCAGTTCTTTGTGACTACCTTTCCTTGGATTTCTCTGCCTTTTTCCCTGCGTAGGTTTTAGCACAGGCTGGTGGTAGTGGAAAGCTGACTACGGGACCTCATCCTGTATTTCCAAGCTGGTGTTAGGTAGCTTTTCAAGACATACAGGTAAACTCCTGCGTGTTACTCCTGTTACATGTTACTTTACCGATTCCCTCTATTATTATATGGTTCAGGAGTCTCTTACTCTGTTCTCTCCACTTTGAGCTGTGGGAAGGGGAAACCCCCAAAATCCTTCTAGGGGTCAGTAGACCTAACTATGGAGATGTCATTCAGGCACTGAAACTGTGGGAAACTCAGGCTCTTATCTGGTGACAGACTGGTTGAAGGGAAAAATGATGTTCTGTGCTGCCTTTCCTCAAGGTCCCTCTGGAAATCCTGGGGCTTCTAAAACTAGCTGTGTCTATCATGAGTTTTGAAGATCTGAGTCTTACCCCCATCATTTACATAACACGGTTTGGGACCCAACAGTACAGAGCACTGTAGAAACAGAGCTTATACCATCACCAGGGGCTTATAGAGTATACCAAAAGAAGCACCCTCACACTCATACATAAGGACCGCAGTGAGAGACACCAGCAAACAAGAACCTTTCCAAATTACAGTTCTGAGACATCAGATCGACTGTGAAACAAAAGCATATTCCAAAGTTTGTTCCCTCCATCAGGCTGGCAGTTAAATATTGTACAGAGCACATAATTTAGATTGCATTCCAATTATCTTCAAGTGCTGAAGGGCACGAATCAATCACTTGGCAATTAAATTCTGGGATGTCACTAAATGTTTAGGAAGGGAAGGATTCTGAAGTTGGCAGAAGGACCAAAGGAACAGGAAGAACAGAAAAACCAGGCATTCTGGAATTCACCCTCCCACCGTTTAGTCTTACAGACACCCCAATTTTACAGAGCTCCTGCCTCAACCATGATTACAATACTAGCAACATCACAGCCCGTGCACACCTGGCTGAAGTTAAACCAAAAACACCTGACCCCTTGGGCTCATCAGACGTCTGCCAATTTAGCTCTACTAAGGCTTGCCCTCACACATAAATAAAGATGTTTTTCCAAGAAATTATCAATGTGAGCCAATTACTGGTTATGTGCAAATGCACACACACACACAGACACACACACAGACACACACACAAAATACATAAAAGAGCACTATTATCACCTTGGGTACCCCATGGGAAAGCTATAAAATGGTAATGGACATAAATAATTTTTTTTTTTTGCGGTACACGGGCCTCTCACTGTTGCGGCCCCTCCCGCCGCGGAGCACAGGCTCCGGACGCACAGGCTCAGCGGCCATGGCTCACGGGCCCAGCCGCTCCGCGGTACGTGGGATCTTCCCAGACCGGGGCACGAACCCGTGTCCCCTGCATCGGTAGGCGGACTCTCAACCACTGCACCACCAGGGAAGCCCGGACATAAATACCTTTAAAACCACCATTAGTATTCTCTTCCACACTTTCTAAAGGGACCGTTCCCTGTTCAGGGGAGCCACCTATTGCCTTGAGGAGGATGAAGATAACGTGGTAAGCAAAGACGACGAAAAAGACAAAATGACACCACTGACTTCCAAAAGAGGATTTGCGAGTCTACCGTCAGACAGCAGTCTAAATCAGGCTTCCCTGATGGAGAGGAGTTCCCTCAATTCCAAAGGCTCCTTGTAATCAGGAGCTAAGCCAGGTGGGCAGGGATCCCCAGAACTGCTCTAGAAGCCACAGTGAAGAGCACCATGGCCGGGCCACGTGTGTATGGGAAGTTGCTGTAAGACAGGAAGGCAAGATAGAGAGCCTTCTGCCCTGGGAGAAAGGGAGCTGAGAGGAAGAGCGGTGAGAGATCAGCCCTGAGGATATTGCTGCCTGCAGTATTTGTAAGCCATTGAGCCAGCCCCTCCCATGTGGATGAGACCCCAGTAATAACTCTACACACTGAAGCTCAGTGGAGCTTCCTGGTTGGTGAGCACACTGATGTGCCCGGCGGGGATGCCCCCCGATTCCATGAGGAGACGGCAGGGAAACTGTGTCCCCTCCTAGAGATCCTCCTACGTCCCTCTTCAGTCGGCTGGTCCTCCTGATTTGTATCTTTCATAATAAAACTGTAACCACCAGTAGTGCTTTCCTGACCCTGTGATTCATTGTAGCAAATTACTGAACCTGAGGGGGTCATGAGAACCCCTGAACTCAGAGCCCGTCAGTCAGCAAAGCAGGTGGCGCAGGGATGCCCAAAGTGTGGCTGGCATCAGAAGTGAGCCCGGTCTTGTTGGGGAAACTGAGCCCTTTAACTTGTGGGGTCTAACTCTGGGTAGTTCGTGCCAGGACTGAATTGCAGTACGCCTAGCTGGGGCTGAAATGAATACTCACCCTTCAGGCTCCGAGCCTGGTATATTTGGGGGGGTTGGCGCAGGGAGCAAGAGGTATGAGGCTATAGACGTATCCGGGGGCACATTTACTGTGAAGGCATTAATGAAGCGTGAGCTTTAGGACTCCCGAGGCTCTGGGAGGGTCCCTCACTGTGCATTCATAGTGTCAGATACTTTGACAGAACTTGTAAACGTAAGACGTTTCTGTATCGCTTGTTTTAAAGACCTCCCTGACCCACCCAACCATCAGATTCTAGAGGCTTCAGGCCTGACAAGCCCCTGGTGGTGAGGCAGCGATTTTTGCAAAAAGGGGCTGAACTCTCTTGCCTGTTGTATAGCACAGTGGGTAGAAAGCAACCAAGAGTCTGAAGATTCCCAACGAGGGCACAAAAGAGCTGAGAGCACTACAAGACCAGAGAGGCTGACAGTCTTCATGGGACTTCAGACCGCAGGAAAGCTGACCACTAGAGACTCGGGCCGGGACCCCAGACCTTAACAGCACATGTCATCAGAGGCGCCCAAAGGATAAGGTGGGACCAGCTGCATGTCAAGACCTCCAGGGACAGAAGAGACCAGCAGTCCTGCGTTGAGCCCAGCAGAGATCCACAGGACAGGATGCCTGCCCCAATGCCATGATGAAACCCTAGCTTCTCCGTCTATCCAGATGCCACCTTGGGGAGGAAGATGGGAAGGAGCTCTGAGGAGAGGAGAGAAGAAGCGCATACAGGGCATGGATGTTGAACTGACTATTCCCAAAAGATGAAGTTCACCAAAGAAATTTAGGTTTCCTCAATGGAAACTGAGATTCCAAAACAATTTTTAAAAACTTAAACAAACAAACAAACTGGGCTGTGTTTGAAACTGTGATCCTCTTCATTTAAAATAACATGAATACAGAACAATTTTTTTTAAGTCTTCCAACTAAACAGATTGTCTAAAGGACACTGTGGGAATTTTTAGCATACTATGATTATATAATAAAACCTGTTTGTGATGAAGCCATAATACAATTTTCACAGAAAGTGGCCACAGCACTTCAATTCAACCTAAGTGTTCTGAGGCGGCGACTGCAGCCTCATCACCAAAAGCTTACCTTCCTGGGCTCACAGACAGACCACATCTCCCATGCCCCCTTATAGCTAATGCGGCCACATGCCCGAGTTCTAGCCAATGGGATGCGGGCGGAAGCGACAGAGATCCAGGCGGGCCTGGTCCTTACAACTCAACACGCACCACTCCATGCTGCGCTCCCCGCTTCCAGCTCACAGGGACAGGGATGACTAAGCTGGACAGAGACTCTTCAGCCTGGATCCCTAAACAGCCACGCGGAGAACAGTTGCCCCCGCCAACCACAAACACCCACCTTGGACTTCTATGTGCGAAACAAAATTCAATTTTTTTGGACAGGCCCACGAATAGGGCATGTTTAGGTCCATCTGTTGCAGAAGTGAACATTACCCAAGGCTATACTCTTATACATCAATCCAGGGCTATTTCAATCTGGCAATCCATGGGCACTGACTATTTGCACACAGAAGTCCTAACAAGATCCAGCGTGTCAACAAATCAGGAAAGCAAGTATGTCGGCAACTACCAAGAATACTAGGAAGTTGGATTTGAGCCGTGACAGAAGAACAGGCCAAGAAATTCAAGAGCCCGGGGGAAATGCAATTAGTATTTACTTGTGAAGGCATCACAGAAGTGGTAGCATTTGAGCTGGGCCCTGAAGGATGAGGCAAGTTCCAAAGAAAGAGGAGGGGAGGGGAGTTCATTCGAACTGCAAATGAGTCCTCGAACGTTTCATCCGGTGGGAGGTGATGCTAAAGACAGACAAAATATTGTTCTGTTCACCCCAGGGAATAGGATGAGAACCAGCGAGGAGCAGCTACCAGGAAAGAGGATATTCGTTCACAGGGAGGAAGAACTAACAGCTGGGGCTGAGCATGGAGGGGTCAAAATGCAGACGAAATGCAGAGCGTCTCCTCTACTGATGGCCAGCCTCTTGGCAGGGGCGCTGCAGAGAACGTCATCTAAGCACGGGGTGCGGAGCTGTCCCATTCAGCTGCCTCCAGCTCTGGGGTTCTATGGGTCTGCGATGCCTCTACCAAGCCATCTTGGTACAACATTGCCAGGAGAAAGGAGAGTTACTGCAGCCCTGCTACAGCATTTCTCACGCAACAGTCCAGGCCAACCTCCCTTTCAAGGCTGAGTTGCTTAGGTTCGCCCACTGTGTTCAATCATCGGCCGGTGGAGACGATCTCTGCACGCCCAGGCCCACGAGAAACCCTTGAATAAAATTTTATTACCACAAAAAGCTTAACAGGCTAGTATTAAACAGGATTTCTGCTGGTGAGCAAGAAAGAAAATGACTGCAAGCATCTGTTTTGAAGGCTAAGGCCAGGAGGCATTCTGCATTAATTGCATGGCCTGGTTAACAGCAAGTTACCAGCTCACACCAAACAGGGATGCACATTCCCCGGAAGATTGGATTACAAAAAGCTGTATTACAATAAAGCTGTACTGAGAACAGTTTCGTCCTTCTTGGGTGACCTGGTATCTTGCAAGGCACCTTAAGGTGAAAACTACGAACATCAATTTCATGGTGTGGTTTTGTAAAACAAACTAGTTTTCCATTTTTAGACGTGCACATTATAGACAAAAGGATGTGAATCCAGTGAAGAAACACCACCTAGAAAAAAAAGGGAAGTCTACTAGATACACAGATACTATCCTAACATTACTGGTAAATTAGAAACTTTCCACTTTCCTCTTCTAAGGTTATCGTTTCATCTTCACAAGCATTCATTGAGTTTCTACTGTGTGTTAGCATGGTGCTAATCATCAGTGATATAAACTGAATGAAGAAGAGAAAAAATGAGGTATCCTAACCGTGAAAACTTCCTAAGATTCATAATGTTATTTTTTGAAGAGCATTTGCCACTGATTATTGAAAAAATGATAAATTCAGCTACCTTCTTGCCCGATAAACGAGACTGTTTTGCTTGTAGTGTCTAGAGGTTATACATATATAAAGACTGACTTTAGAATGTTGCCCTAGACTGTCGTCTCATCTCCTGTAATATTCCAGGTATTCAAATTACTGCTTACATAAAAGAGAAAGGGAAAAGAATTTTCCCAAGCTCATAAATGAATATTAAAGTAAACCTCTTCCCATTATAGAATGGGTCTTAATTATACAACTACAACCTCACAACAGTGAAACAAAAGAAATCCATAAAACCATATTCTGGCCACTGGAATATTTGGACGCGACAGTACAACGGTCACACACAAGTTACATTTCATAGGCCATTGCTCAACCATAAGTATGAGAAATGCTTTCTTAGTCTCTTTCTTTTCAGGATACCACAGGCTTCAATCTTTTCGAAATTTAGGTCATGCCTCTGTCATCATACAACATCCTGAATAAGTCACATCTCAAATGGTGCCAAGACCTGTCCGCCTTTGATATCCAATCTTACAATACTTCCCCCATCGCTTTTTGACCCACCTACCTACTTACAGCCCGGGTCCTAAAATCCAGGTTTTACAAAGCTTGCGAACTATATTCCCTTTCAATAAAATGAAGAACTCACAAAAACAGCTTCTATTTTGTTTGGTTTTCACCGAACCACCCTTATTATTTCCAGCACGCATATACCGGCGCTGCCTGGAGCTCACATCCCTGATCGTTCTACCTTGGTACTAAGTCTGCTCCCAATAACAGAAATTACGGCTAAACCTTCAAAGGGAAGATTCACACTGGCCTCAGCCTCACACACGTGGCTCCTGGGAGCATTTTGATATTTCTGTGCTCGAACATTAGGAGATAACATTCCTCAGTCAAAATGAGAAACTGACATTTTCCAAAGCAGAGAAAACAAAAAACAAAACCCCTGAAGTACAGAATACTGTTTCCAAGTGTCAGTGACCCGAGCCCCAGGCCCTAGTCCGCGCTGGCGACGGTCAGGTCAGATTGAGCTGACATCGAGCCCCCACATGCATCAGCGCTCACTGATTCTGTTATTTCTAGTCAGCCGTGTGATCCTGCGGAATCACCTAACCTCTCGGGGCCTCAACTGCTTCGTCTATAAAACCAAGAGAGTACAAAGGCACCTTCCAGCGCTAATGTTCTTCGGGTCTAGGAAATAACGTGGGTAGAAGAGGCCGCTGTCCTGAACGCTCTCTCTGCGAGACTTGCAAAAGTGAAACTCCGATTAAAGACCATGAAATGAGGGGGGACAATTAACAAGTCCTCTAAGGCCCTCTTCCACATTTTGATTCTAACTCCGAGAGAGTGAGGCATGACCAGGCGATCGGTCATAAAACATTAGTGGGTCTCATAGCTCTCATAACCCTGTGTTTCCAAAGGCCAATTCTGCCCTTGCAAAACAATTCTTCATTATCTTCCAAGGCCCTGCCGTGAAATGTAGAATGACTCCACTGCAAGAGCAGAATGACTTTATCTATGTTCAAGAGGCCCTTCCCCTTCTATGGGCAACTGGTCCCTCTCAGACAGTTCCAGCCTCAGGCCCCTGATTTCTCTGAGCCAACAACACTCCACGTAGCAAGAATTCGAGAAAGCCACACCTACCCTCAGCCACTGCTTCTCTGTGAGGGCGTCGCTGTAGTCCACGTCCCGGCGCTGGCGAGACCCCCTCCCGAAGATCTTCTCCTCCTCTTCTTCACACGTCAGCCGTTCCACCTCGGCGTCATCTTTAATAATCCAGGAGGGCAGCTCATCTTCCTCCATCAGGCGGGGCTTGCGTTTTGGGTTCCGGGCATCCTCCCTCCGCCGGTCCATGTCCATGCGCTGGAGGGATGAACAGAAGTGTCACCAAAGGGAAAGGGGATTCGGTACGGTGTAGACTTGCAGCACATAAGTCTTCACAAGTCACCTCCTATGGCTGCAGGGTCCCTTCAGCTTCTCCCACGGAGCCTCTGTATCCTGGCTGGCTTGTTCTAGCTCATCCCCAAGGCCTAAATCTCTTCCCTTCCCCTGTACCCATCTTTGAAATTTACTTATGCACTTAAAAAAATACTCTTTAAAAAATTCCTTTTCTTAGTCTATGTGGGTGCAAAAGCTTCCCCCTAAGTAATAGTGAGAAAATTCAAATTGGGGATGTATTTTAAAAATGATTACAGCAGGGCTTCCCTGGGGGCACAGGGGTCGAGAGTCCGCCTGCCGATGCAGGGGACACAGGTTCGTGCCCCGGTCCGGGAAGATCCCACATGCCGCGGGCGGCTGGGCCCGTGAGCCATGGCCGCTGAGCCTGCGCGTCCGGAGCCTGTGCTCCACAGCGGGAGAGGCCACAACAGTGAGAGACCCGCGTACAGCGAAAATAAATAAATAAAAAATAATAAAAATGATTACAGCATAAATTGATAGAACATTGTAAATCAACTATACCACAATAAAAATAAAAATGAGTTAAAAAAAATGAGCTCTGGTGATACAACTCATTGCTGCACTGGTATAGAAGTATTCTTCAAGCATATGAAGGGGAAAGTTCATTAAGAAAATTTCCTTTCCCTCAATAGGGTTCATGCTTTTAATTAAAGAGCCAGGAAAAAAAAAAATCAGCCACCCAGCGTCACTATAAAATAGCCACCCTCGGTTGGACTCAGACATGTGGGCACATAACTGGTTTATTAATCAGTTGGCCATGAATGCATTGAATTTTTAGTGCACCCTGGGCTCTGGGAGAGGAATGTCCCTCAATTCTTTAGCTTTCAAAAAGCTTAGCTCTTATGAAAATATCATGCCACAGTGACAGACCTCAAAGGTAATCTCATCTCAACTGATATAAGTGAAATGGCTTCCTTTCAACAGCCTTCAAAATGCCTATTTCCCCACCTCCTGCTTTCTTTTTTTAAAATCCAGTGTGCTAGTAAATAAATTAAGTGCCACATACTTGCCTTTAACCTATAACTAAACAATTTGATGGTTAAAGAAAAACAAATAAAACCTCCACTGAATTGTTATATACGTTCGTTATATGTATCTATCACTGGCTAGACCATTTCTACAAGCGAACAGACCATTAACCATTAAATGATTTACCTTTTCCCTCTTTCTTCCTTCAGTTCTACCGTACTGAAACAGGGATTCAACATTAATTTTTTCTTAAGAGCTGAGAGTGGTAACAAAATGTAAATGAAATTTCTATTTAAATCCAAATTCGACCTCTAGAATCTATTTAAAGTTCAAAGTTACTTAAACTATGCTTCAACATTTTTGGAAATCATTGTATTCCCAAGATGGGGTAGGTTTGGAGCATGGTGGAGTCCTATTGGTAGATAAATGTGGCCGTTCTGTTCTGTCATATGCTATAGTTAGCTGGAGAGGCTGCTCTTAATCCTGCCTTCCAATGCTCTGGATTCAGAAATGGGATCCACAAAACCTTCATAATTAGCACACAGAGGATGCCTTGTTAACAGCACAATCTAAAGAGGGGCTTCTCACGGTAATCTCCTAATAGTTACTAGATAGCTATCAAGAAAAATCATTTTTTTGTTACGGCACTACACAGAGATGATAAAATACTGCCACTTCAATTTTTGGTTATACGATTACCATTTCCTATACCGAGGACTTGTAAAATGACTTATGCCATGCATTAGTCCACAACTGAGAAAATAAATCTCTTCTAATACAAAAGAAAATAAATTGCACTTGCTTTTTTTTTTCTTTTAGGAAAGACCCCCCAAAATATTTTTGATGCAATTTTTAATAAGCTTAAAGTTCTCATGATTGTATCTCTTCCCAGAGATTTCCGCTTGCAGAAGACCAGTACAAACTTTGAAGTTGATATTCAACTAAGCATAGTTAATTATTCAGATACTACATGAATATGTTTGTCTTAAGACCCAATAACCTTATGCTAACAAGTACAATTACTTTTAAAAGTACTTGTTGCCTTTGGAGGGAGCAGGGCAGCTTGAAAGCTTCATGTTTGTATGTTAGCAAAATGTTTCAGATATGTATCTTGACCTGTCAAAGATCTCTTTTAGGTAGAATTCACAGGTAATCAGTGTAAGAGATAACTTTCCAAGTCACATTTTTTAAAAGGAGAAAACAAGAAAAATGTTCGAAAGAAAGGTTTTATTTTAAAGAGACTATCTGCTTCATGTGTGTTATTTAACTACAGTGCCTATGATATAAAATCAAATAATACGTCTGTATTAATTTTATATAGGGAGCTAACTTTTTGTTTTTGTAACAGTGGATAAAGAGTTTAAATATTCCAACTCCAAATCTAGCTCACATTCCATTCTTGTTTCTCACTACAGTTTTTAATCTGACTGAACTGGCAAGGATTCAATTTCATTTCCTGCCCCCTGGTGGAGGTGCTAATGAATAGTGAATTGGCCAAAGGCAGCCGGCTGATGAGAAGATTTTAAAAAACCAACACAAAGCAAACCAAACCAAAGTGAACTGAAAATCTGTATTATCCAGAAATGAGAAGCCAACCTTTAAGAAACAAGCACAACATTCACAAAATCAAAATGCCTACAGAGGAGTATATTTCCCTAACCAGCTTCACCTGTTCCAAGCCTGATATTTCCCAAATTAAAAGAAGACTGTGCCTTGGCCAGACATCCAATTTTTTTTCCCTGAGGCTTTCAATTTCTACAAATACCCAGCCGGAAAGGCAGAAAAGAGAAGTACTCTTTTTCTCTTATTTCAGGACTGCTGATGGAAATCTCCATCTCTGGGCCTAATCTAATTTGTATAATGGCAGACAGCTTATCCTTTCCAAGGGCCTCGAGAGTATCTGAGGCTACAGCAGTGCTGAATTATTGCCAATCAGTGATCAGCCAGGGAAGCTGAGGGCCTCTTGCCTCGGTGTTCCCTCGTCATCTACATTTTAATAAGTTCCTCAAAGAGAGAAAAGATGGTCTACTTCCTACGTGTATCTCTAATCTCCCCAAACAGAGAATAATCTATAAAGGTGGTGATTGGCAGTATGAGTTAAGAAATTTAGGTTTTATGAACACCCTATGTCGAACATGCTGGTAAAGTCGTTTTTCTGTTATTTCTCTTCAAAATGGCCTTAGCTGGGTAGGATGGTTCATTTAGGAGGGGAAAAAAGTGCACATCCCAGGGTAGGACTTATTCCCATGGCTACCTAGAAGTTTCCAGAGAAAGAATTAAATGTCCTTTATCTTGAATCACTGTGTGTGAGCACGATCATTGTTCCCAAAAGTCACAAAACCACAAAAATAACGTCAGCCTCCATGCAGCTGGGGTTCCCTTCTCAGACTGCCTAGGCTAAAGAGGTGGAAAATGCAAACCCTGTGGGTCCTATTTGGCCCAGGGTCATATTTTGTTTGGCTTGAAGTGTTAAATACTAATAAAAAACTGAATTTAGTTGCAAACATTTTGAAGTCCGGAGACTGAATATAAAAACCTCACTTTCTAGCTTCTCTTGAAAATTTGGAATTTCTGGCTACGTAGGGCTTGCAGCTCTGTCCCCCCGAGACAAAGCAACTCCCATTCACCGTTCACCACCATCCCCTCACCCCTGTCCACTTGCTTCACTCGTGCAAATCACTTGTCTGAGACCTGGGGGCTTCAAATTTGGGACCTCTGATTTGGGGGTTCCTCAGCATTCGACCACCAGAGTTACAGTTCACATTTATTTACTCACTCCATGGTCAGGCTAAATGTTAGAAAGATCAAAATGACTGAAGGTATTGGTGGGGGGAGCCTTGCAACTTTGTACATCCTGACCTCCTCACGAGGCCCGAAATTTTGCAAATGCCACCATTCGTTCAATAAATATTTATTAAGCAACTACTACGTGCCAGAAACTGTTCTGAGTGTTGTGCATACAGAGATAAATAAATAGCTATAGCAAATGCCTTAAGAACACAGTCAAATGTGACTTCTGAGGGCCTCCCTCACCAGCCAAGGGGGTTGCTCCCTTCCCTACTGACCTTGAGGCAGGCCACACACATAATCAAATTCGGGTTTCAGCAAAATTGCAGATGACTACGTATCTTGGAACGTCAAGGTTGAAACCATGGATGTTAAACGGTCAAATGTCAAGGTTCTTTTGCATCTGCTTTGTACCGGTGAAATGCAACCAGTTTTGATCTTTCAGTGAAGTCTACACCTTGATGCACATCTGGAAGGTTGCTTAAGCAGACTCTCTTCAACAATAACAAGAGGCAGGACTATGTCATTTTAGTTGCTCTCCGCCCCCCTGCTGCGCCCCCAGGGAGCATATTTGTTTTGATTGCTAAGGAGACAGCTAGGGAATAGCTGTGAACTCTACCTAGAGGAGCAGGGCAGGTTTCCTGAAGGATGCTGGCCAGGATCAGAAATGAGCTGGAAGTGGCGGGGGGGGGGGGGCGGGGGGTGTCTGTGGTAGGCTGTAGACCACGTGGCCTGTCCTGAGGACGCAGCTGCTGCGAAGCCGTAGCCAAACGCTTCCATAGAGAGATGTGGGCCTGGTATTACTGCCCATGTTCAGTTTTCACGAGAAGCCAGAAATCAGGATTCTTTCTGCGTTGGCAACGGATTCGAAATTTTTAAAAAAGATATGGCATGGGCCAAACAAAATATGTCTGCAGGCTAAAGCCAGGCAATTTGCAGGCTCTGAACTGAAGGAAAGGCCCAGGCTTCACAAATGAAATTTGGCCAGGGCACACAGGCCCCAGACATCTTGTGTTTAACAGAAAAGGAGGGAGAGGAATGAGGCATTTGTTTCCATGATTTTCTATAACGTTACCATAAAAAGATCAAATTCCTCCTCTCGTCGAGCGATCATTTGGTTCAGAGTCTCATCGTCGGGTACTTCATCTTCTTCCTGGGGTTAAGACCAGAACAGAACAATTTAACAGGCTTCCGGAGAGAGGCTGGACAATTGGGCTGAGGTACTGATAAGTAAGGTGAATCAGTCCTCCAGACCAGTGGGACCCCATTTCTCAAGCCAGAAGGGAAACAGAAGGGTCACTGGGTATAGTACTTGCCATTATTATTTTGCAAGCAATTCAAACCATCTTCCCAGAGCAAAATCTGTTTAGGGAGGAAAGGTGGTGCACTCTCTAAGACATACTGGTTCTCTCGGGGCAGGGGTGTATCTTGATTCCCTTACTTTTAGAACAAGTTAGAACAAGTTATGTCTCCCCGCCTCAATGACCTCATCTGTAAACTGGGCATGACATTTCCTTCACAGAGAAGATGTAGGATTTAAATAAGGAAATCCCCATGAGAAAGGGCCTAATATTAATTCTTTTAATTCTTTACCTTATCCCCAACATAAATGCTTATTTTCAAAGCTTTACAAAGGACATGAGTATGTGAAACTTAGTGGCAAGGCACCAAGCAAGACCATAAAAATCATACACATATGTGTGTGTGTGTGTGTGTGTGTGTGTCGGATACATAGCCTTTAAAATATGTTTAATATGTATTTCGGTGGGCACTGTTACGCTCATGTTAGAGCTGTGGACACGACAACTCAAAAGGTAGCAATAACAAAACCTCCACAAGACTCTTCTTAATGAAAATCATTGAAATGAGGTAGAGAAAGCAACTGCCTAAGGCCTCACATTTTCATTTGACAGTATGTTAGACCAAGGCACCTTATGGCTCTGAAAATTCCTCAGAAACCAACAGTTCTCAAATTTTTTAGAAATGTTATGCTATGATTTTCACACTTTAAAAAAAAAGATTCTAAAAGTTGGGCAGATACTACAGAACTTACCGCCCAAAATTATTTTTATCATATGTCGAGCGAGCTTGTTAGAAATCAAATGGGGCATTTCAATGTATCAGCAGAGGGACGAAAGGGAAACCCAGAACTTCAAACATCCAATTTCCCAAATCCTACGTTCAAAACAAGGCAACCTGTTCTAGAAAGAGGACGGGTGGCCTAGCAGCTTAAATGAGATGACTCTGCCTGTTCTCAAGATAATGTCTTGCGCACCGTGTCAGAAATGAATGCAATTCAATCAAGTAAAAACTGATGACTCAAGATAAGAATTACTTGTGAAAAACTTTCTATGCTAGTTCATCTCTAGATGGAAGGCACTCTGTCTAAACACATTATTACATTTCATCTGACAATGAAATAGACTAGCTGGGAGTGGGCTGAGACTTTGTACTTTAAGGTACAAAGAATTCGGTTAATGTATCCACTGGGGAAAAGATGTCCTGCTTCTGCCCACCCTATTCCCAGGGCCACGTTATCCCCTCATCACCTATACAGTGTCGGGTTGGACTTCCCCCCAGCCCAAGATGAAAAGATGCTCTTGTAAACTGGCAAGAGGCCTGTCTATAGTGGTCTGGCCTTCACAGAGAACAAGTGGGCAATAAATCTTCCTGGGTTCCTTGTGCCCGAGCGTTCCATGGTCCGTCAACCATGGTGATGCTGCCTCTGACATTCAGGACCAGAGCCCTTGACTGCAGGCTATCAGTGTCCCCAAACATTTTCATATCAGGA
This sequence comes from Lagenorhynchus albirostris, assembly GCF_949774975.1. Lineage (NCBI taxonomy): Eukaryota > Metazoa > Chordata > Mammalia > Artiodactyla > Delphinidae > Lagenorhynchus > Lagenorhynchus albirostris. The sequence goes on along the minus strand of NC_083101.1, from coordinate 52,864,495 downwards.
CACATGCCATCCAGAAAATGATAACATTTGTCTGACACATGGAGAGCCTGGAAGGGGTGTGGAGCCCCAGCCAGGCTGCCCACCGTTAGAAGCCACCGGCGCCGGATTGCACTGCAGGCCCCACCTGGTGGCCCGCAAGGTTAGCAGACATTCCGTCCTGTCCAAAATGTCCATAAGACATTTGGTTCATGCCGAAAGGTTCTTGAAATTTGGTCCCATCCAAAACGTCCATGAGTATATTTGGTCCCTGACAAGTGGTTTTGGATAGGATCAAATATCAAGGACCCTTTGGTCCGGACCAAATGTCCTGCAGGGGCCCTCAGGACTGGGAGGGATCAACATCTCCCTGAGGCTTAGGAAGGTTGGAAAGCTCCAGGCAACCCTACACTCCACCTAAACCAGGCTGGGGACTATCTTCACAAGGCCTACACACAACAGAAAGCAAAAACATCATGGAGACTCCTGGCTGGGTATCAGCTCTGCCCACACCTGCTTTGTGACAGTATATATCACTCACCCTAGTATTTCATTTTTAAAATTTCCATGTGTGTAAATACCAACAAAAAAAATCACCTGAAAATCTGATTCTAAATGTGTATCAGCTATTTCAATTTTGAGAATCAAATCTGTATCAAATATTCAACTTCCAGAATCAGACGTGGTAAACTATTTGAGATCAAAATTTTAAAAACATGCGTGAATGTATGTGCATATGCATTTTTCATCACTTTAGTGAAATCTAATAGATAACTAATCAAACATATAAGACTGACAAGTGAAGAGGTATAACAGAAAAGGGCTCTTCAATTTGCAAAAAGATTCATTTCAGGATGACTTTAAATATCAAGAACTACTTCACATTTCCACTTATTTCAGAAAAAAAAACTACATGAGATTTTTGAAAGAATTTGGTTTATAATTTATAGAAGATTTCAAAAACATCCTACTTAAGGCAAAATCAAACTACAGTTGACACTTGAACATCTGGGGTTAATCTGTGTATATCTTACATGTAAATTGTAAATCGGCTGTCTGATTCCTCTGCACCCATGGAGTCAACCAACTCTGGACCCATGTAGTGCTGTAGTACTTACTACAGAAAAACATCCACATGAAAGTGGACCCACACAGTTCAAACTGTGCTGTTTAAGGGTCAACTGTATACCTAATATACGCAATGAAAATAGTATTCCACATGAATAGATAAGATAAACCCATTCTTCCACTTACGAACATGGGCACACCAAACCAAATTTGTCCATCCCAAGCCAATTTTATGGTAAGGACTGGCACTGGTATTTTGTTCAGTTTTCTAGACTACATAAGAACTATGTCTTTTAATCTATTTCAAATCCATCTGGGGATGAAAATTTAGTATAGAATTACTAAGACTGACAATCTAAAAAAATACAGCTACCCAAAGATCCCCTGAGAGAAACATAATCAATGCACTCTTTGAACAATGTTGGCAAGTAAAAAGAGATTTTTTTTTTTAGCCAATAATTTTCTCAGCCGTTGGTCAGCTCTTACAGGAGCATTTGGAGTGGAGGTTAAGGTCACTCTTTTCCAGTAAAAGTATGACTCAAAGAGCTAAAGACAGCTGTGAGGGCTTATCCTACAAACACACTGAAGTGCTGTGATCCCTGATAAAAAGGCAATAGAGACAAAGGGCTCTGAAGGATGGAGAAAGAAAAGGCAAGGAGTGACCCTTCCAGCTTTGTGTTGTCTCATCTGGCAATTTTGTTCCTGCAAGTGGCCTCTTTGCGGTTCTGCATCTGGCCTACAGAGGGCAGCACTTACAGTACAATCAAGCATGCAGGCTGCACCTCCCGGCAGAAACCAGGGAAGCTTTGGATGGCCAAGCCTTCAGGTCCCTCTAGCAACTGCTTTTTAGACACTCGTTTGGATGTTTCACAGGCTTTTTGTGCTTGGGGTGTAACAAAGCAGCTAATTCATTCATTTTAATTCACCCCAGCCCAAGAAATTCTTTAAAGAACAAAGAGGTTCTTCCCAATCCTTGCAAGACACAAGATCACTGATTTCACAGACTTGGCTTTCTGGGATACCTCATTTTCCTCTTCGTGCTCCAGTATGGCTTGCAGGAATGCCCTCCGCTCGTGGCTTGAAGACTTCTGATCAAACATGCCTGCCTGGATCACTTTCTGATCCACATTCAGCTTGTACTTGGCGGCTGCGAGGATCTTTTCCTCCACACTGTTCACGGTGCAGAGTCTCAGCACGCGGACCTCGTTCTGCTGGCCGATGCGGTGAGCGCGGTCTTGTGCTTGCAGGTCCTGTTTGAGAAAACCACGTGTTTGAGGGCCACTGTGCCTGGATTAGCCTAGCAGACAGGTCACCCACCCAAGAGGGAACTATGGAAGCGTTCTTTAACCCACCTTCACTAATGCAAGATTCTGCTTACATTTTCAAAATATACAAGCTACCTTCTTCGGAAAAATTCAAGGTCATTCCTAGTTGAGGGAAACTGGGTTCAAATTAGCCAACTGAAATACACCTCAGGGTTTGAAATCCAGGTCTCAAGATGTGTGTGTGTGTGTGTGTGTGTGTGTGTGTGTGTGTGTGTGTGTGTGTGTGTGTGTGTGTGTGTGTGTGTGTAATCTGTCCCTAGGTTCACCATCAGATTTGTCCCTAACTAAAAAAAAAATTAAATAAACAAAAATAAATTTGGTGTCAGAATTATGACTTGGATATTAACTAAAACTAACCCCTAAGTTGCAAGGTTAAAGGAAGGCATTAAAGATGATTTTTAAGACATCGCTGAATTATACACACATACATTATACACATAAACACACACTGTTCATACAATGATTACCCATGTAGCAAATTTCCTGGGATCTAATTCCATCAAAGGCTCAATCTTTAGTTCGGGGAATGAAAAGGATTGCTAGCGGAGTAGTAAACTGGACAACTTTGGGGGCACAGAAATTTAGCACTATGTATCAAAAGTGGTGAAACTGGGTATGGCCCCTGACTCAGAAGTTTCAATTCTTGGGAAGGTATCCTACGGGAATAATCATGGATATGCACAAAGACTTACAGTAAGGATGCGCCTCTCAGCATTATATATCATTTATAATGTTTTTTTAAAAAAGCAGAATTAAGTAAACATTCAACAATAACAGATTGGTTAAATAAATTACAGTTTTTTACTCTATGTATATACAACATAGTACATTAAAAATTATACTCTCATTTAGAAAACTTAATGATACATCATAAAGCTATAATAAGTGAAAACTACAAGTTATATATGAGTATGTACATTATGATCTTCTGTGCATACATTTATCTGTACCAAGAAAAGGCAGGAAGGACAAATACCAAGAAGCTAATAATGTTTATATCTGCAGGTATTAAGATTATAGGTGTTATTAAATTTTCTTCATTTTACTTTCATGCGGTTTGGCAATTTTTTTCTGCTTTGAATGTATATTACTCTTATAATAAAAAATAAGGTTTTAATGAAATCTTTAAGTAAAAACCGTCATAAAGCTATGAAGCAGAGTTACCTAATCTTAAGGCTATGCCATAAAAACTTCTTGGTACATCACTTTTGTTCATTCTGGTCCAGGTGATGATCTCTCCAATGCTAATTAGCTGTTTCCATGTGTCCCCCATTAGACCCGTGTACTTTAGGGCAAAGGTCTGTCCCCTGCATCCTGCATCCCTGGCACCCTCTTTTGCACAGAGCTGATACCCTGCTACAGCTGTAAGGCCATCGTCTTGACCAGATGAGTTTCTTGGTCACCTAGACAGCACAAGGAGACAACAGGCCGAAGTCTGCCCAGGAGACCTGTCTTTGCTGCAGGGACCTTTACAATTAAATGACTAATTAGGCAAAAGGTTCTCCTCAGAAGATATTTGAAGAAGTGACTATAAATATGGGGGAGGTGAACCATGAATACAGCTGGGACTCATCCAAATTAGATTATTTTCCAAAGAGGAGAAAGTGAGGTGGGTCATTAAAATCCAAAGTGGGGGGCGGGGCGGCGTGGAAACCCTAAACGTCATTTTCTGTCGGAGCCCTGAGCTCAGTCATCTCTCTCCACACATCTTCCCCAGAACGGCTGAGCAGCAGCCATGCTGGCAAGTTCTGTGTCATCAACCTCCTGATTATTTCCTAGAAAAGGGGTCACACACTGCTTCCAGAGTGGGCCCAGTGGTAAACAGTCCAGGCTATCTTGGCCAAGAGCAAACACTGAGAGACTGTTCTCACCAAGAGGCTGATAATCGTTTTTCTTTCTTTTGCAATTTACATTTTTATACTTTTAAATGGGAGAACCATTCTTTGCTTTCAGGTGGTCCAGACTCAGGTTGCGGGCCAGACTCAGCCCTGGGTTGCAGTTTGCTGACCCCTGTCCTAGAAGATGCTGATAACCTACAAAACACTAAGGTACAGGTGGCGGCAGAACATGCCAGCTGAGGAAGTAGAGGGCATGGACCATCTACCAACAGGGTAACAAGTTCTTGAACCCCTGGGTGCTTACAGCAATTAGTTTCTTGCTTTTTTTTTTGGTGGTGGTGACAGCAGTGGTGGTTTTTTGGTATGTTTAAGATGATCTATTGAGGGACTTCCCCGGTGGTCCAGTGGTAAAGAATCTGCCTTCCAATGCAGGGGACGCGGGTTTGATCCTTGATGGGGGAAATAAGATCCCACGTGCCGCGGGGCAACTAAGCCTGCGTACCACAACTACTGAGCTCGTGCGCCTCAACGAGAGAGCCTGCGTGCAGCAAACTACAGAGCCCGCGTGCTCTGGACCCCACGTGCCACAACTAGAGGGAGAAAACCCGCACGCCACAACTAGAGAGAAGCCCGTGGGCCACAACGAAAGATCTCGCATGCCTCAACGAAGGATCCCGCGGGCCGCAACGAAGACCCGACACAGCCAAAATAAACAAACAAACAAGCAAACCCAAAAAACAAGACAAAAAAACTTTAATGTAAGATGATCTATCTATTTGAAAAATAGCAAAAATGACGATTTCTAGGCTCAAGAAGTTTACGCAAGGTAAGCCTGTGGGCCCCTAAGCCAAAAATGGGGGGGAGGTATTACGACGAAGAAAGAAGCGTTGTAATCACTGAATGGATTATTCACCAGTTCTGAGGTCTCAGTGGTCTGAAAGCCCATCATACTGATTTAGGTGTGATTATAGCTGAAGACAAGAACACAGCCTGAGAAAAGGACCTCCAAAATAACTGTGTGGTTGACCATTCTGTGATAACAACACAGCTCCAGCTTCATGGGTTAAAATGAATAAAGTACCAACCCATGTTTCTCATAACAGTTTGGGAATGAGAGTCCTGAAAATCCCGACGGGTTTTAGTGCTAATCCTACATTCGTATGTTCTATCTTTGACTTTAGCAGAGACCTCCAGTTAGCAACTTTAAGGCCTGTATCTTCAATCTGTCGACCTATGTCAAATAAACCCTATTTCATCCATGTGTGTTAATTCTGATTCAACATAATAAAGAATAATCACAGGGGCTTCCCTGGTGGCGCAGTGGTTGAGAGTCCGCCTGCCGATGCGGGGGATGTGGGTTCGTGCCCTGGTCCGGGAAGATCCCACATGCCGCGGAGCGGCTGGGCCCGTGAGCCATGGCCGCTGAGCCTGCGCGTCCAGAGCCTGTGCTCCGCAACGGGAGGGGCCACAACAGTGAGAGGCCCGCGTACCACACACACACACACACAAGAAAAAAAAAAAGAGGCTGGCACAGAGTGAGGATCCAATAAATGTTAGCTGTTTTATGTTGTTTTTATCTTAGAACTTTCTTTTTTTTTTGCGGTACGCGGGCCTCTCACTGCTGTGGCCTCAACCGTTGCGGAGCACAGGCTCCAGACGCACAGGCTCAGCGGCCATGGCTCACGGGCCCAGCCGCTCCGCGGCACGTGGGATCTTCCCGGCCCGGGGCACGAACCCACGTCCCCCGCATCGGCAGGCGGACTCTCACCCACTGCACCACCAGGGAAGCCCTTGGAACATTCTTGATTTATCCTTAACCAAATATGCTTTGCTCAGCGGCAATCCCAGGAGATGGGGTAGGGGGGTAGGGGGTGGGGGGATGGCTTAAAACTAGGCAGAAACTTGAGTCTTTGTCCCCCAAACTTGAACTCTTCAAAGGTACACCAAAGGCGTGTGTAAGAGATCTCAATATCTATGTTCCAAGGTAGATAAGAAAACAGCCATAATAATGTGCTGGGCTATTTTCCCTTTGAGGAAATGGTCCACTCGTTTAGAAATGTGCTCTGCCCCATAAATGTATATGAGGGAGGGAACTGCTAATCTTTCAGTTCCTCTCCAGAAGGAAGGCCTGGGCACCCAAGTCAGAGACATGCACACCTGATGAGGATTCCAGTCGCTGTCAAAGATGACCACGGTATCAGCTGCCTGGAGATTTAAGCCCAGGCCTCCAGCTCTCGTGCTCAGCAAGAAAATGAAATACTGGGACCCAGGTTCATTGAATTTCTTCAGCAAAGCAGCACGATCTTCAGACTTGGTGGTGCCTGAGGGGATAAGAAAAATAAATTTGACAATTAACTCCTGTCTGAAAATGTCACAGAGTTAGACAAAAAGGCCTACTTCCTTGAGAAACAGACTCAGACTCCTCTTAGTATTGGTGAGGAAATCCCCTAAGGTTTTTGCACTTTTGAAAGGAACTTTGAACATCTTGCAATTAAAAAAAAAAATTAGAGAGATAGTAAGAGACTTTTCTCTAAATAAGAAGGAATACTCTGTCTACTACTCATTGTTCCAAAATGTTGAAAAGAGTTTAAACATTCTGACTGGGCATCTGTGAAACTTACATATCCTATAACATTCTTATGTCAACCTAAAACTTGGTGGAAACATTTCCTGAATTTTTTTTTTTTGCGGTACGCGGGCCTCTCACCGTTGTGGCCTCTCCCGCTGCGGAGCACAGGCTCCGGACGCGCAGGCTCAGCGGCCATGGCTCACGGGCCCAGCCGCTCCACAGCATGTGGGATCCTCCCGGACCGGGGCACGAACCCGCATCCCCTGCATAGGCAGGCGGACCCTCAACCACCGCGCCACCAGGGAAGCCCCCTCTGAATTTATTTTTATGCTTGAAAACACCAAATAATTTAACACACACACACACGTGCCTAAAAGATTGATTATAATGGCTTAAAGCTACTTTGCCAATAGGCTTTAGAGTGAGGACTTGTTCATGCCCAAGAGAATGGAAACAAAAGTAAATCTATTTCTACTATATTTTACCATTCAGATGGCTACTGAGCATGATCCGGCTGGTAAAAACATAAAATGTGAATGGAATATTTTTATCCTTGTTAGCAAGACTTGAAGCCAAAATAACTCAAAAAAAAAAAAAAAGGAATCTCTCAGTTGGTTTCTCATGTTGACATTCTGCTCCGCTGAGTTATAAACTATAACCATACAAAGCAGCATGTAATACACCTGGCGATGGCTCACCCCATGGTATCTGATGAGACTCCGAAACAGTGAATAAGCAGAGAGTATGAAACCCCAGAGAATAGTACTCACTTTTAGGGCACCAAGGTACCCAGACTTGCATCCCAAATCAGCCCCTCAATCACATACAATGTATTTGTAATGTATTTACCTGGCCATTTCATGAACTGCATTGTGGAAAGGAAAAAAACCTACCATATTCCATCTGAATATATTTCACCAGAAAAGTGTAGCTGCAGAGTTCTGAAAAAGGTCTTAGGCTGTTGGGACATATATATGTATGTTACATGATAGTCCCTAACCACCTGTTGTACAAATATTATTTCTACATGGTGTTTTTTTTTTAACGATGAAAATATACTGAAAATTTATTTCAGAGCATTAAAACATCTAAGTGACTCCAGCTAATGGAATCGAGTTACTGTGGAGGTTCAAGTTCCCAAACATAGGGAGATCTGCTTTTCATATTAATAAAAACAGTAAGTACCCTCCTGAGGAGGGAAAAAGAACATTCCTGAATACAGCAAACGGGGATTAGAAACAAGGGGCTTTGGGAGTCCCCATTCAATGAAGCAATGTTCTTTAGAGCTCATTCTACTTTCCAAATCAGATTTCAAGTTTTGCAACCTGGTCAAATCCTGCAATGATGAATTGTAAGAATTTAGATTTGCGGGGAGGAACGTGAAATGTGTTTTGTTAAACAAGGTTTCAAACACGTGGTGCCCTTTTTTCTCTTATTTTCAGAATTGGCTTTCTGAGATCACCATAAACTATCTGCTCAGGATGCTAATGGAAGACACGTGCTGGTCTATCATGAACCCATTTTGCTACATCATTTGCCCAGGTGCAATGATTTTTTTAAAAAAATACTCACATAGATTACTGGTTCACATATTTACCCTCTGCCTTAAAGTGAAGGAAAAGCCAAAGAAACCAAAAAAAAAAAAAAAAGCAAACACTTCCAAAATGGGGAAAGACGGAGTTCCCAGAGATAATGGTATAGTCGTCCCTTTGTACCTATGGGCTGTGCATCATCCAGGGATTCAATCAACAGTGGATCAAAAGTACTCCAAATTCCAAATTAAGAATTCCAGAAAGTTCCGGAAAAGCATAATTTGAATTTGCCAAGCACCAGCAACTATTTACATAGCCTTTACATTGCATTAGGTATCATAAGTAATCTAGACATGATTTAAAGTATATGGGAGGATGCGCATAGATTGATTACACGTAAATACTACACTGGTTTTTTGGCTTGTTTGTTTGTTTTTTTAATTTTTGGCCATACTGCACGGCATGTGGAATCTTAGTTCCCCGACCAGGGATCAAACCTGCGCCCCCTGCATTGGAAGGCAGAGCCTTAACTATGGGACTGCCGGGGAAGTCCCACTACACTGTTTTATATCAGGGGCTTGAGCAGCTGCAGATTCTGGTATTTGTGGGGTTCCTGGAACCAAGCCCCCACCTTGGATACTGAGGGACGAGGGACCAACTGTGTCTATTTTCTGACATCAGGGTACAAAAACTGTGCATCTATATACTAAGAGGGTAGAAGTTCACTTTTGATCCACTGAACTGAAAAATAATCAGTTAACAATTACATGCATTAAGATATAAATAAAACGAATTAGTGGATACGCCTACTTGGGATGAAATAACACTAAATGAAAAATAAAGCACTGAAAAACAAAAGGGATATCAAAATTATCTGGTCAAAAGAGTTTTTAGGCCCTATGCTAGACACTTCAAGCAAACAGACGGACCATATTATCTGGTGTGTATTTAAATCATATATGTAGCTTGGAACTTGACACATTATAAAGCCAGGAAAAAATACGATTGAATAACTTTTCATGCAAAGCTATGGCATTTCTTATTACAAGGTTCAGAATTTGCTGGGTTACCATTTCCATTAGTCAAAGGTTCTCCAAGCCAAGATCTCTGCTGTTCATCAGCAATCTTTGGGACATTGTTCAAGGAGAGTCAAACTACCGTGTCAGGGTTTAGCCCCAGCCAAAGAAATGCTGTTTGTAGGTGGGCACAGGATTTAAAGTGTATCAAGTCCATGTTCTTATAGGCTTTAATGTAGAACATAACCAAGCATACAATTAATAATAAGGGCAACTGTGATGAAAACTGCAGATTTTGCCAGAAGGAACACACTGCCTGGCTTTCATGATTAGTCACTTTAACTTAGTTTCAGCTGCTTTTGGAAAATGTTGTCTTCTGGGATGTAACTTCATCACTTGCTCTCACTCAAAAATCATTTCCGGTGAAAACAAAGACTATAATGGAATCGTAGTTAAATCTATTCATGCAACCATAATCTCTGCAGAAAAAAATCTACTTAACTGTCATCAAATTTTTTTTCCCCTGAGGTCAAAAATCTGGGACATCAAATTCAGCAATGAAAATCTGAAGTCATTTTAACAACTGGGTTAAGAGGGTGGGACAGCTGGCAGTGTGTGTACCAATTTATCCATGTGTATGTCGACTGTTTGCCATCAATTCTCTCTAACCCCAGAACAAATGGCTGCTGTTTCTTCCAGGTAGAAGCCCATGCAGCCTTCTCGATGGCATCTGTAACACTTATTGGAACCTGTTTACTTGCCTCCTCCAACCTAACGGTAAGGCCTTTGATGGTAGGATCAGTGAGCAGCACATTCTCTTGAAATGGCCTGGTCATTTTCAATCAACCAACTTACAATTTTTGAATTCAGTTCAAAATCAGTCTTCAAATGTCTCTAGGAAAGTAAGCTGCATTTTCAGAGATGGAATAAATCTTGCTGGATTGGCTAAAACTGATTCTAAACTAATTTCGAATCAGAGACATCTAAGTTAGAACATGATGTCACCATTTGCTTCATGTGTAACCTATGACAAGTTAACTCATCTCTCTAAACCTCTGTTTTCACATCTATTAAATGGGATCATATTCGTACCTGGTAAGAAGGGGATAACAGAAGCTTGTTTGTTGAGAAAATTAAATTAATAATGCTCATGAAGTGCTTAGCCTGGCATCCCACATGTAGTAGGTCTTCCATAAACATTAGCTTTTATGACTATTATGATTATAACAATAAGGACAGCAACCAACAGAATATTAAAGACGCTCTCTCGGGACTTCCCTGGTGGCGCAGTGGTTAAGAATCCGCCTGCCAATGCAGGGGACACGGGGTTGAGCCCTGCTCCGGGAAGATCCCACATGCCGTGGAGCAACTAAGCCCGTGCACCACAACTACTGAGCCTGCGCGCTAGAGCCCACGAGCCACAACTACTGAAGCCCGGGCGCCTAGAATCCGAGATTGGCAACAAGAGAAGCCACTGCAATCAGAAGCCTGTGCACCGCAACGAAGAGTAGCCCTCGGTCGCAGCAACTAGACAAAGCCCGTGCACCGCAACGGAGACCCAACGCAGCCAAAACATTTTTAAAAATTAAATAAAAATAAAGACACTCTCTCAAGCTGGTAAGAACACATTAGAGAGATTTGTTTCAAGGAAATCACTTCTTGCCAGTTTCCCAGACTCGAACATTCCAAGGTCACAGTCCCAAGAGAGCTGAGATTCCAAACGAAATGCCACAGAATAGTAAACAACAGTTCTACAGGACACCTGTGGGGGGGCTGTACATCCAGGGAAAATAGAGCTGGCCGCCGCCCCCCTCGCTCAAGCAGCAGTGAAGGAGGGCTTGCCTTTCAAAGGAAGAATGCTGACAGAAGGCTGAACTTACCCCTCACAGAGAGGGAGGAACCAATGCATCAGGTCAGAAGATGAGACACAAGGCAGATTTGCCAAAAGACAGACTGTGGCTGACGTAACTGTGTCATGAATTCAGAATTAACATTGACTTAACCATTCCTCTGTTTTCAGTGACTTTAAGGAGGAGAGGCAAAAAGATTTAAAAAAAATCAAGTCTGTCAGAGGTATAATTAATTTAAAAGTTAATAAGGCCCTAAGAGGTACACCATATAGAGAATTCACTTAAAAACTCAAGTAAGAGAACATATGGCAGGTCCGAGGTTGGTAAATATCCAGTCATATCTAATTCACGGCAAAAGGGGGAGAAAATGTTGGATTGAAAATAAAACAACACCTTTTAATGGAACATAAACTTTAAATTTCCCATTTGACGATAACTTGAATATTGCATTGGATAAAAGTTGGTGCTCGTAACACCATGCAGGAATTCAACACCAGCCGGGCTATACATCAGCTCCTATCCCCACTTACTACTCTTTGAAAATGTTACCCCTGCCATGGTATGAAAATCTTGATACCTTTAATCTCTGAAATGCTAGAGCTGCCGCCCCAATCATATAGCAATTTAGGGAGTATCCCTAAATTCCTACTTTCTTCCATTCATATTTTCTGACTAATTTTTTAAGGACATGGTATTTAAATTTCACTCTTAAAATCAGGCCAATACTCTACACAGTTGGCAAAATCCAGGAAACAGGGAAGCCCTATCTCTTAACGTGGCATGTAGATATGTTCTATTTCGAAAAAGAGAGAAGCTTTAACGATAGATATAATCTTAAATGAACTACAACAGTGTCACTGAAGAAAGGAGTCATAGCCTTTATCCACTTAAAATATGCCTTCACAGAGAAAGCTAAAGGCTTATCAAAATATTCTATATGGTGCACAGGTAACAGACAAGCCTAAGGGCAAGGAGAGTTTTTCAATTTTAGTTTAGTTTGGCTTAATTTAATTGTGGTACTTATCAGTGATCCTAAGTCCATTTGTATTGGTTTGTACGTGGGATAAACAGCAGCACAAATGATTTCAGCTTATTTTAAGCTGGAGGATATAAAGATTGCTCTCTAGAGAAGCTGCACCCCACCCTGCTAGTTAAATCTTCAAGAATTTTACTGCTCCTTTTGGGGGAGACTGGAATTCGATCTGAGCGCCCATGATCCCTGCACTCTGGGTTGTGTGGCTTCAGAGCCTAATTCCTTACACACTTACCATCAAGGCGCAGGTAAAGGAAGTTCCGAAAAGCAAAGTAATCCTCCATGATGGTCATGAGAGACGTCATCTGGCAGAAAAGCAGCACGCGGTGATTAGTCGCTCTCAATTTTGGCAGAATACGATCAAGTAGCTCAAACTTTCCTGAGGCCCGATACAGCTCAGCCCTGAACCCAGAAATGCAAAACAAGAAGACAGTATTACTGCTGTCTTCTTGAAGGATCCAGTAGAGCTTTGCTTTTCATATAGTGCCTTGTGCATAGGACACATTCAATAAATAACTACAGAATGAATGGATGGATGAATGAATGAGTGAATGAGTACCCACTCCGAAGCAGCTGAGACTATTGCATGGAAAAAATAAACTATATTTCTAGAAAACCCATAAAAAGTATATTATATACTCTAGGTATGATGACAGTTTCTAGAAAGAAAAGGAAACCTAATACTTGGACTCTCTCAACTCTCCCTCCCTCTCTCTGTCTTTCCTACACATGCATATATGTATATGTTGTTATTTCCTTAAATCCCTAACTTATTAAGTACATAAAATTACTAATTTAGGGCACTTAAGATTCATTGAAATACTTACTGAGCACCTACTACGTGCCAAGCACACTGCTGGGCATGTGTATGAGCAAAATAGAATCCCTGCCTTCCAAATGGGTAATTAACAACTCGTGATAAGTCCTAAAAAGAAAAATAGCAAGTTGCTATGAGCGCTCATAGCAACATGTGACATCTTCTTTACATTAGAGCAGTGCTTGGCCAAACATCAGCCCCTGGACTGCTGTCTGTTTTTGTAAATAAAGTTTTATTGGAACACAGCCAGGCTCACTCATTTCTGTTTGCCTATGGACCGCTTTCAAGCTACCATGGCAAAGTTGAGCAGGTGCAACAGAGACTTTTTGGCCAGCAAAGGTGCAAACATTTGAGATTTGGCCCTTTGCAGAAAAGAATTTGGCAGCCACTGGTTTAGAACATCAAAGGTGACCCGCTAAAGAGCTAACAGTTTAGCTAAAACCTGAAATAAGCAAAAGGCAGCCAGGTGAAAAAGGTGGGCTTAGGATTGGAGAGGAGGAGATTCCAGGAAGCGGAAAGAGTATGTGCAAAGGCCCTGAGGAGTAAAAGAGCCTGGTGAGTCTAAAGAATTGAAAAAATGGTGTGTGTGGCTTAAGTTGGGGGGCAGAGAGGGATGCTGGGAGATGAGAGCAGAGACGAAGAAGGTGGGAGGGGGGACAGATCCTGTAGGGTTCTATTAGTTTTAGTTTTAAGTGCAACAGAAAGCCAATGATGGGTTTTAAACGGGGGTGACGAGATATGACATCTTTTTAAAAGATCACCATGTACACAGTGAAGAATGGATTGGGGAAGGGACACAATCCTGGCTTACACAGAAATTCACATTAAAAAACACGATGATAGAGTGCTGTCAGATAGAGAAGAATGTTAGTGAGTTAGAGTTCTTCTCCTCCACAAGAAACCACTCTCCTCTTTATCAACAGGGATGTGTCATATTATTAAAACTTAGTTGTAGGGGTGATGTTGTTGGGAAAACTCCCCAGTGCATGTGCAGTCTAGTCTATGATACTGAAACGTATCATTGGTAGTTGATTTTATGACACACAGAACAGACATTTTCAAGTGTAAGTCTTCCCAACATCCATCGCCTACTGTGAGACTGTCCTCCAAACACCCCCTGAGGCCATGTTTTCAATATGCAAAACCCTGGCCAACCTGATGGCACCCGGAGTGAACAAAGGACCGAGAGAAAAGGAGAAAAGGAGAGACAAAGGAGAGCAACACAGTCTGCCCTTGGGATCCAAGAATTGACCCCTTTATCCTAATAATAAAAATTTCCCTGGTGCCGCACAAGCAAAACAGAGACTTTCTATTAATGCAACCTTCGGTTTTGTTGTGTTGCAGGCATGCACCTCTTCAATGTCCACTGCTACTGAAAAATTATTTCTTATACAGACCATAGGCTAACAAATTACTGTCAAGCTGTATATACGCATAGCAGATGAGACATTTTCCTCTCATACACGATAATGTTGAATATCAACTTGAGACTTCCTATGGTAAACTCGCTTTGAGCTCAAGCTACACTCTTGGTTATAAGAACCCTTGGAAGCTCTGACAACGTTTTTAGAACACTAGGACACTGTTAAGTCTATTAAAGGAGATCTATGTCCTTTGAATAGCCACTTGCTCAAGGCATGTAGTAATTTATGCCAGTAAAGTAAAAGGGAATGCTGATATCATTTTGGTTAACAACTTCTGTACCCTCTGCTGAGGAGAGAGGAGGGCTGAGGGGGCTGCCAGTTATGTATTTGTGTGATAGGAAACACTTCAGAGAGAAAAGTTAGGGAGGACCAACAAACTATGTTTTGGAAGGAAAAAAAATTAAGATTTACCCATTGATGACCCCATTTGAATAGCCCAGGTGTTCAGCAAAGGATTCCTTTAAAAGAGAGAGAAGAAAATGATTCTCAAAAACGGATCTGTAATTATTAACTTAATGATTATTCTATTAGTGAGGTCATCCTATCTATTTCTAGAGCACAGTTAAATAAGATAATGAATAAGTAAGAAAACACTCGTTATACAAGGAACCAGAAACTCAAAGTCTTTGAATTCAGACTATAGTTCTGCCAGAAACGTATGCCGTAAGTCTGCAAGTCTCTAGACTCTCATACTGAGATGATAGGGCTAGTTCACTCATCAAACAGTGATTAAGTGTTGACTGGCCCAGGGCTGTGGTAGGCAGGTACTGGGAATCCAGAAAAAAATGAAGTAGCTACCCCAAGGAGCTTAGAGTCTAGACTAGAGGAAGAGCTTCGTACAAGCAAATCAAGATTAATATATACACATAAATACACTGTGGAAATAGTTAACAGTAAAAGTAATGATTATTTATGTACTACATACTGTAAATCTTAGTTTGGTGGAATCCTAACATCCCTTCCATACTGTGCTTTTCTGTATTATAAATAAGGCTCTAAATGTATACCACCCCTCAGGTGACCGGCTTCCACTTTTAAAACACAGAACTTAATTACAGAATTCCCTCCTCACTGATTCTGTGGAAGAAATAAGTTGCTGTTCTCCATGTGACTTTCGCATTCCTTCCTTATGGGAAGGGAGACCATCTGTGGGGAGGAGAGCACGTCACACCTTCACATTAACCACCAGCTGTCTCCCTTCTCTGCTCCCCTTCCTTCCCAGATCACTGAAGCTTTCCACCAAGGGGACCAGATCCTCCCTTTGGGCTTTGCTCCCAAACATGCTCATCATTTATGGCAGGCCCAGCCCCTCCGGATGCTGCCCTGCCGGCAAAATTAACGCCAGTGGACCTCAGCTAAAAACCCTACCCTGACTCCAAGCCTACCCTTTCGTCTCTACAGGTGCCATTCCTGACTAGAAATTTGGGTCTCATCCATCTCTCAGATGGTATGTGTTGATAGATGGTGATAAGGTCAGGTATCGGCAGCATTTTAAAACCACTGCTTTCATTTCTCTGGTTTGAAGATCCCCAGGGAGGCAGTGAGCCCAATCCAGAGACCAGGTTTCTAGTATGAAGTAGTATGAACAAAGGGTGTGTAAGCAAACAAAACGAAGACAAAAGCACAACGCACACACCGTCTCTGGTTCACAAGTGTGATACCTTTGCAAATAACTGTGGGTCTCATTGCCAGGAATGTGCTCCTAAAAGTTTTTTACATTAAAAAAATTGCAAATCAAAGTCTCTCTTTCTATTGACTGCTACTTAAAATGTCAATGTGCAGGCAAAGGAGGACATGTTACTTGGACCTAGCTTCTTTGATTCCCCCCTTCCCTCCCCAGGTGCTCCAGATAGAAGCTTGACAACCTCTCCCTTCCTGACACGGCCCAGTGTGTCTCAGAGGTTCATCTTGGTACGATAACCAAAATGAAGTTAAGACTGACACCTAATTTTCATAATTTCTAAGTCCTCAAACTCCTCTATACTTTTACAAAGTAAATATCTTAAAGTTATTTTTAGGACAAATAAGATAGTGGGTGACAGGTTGACCTGACATGACCCCGATCATTTTCATCAATAGATCTTTTTTTTTTTTTGTGGCTCCTCCCATCCAACATGTACCCCCCACTAACTCATGGATACCTTACAGCCCATGTATCACATTATTGGTTTACCAGACACTTCATACGTTATTTTTTTTTAAAGTTTATCCTCCTGCCAGTCCTATAATCTATTACCATCTGATGACAAGTCAAGTACTTATGAGTGACTTACACCAAGTCACAGTCAAAAGTGACCTGGGGTATAGACTTATTACCACACAGTGGATTCTCCCACGATGTGTCTAAACAGGCTTGTTGGTGGGACCTTCCCATCCCTCCCTTTCTTCCTTCTTTCTTTTCTTCCTTCCTTCCTTCCATCCATCCTTCCTTCCTTTTACTGTTGTCATTTGACTTATATCGAGGGCCTTTTACTCTCTCTATGAAGGAAGGGTTGCCTGTCCCTGAGGCAATAACAGTGTCAGGAGTTTTTCTAATTTCCCACCATAGGTGGGATAGGACTCCAGGACAGGGACAGAGGTGCGATATATACTGTCACCTAACAAGCACGATTACCAAAAAGAAGGAAGAAAAAAATAATCTTCAAAGTCAAGAATATTTCAGTCTCATTTCCAGGAATATGCTCCTGAAAGTTAAATTCCTAGAACCTTCTATGTATTTATTTGTTAATAAGCGGGTGCCAACACGGAGACTGCAGTGACTTGCCCCATGCCTCCTCCTCATCTGTAGTGGAAAGTAAGCAGTGCCCTGGCAAGTAACTGTCGCCAGGACCATATGCATCTGCGGCAACACTGAAAAGTGGAGGCTACAATTGTGGCTCCTTTTCCTTCCTGCTCAAGTCATCGGCTCATACTGGGGTGAAATTGTCAACTTTAGGAAACTCATTCGTATGTAGTGAACAGGGCAGAATATGTCCTCTCCCCTAAAAATAGCATCCTAGAGACCAGAGCCTCAGGATAAAAGCCTGTATCTACACTGTCATGAGAGAGGCCAGAAAGGAAAAAATACAAATCTAAGTCACAGAGTAAAGTCAGTGACTTTTACAGAGAACATCCTTCTGTTCAACGGGTATAAATACATTATTTTAATATTTTCCACAGCATCCTTCTGAGGAAGCTGGATGTATTTATCATTATCTTCCATTTCGGAGCTCCTACTATAACAAGGCAAATCACAGCACCTACCCAAACCCACATAATGAGCCGTAGCTTACAGCATTTTCTCACTACTTGAAACTCCTGGTTATAAAATTCCAGATGCGCAAGTGTCTGGTGCCAATGAGAATCCGTAACTAGAAAATTCATGTTTGTTAATTCTGCTCTTCAAGCTATCAGACCATGTTGTTTCAACTTCCACATGTTTTAACGCTCTTTTATTTTTTATTAAAAAAATTGTCTGCATAGTATTAGTAGGAATAGCACAGTAAGGATCAGGGTCACGACAGAGAACGCAGACTTACCTCAATGTGCTGAAACATATATGGGTGATTGCAGATTTTTCTCAACTGCATGATAGTGTTCATAAGTGTCTTAGCGCCTCCTTTCCCCTAAGAACAAGTAGAGGAGAGTGAAAATAGAAGTTATTAATTGATCAGGTATTTCCCATTTAAAAAAAAATAGGCTTCTATAGAAACAGCAAAGGGCCATAGGTCTTCTCGGTAACCTACACCTCCTGTGGTCCAAAGTTCCTGTTACTATTACATAGTTGTTTCTGAATTAGATATAACATCTTCCTTGTGACTAACTTATCCTTGAGGAGGGAATTATGCCCAGTGGATGGCTTTGAGAAATAACTGTCTATTCGCTAGGATTCACAGCTGTCTATTCCCTAGAACATGGAACAGATGCCCAGAGAATGAAACTGGGTTGTGAAACCTTCTATAATGCCACCACACCCTTAGGCAGCTATATTCTGTGCAGAACTGACACGAGCATAGCGAACTATTTTGGTGATACGAACACCAAGATGGTGTTCGTTTCTAACTGCTCCTATGCAGTTTGCAGGTAAGAGGCTAAGAGATTTTCTTAGGCAGCAACAATAGCTCCAGAAAAAGCCCAGTAATTTGCTTCTACAAATCAGCATTAGCAGGGATGTTTCCTAGGAGTATCCAGTGTCACAGCCCCAAGAAGATATACATGACAGCACCTTGAGTTGCAACATCTTCCGCAACGTACCTTCTTATCTTTCTCCGAACCGTCTGTGAGGAGGATCCCTTTGGCTTGCATATGGCGATACAGAATCTTCTGCAGAGCTGACATGTCACACTTGATCACATATTCAACCTGGGGAAAAAGAACAGTAAGTAGAGCGGGAGAGAGAAGGTGCCTGTTCTAAGAAGACTGTTGAGACATGGCTGCTGGTGGCACTCCTGGAACCACAAAGGTATCTCTCTTGCCCCCCTCTTGGATTCATGGAGGAGGTGGGGTGGGGTGGTGGTAGTGATGGAGAGGACCACAGTCGTCACTACTAAAGGTACCATTATACTGTAGAGACCTTCAAAAGGCTGTATGTCAATCACCACTGACACTAGGGTCATGTTTTCGGAAATTTCTTGACTTGTTCCATATTTGAGAGAAAGAGAGAGAGGCTGGCAAACTGTTCAAATTCAAAGATGTTCCACACAGAGTATTTTCTTTTCTATTTTTTTTATAGTATTTCCTCTGCTTCCCACCTATACCTCCTTTCCTATGAACAGAACAGTTTTAGGAAAAACAGTGCTTGGCCAATAACCTCTGATTTTCTTTGGAAAACACATTTTTTTTTTTTTTTTTTGCGGTACACGGGACTCTCACTGCTGTGGCCTCTTCCATTGCGGAGCACAGGCTCCGGACACGCAGGCTCAGCGGCCATGGTTCACGGGCCCAGCCGCTCCGCGGCATGTGGGATCTTCCCGGACTGGGGCACGAACCCGTGTCCCCTGCATCGGCAGGCGGACTCCCAACCACTGCGCCACCAGGGAAGCCCGGAAAACATTTTTTAAATGGTCCTAGGTGGCTACCCCCAATACCGATCTGAAAAGGAGATTCATGAGAGCCCTAGGTTGACTATATGTAATTACCCTCTGCTTTTGAAGGATGAGAGGGTCCTACCCTAGTGAGGATAACAGGCAAAGGAGAGGAATTAATCCACAATTGGATGCAACTTTAGGACCATATTCTTTAGAGGCAAGGCCGCATGTGCTTCCATTTTGAAATAACAGAAAAATCCAATTTAAAACAGTGAAAGGGAATTCATGTGCCGGTGGTTTCACACACACCTGCAATACTTCTCGCACGCTCCTAATGCACACAATCTGCCTTGATTATTTCCTATTATTGTTTTTCTTTATTAAAAAAAATCCCCAGAATACAAATGTGAAATTTTCATAATAAACATCAGATTAATGCCTAGAAATCTGCAGAATGTGATTAAAAGCAAATCAGCAAGCTGCCTAATGTTTAACAAACTGATTAAAAATGATCAGGTTATTTTCAGCTCTGAGGGCCAGGGCGAGGAGGTCACAGATGAAGAGAAGTTGAATATTCATTCGATTGTTGCTTTAGAAGGAACCCGTCAGGCCAGCCAGAACCGCAACTAATAGCCTTTTGCTACTCGTTTTGAT
This sequence comes from Lagenorhynchus albirostris, assembly GCF_949774975.1. NCBI lineage: Eukaryota > Metazoa > Chordata > Mammalia > Artiodactyla > Delphinidae > Lagenorhynchus > Lagenorhynchus albirostris. Next base: position 52,844,387 of record NC_083101.1, on the reverse strand, counting down.
GCACCATATCAGATTAGAGAAAGGTGGACTCTTCTGCAGAAAAGTTAAGAAAGGCAAGTGACCTGCCATAGACTTGTTTTAGTTTTTAATGACTTTCTTGGCCAGGGTGGAAAAAACATCTCCAAGCTTAATAAATAAGGATGCACCATTAGTACAGGCTTTGTGCTCCACAGACTTGATGCTGCATGTTTTTAAAGTACTTCGGCTTTTTCAAGCGCTGTTAACTCTCCACGAAACTTGATGACGGTGTAGAAGAATGTTAAACAACTTCAGACTTTAACAAGCATAATGATAAAAATGACACCAAGGGCTAGTATTATTGAGTTCTTTCTATGGACCAGGCCCCGTGCAAAAATGCTTTATGTGCCCTCTCCCATTTCACTACACAAGAGCTGTAGGGGAGTTACATTTAGTGGTGTTCCAGTTTTATAGATAAGGAACCTGAGCATCAGAAAGGTTAAGTGACTGGGTTGAAACGACGCAGCTATTTAATGGTGCAGTTAGGATCGAACCAGACTCGACTTCCTTAAGCTCTATGCTGAGGATGACCACGGAGACTTTTAGGTTTCGCAGTTCTGCCCTGATGGTTCACCTTCACCTGGGCCTCCCTGCCAGCCAGCTTGTGCACACTTTCCTGAATGTGGAAAGGAGGGCTGAGGCTTGCTCGTGAGTGCGTTAGGAGACAGAAGAACCAGAATGAGGGACTGGACCCTCAACCTCCTTCCCATCAGTTAGCTGCTGCTAAGAGCTGGAGGGGAGGGAGTTTGGGAAGCAGGAGGCATGCACGATGATGCCATGCAGAGAGGGATGTCAAACACCCCCAGAGGGGCCAAGTCAGCGGAGAAGCGAGCTCAACCCTAGAACCTGATGGCTGCTGTAGGAAGGCGATGTTCTCCCCAGCCCTCCTCCCAAGCACCATTAGGGGGTACCAGAAGCTAGTTTGATACACATCATCAAAATCACCATCCTAAGTTTCATGACGATATTTTACGTTTGCTCCCTGTAACCTCCCAAACAAGTCCAAGCTGTTTTGTTTGTCTTTGTACTTTTCCCCAGGCCTGGGCTGAGGGTCCTTAGTCTTAGGGCTTCCTTTCCAAATTTTACTCTCCCCGAGGGCTCTTTGAAAGATCTTCCCCAATCACATCTATCAGCCAAAGTCAATCTTCCTTTTCATTTCCCGCAAAGAAGGGGTCATTAAACTTTTTCGATGGCAGTTCCTTACCAGGAAGACACGCTAAAGCGCCTCTTCCCAATACACGCCCATATATTTAACTATGAATTATACGCACGCGCGGACATTAATGTCTCAAAACACAAGTTACCTTTCGGACAGGGGTCAATGTTAAAGGCAGCTGATTTATATCTACATTTTAAGAGGACAATTTGATGACATCTAATTTTTGGGGTTATAATGGGGCTGGTGAAAACCCACACTAGGAACAGGAGAGGTGGCAGGACTGCTCTTTTCCTACCGTCCATCTGTGCTTACGTCATCCGTCTTGTTTTCAACCTGCAATTCTTTGCAGAATCTTTTAAAGCCCTTCATTCATTCTGAGGGTCGGGGGTGTCAGTTTAGTTAAAATGAGATCATCCTAAAATCCTTTTATCTGGATATGGGGAAACCCGCAATGCTCACAGTAGGCAGAAAGCGCAGGAACCAGGCTGTGACGGGGAGCGGATATCTGATGCCCCAGGTGGAGGTGCTTCCCGTCACACTCCCGCCCGGGACAACCGATACAGTCTAAGCAAGGTATCCTGACTTTCTGATGTGCATACACACCACACGGGTACCAGTGTCCATCTGTATGTTAAATTAATAAAGCTTAATTTTTTTTATTTTTAAGAGAAAAAGTAATATAAATGGAAGCTCTAAAATCTTCTTCGCACACCTCAGTGGATTACTAGTAAGCACCTCCCCACATACTCACACACACCCGCTTGTGTGCTCTGGGGACCCCTGTCCTAAAACACTTGAATGCCTGGATCCTTCCTCCTGATGGGGTGGATGATGCTGCCTTTCATCGTCATGCCATTGTTCAGTGACATCTCACACCATGCCTCCAATTTCTGGTACAGCTCCTGCACCTTCCAGCCCCACCCAAGGGCAGTGCAGTGCACAGAGCAAGCCATCAGAGCTATGCATTGAGAAAAGGGCAGACTGAAGAATTCTAAAGCAGACATGCAGACTGACAGTGGCAAGGCGAGGAAAGTCTTTGTAATCATCGCGCCATCTCAAACTCTGTTGGGTCTGGGTCACCTCCAAAAAACACGATGGTCCCTGATTAGAGCATGAATTTGAAAGTTCCTCAAAATATGCTGGTGTTGAAGGAAATAAAATCTATGACTCTTTAATAGGGATGATTCTCCCAACACGTTAGGCTTATGAGAGCCACTGGGACTATTATTTTCAAATTATATGTAAAATTGGGGTGTCAGCCTCATGGACATGACAGTTATCTCCTAAGACTCCATATGTTAGTAATGATCAAATCGGTCCCTTCAGGGAGCTAAACTGGGGGGTTATATTGGCCCAGACTCTCCTCCCATATAACCCTGTAAAAGTTTTCAACCTTTATTCATAGTTTCTCCCTAAACACTATTCCTCACTTATAATTTCCCTTCCAAAAGGAGGTATTATTAGACCAATAAATCCAGACTACGGTGTGTGATATATTACCACTTTGTCAATTGAGATTTCCAAGATTAAATTTATGCAAGTCCCAGGTTCTAGAATCTATGGCAAGAGAGGAACAAAGTGATGATTAATTACATCAAGCATTCTAAATTTTTATATAATGAATATAAAAGCTGCCCATCTAAACAATGCTTTTTCGTGGTTTTATACAGATTATATCAAAATCAGGGTCGATTTTAGGTAGGTCAACCTCTAGTTAATCTCAGACATTGTATATATATTTTAGTATATTTAGACACACACACACACACACACACACACACACACACACACACAGCCAATGGCAAGTACAGTTGGTTCTTAATTATACAAAGGGGAAAGTCAGCACAGACAACTTCAAATGGGAGCTAAATCGAAAAATCAATTTTTCTTTAGCTTAAGTTAGGTTTTATGTAATCCCTTTTCCATGAACTGCCCTTCTTCCGTAAGTGTAAGGAATGGATCTTATGCCAGTAGCTTGGTGGTGGTGTTGGGAGGGGCCTGGAGACAGTATATTCTCTTGCTCATTAGGCGTTTCATTAGACTCATTAAGTCATTAAATACTCATTGATTAAAACTAATTTTTATTAAATACTCATTCATTAAAACTAATTTTTCTATGAAGCAGAACTGCATTTATCAAACTGTGGCCCTTCTATGCCTGCTTTGGTATCATCTGAGGAAATACAGACTCCTGAGGTCACTCCCACTATACTGAACAGAATTACTGGGGCTAGGGCTGGTACTTTGTATTTTTAAGAGTTTCTCTATCTGAAAACTCAACAATAAGAAAAGAAATAATTGGGAAAAAAATTGGCCAAAGATTTAAGTACCACTTCATCAAAGAAGACCTATGAATGCCAAATAAACACATGAAGACGAGTCACAAGATATCAGCACACAATTATTGAAATGGCCAACAGTGCTAAAAACTGAAAATATCAAGTGTTGAGGAGAATGTGGAGGAACTGGAATGCTCATACATTGCTGGCAGGACTACAAAATGGTTCAGACTCCTTAGAAAACCATTCGGAAGTTTCTTATAAAGTTATGTGTACATTTACCATATGACCAAGCAAGCCCACTCCTAGATATTTACTAAAATGAAATGAAAACCTATGTTCACACAAAAACCTATACACAAATGTTCATAGCAGACTTATGCATAACCATCAAAAACTAGAAACAACCCAAATTTCCTTCAGTTAAATGGATAAACAAACTCTGGTGCATCAATATAACAGAATATTATTCAACAATAAAAATGAACCAATTAATGATACATCCAACACCTTGGATGTATCTCAAATTCATTACACTAAATGAGAAACCAGATGCAAAACGTCTGATGAGACGCATTGTCTGATTCCCTTCATACAACATTCTGGAACAGGCAAAACTACAGGGATGGAGAACAAATTAGCAGTTGCATGAGGCTAAGGGTAGAGGGAGAGTTTGACTAAAAAGTGAGAGCACTAGGAAATTTTTGGTCAGGGGGACTGGGAGACAGAATTGTTCTGTATTTTGATTGTGGGTAGAGTTAACGTAGCTATGTATTTGTCAAAACTCAGAACTATAACACCAAAAAGAGTGAATTTTATTATACGTAAATTAGAAAATAAAATGGAAATCCACTTCCCTGATTCTTTTTCATGAAAACATTTGAGCATCACTTCCATAAAATATTTAGCCTTTTCCTGCCATCGGCCACAATTCCTTTCTAGATTCCTTATGCAGCCTGAGAAAGACATATATGTTGTTTGTGGCTACAAGCAGATGGTGGCGGAAGAAAGCTCCTTATCCCCAAGGATGACACTTAAATGGCCAATCTTCCCCAGATTAAAAAAATCCTAACAAGGTAGAAAGAGCAAAGAGTGAAAACTGGCCAAACCACATCAATAACAGCTACATACACATGTCAAGTGATCAGTTCCCCTATTCGCCATGAAAAGGTTATGGGGACAGAGACGGGGCAGGAACACAGAAAGTGCCAGGACCAGAGAACACCGAGAAAGAACTTGAAGTGAACAGGGAAGCAGAACCAGAAGTCAGCAACAGAAACGGCAGTGCGAGTAGAAAGTAAGGACTCTGGTGGTAGCGGCTGTCACCAGTTGAGCCCTGACCACGTGCCAGGCATAGTGTTACGAGTACTGCATCCATTCAATCCTCTTCTGTGAAGCAGGTATTGTCTATTTGCCAGTTCATTGATGAGAACACTGACACCCACTGGGTTAAGAGACTTGCCCAAGCTCACATAGCTAGTATGAGACGGAGAATGCAGTGGGGACCCAGGTCCACTCTGACGGGCAGAGCCCATGACTTCCACTCCACCAAGTTGCCTCCAGGTAAAGGTAGTTATCCACAGATAATTCAGTCATATGTTGGAGACAGTGCGGGTTCCGTTCCAGACCAACAAAAGAAAGGGAATATGGTAATCAAAAAATACTTTATTGCTAAAAAATGCTAACTATCATCTGAGCCTTCAGTGAGTCATCATCTTTTTGCAATGGTACATCCAAGATCACTGATCACAGATCACCGTAACACATAAAACAATAATGAAAAGCCTTGAAATATTGCGAGAATTACCAAAACGTGACACGTAGACATGAAATTAGCATATGCCGAAAAATGGTGCTGACAGACTTGCTCAACGCAGGGTTGCCACAAACCTTCAATTTGGGGGGAAAAAACATGGTATCTATGAAGGACAATGAAGCAAAGTGCAATAAAATGAGGTATGCCTGTATATCACACACAGGGTGTTTAACATACCTCCAATATAAAAATATGGATATTAAACAGTACATGTGTACTTTACGTCGGAAACATGCTCTTGAAAATCTAATCTGAGATTTTTTAAAATTTATCAATACTCAGGAAGTTTTCTTGTGAAAAGAGCTGTGAAATAAACATTTTAGTAAAGCAAAGAATCCTTTGTGATATAACCAATCACCCCATAATCCTTATGCTGCAAAAGTTTGGATTTTTTTTGCGGTACGCGGGCCTCTCACTGTTGTGGCCTCTCCTGTTGCGGAGCACAGGCTCCGGACGCGCAGGCTCAGCGGCCATGGCTCACGAGCCCAGCCGCTCCGTGGCATGTGGGATCCTTCTGGACCGGGGCATGAACCCGTGTCCCCTGCACTGGCAGGCAGACTCTCAACCACTGCACCACAAGGGAAGCCCAAAAGTTTGGATTTTAATACAATGGATTTTCTTAAAACAGGGCATACTTTCAACTTGTAATGTGTTTTTAAAATATCTATCTATATTAGCCATTCAGGACTGGCTAATACAGAGTAATGAGTAACAAGATTAAGAAGTTTTATGGAATGAATAAATGAAGAACTTCAGTTAATTGCCTTTTATTTTATAGCTCTTCTAAAGAAACAAAAGGAAGTATGGGACAAATTAAAATCTTTAACATTCCATCTCTATAACTTGCAGGATCTCAGTAACATTCAAGGCAGCCACATGACCACTGTACCCATTCCCCAGCTTATTCTGTAACTAAAGTCCATACTGAATAGAAAGGGGGTTACCCAAAGATGCCAAGACCACACGAAGTCAAAGAAATATCAACGGCATTCAATCCCCAAGATGCATTCACTAGCAAAATAAAATACTCAGATATTTAGGTTGTTGCTGGGATAAGCATGGTGTAAGAACCGTGTTAACATTTAATTTTTTTTCCAACTGCTAATGAATAGGGGCTTAGGGATCAAAATTCTCTCTTAGCAAAGTGATCAACTTTGTATACTATCTTGCCAATCCCACTTAAAACTGGGCAGGATGAACCACTCTGTTCAAGAAATAGAGTCATTAAAACACAATGATGCAAAACACACATTTCACAATTGGCTCCCCTAAAGAGAAAACGCACATCAAACTATCTCATGCAACAAACAGTGCACAATGCCAAACAATCTATCTTTTAAGAGAATGAAACGTAGAACTCCAGTGTGTGCGGTTCCAAACTATGATCAAAAACATATTAAACCAAAACCCAAATCCAACCCCAAAATGTGGAGCTAAGGGCTCAAAAGACATTCTAAAGCACTGAAAAATCAGTGTCCAAAAAGTCATCTGAAAAATATTTCTTAAAATGTTCACGGGAACTTAAATTAGATGATGCGTCTGTAATTTGCAGGAACCCTAGTTTTCACTTACTATCAGAACCATGACATCCCAAGCATCCAATAGTAAACACATTACCGGGAAACCTGGCAAATGTTTACCAAGTCCCTTGGTACTGATACAAGCCCCAAACTCAAAGGCTTATGTGGCTCAAAGCAGAACATTTCTATGGCGCCCGCAAGAGTGAACTCAACGAGGTTAGTAAAAAGAAAAAATCTAAAGTTAAAACAGAATGTTAATTCATGTAATGTTAAGTGAATGTAAGTTAAAGCTAAAATGTAATGAGACTTAATGAATTTGGTTATTTTTTAAAATCTGCCCCCAAACTTTTGGAAACCAAGATGAAATGCTAAAATTTCCCTTCTCTCTCTACATTAAATCTAGCTTCCATCTAACAAAAAAAAATCCTTTAAGATATTTCCCAGTTACCTGGAACTAAAATACATGCCTGCTGTTTCCGAAACACAATTTCAGGGGCAGGTAGTCCAAATGTATTGGCAGGGGAAGAAACCACAACTTTTGAATTTGCAACATACTTTTTCTGGAAGCTGGGATTCAACTTCTTTCTTCAGTCTCCTCAGTAAAAATGGTCTCAACACCTTATGCAGACGCCTGATGATCAATATAGTTTCTTCTTCATTTAAGTCCACCTATAAGAGAACCTTAGATGAATTTGATCTTTTGCTTTTTTTAAAAAAAAGATCTCTCATGCAATGACTCTTCATGTTACATTTATTATTGGTTTCAATATATGATTGAAATTTTATGTGCGTTAAGGCTAGGTTTATACCCATCATGTACACCTCAGAATGCTGTTCCCACCTTCCTACCAGGTGGTAACAGAACAGCCTCTAAATGGGTGTCTTGGTCTGAATGCTGAGTTTTGTAGAAAACGGCCCAGAGCCATCAGTTTTAGATCAGGAGTGTTAACAGCTCAGAATTTTATGGGATATGATTGCAGTAAGGGCTGACTAAAGGCTGAGGTAGAACACGAGTAAAAGGGCAAGAGTTAATGCGTTCTTCCTTCAAACGGAAGCATTAAGTTAGGCTCTTAACTTTGATTGTCTCAGATGCAGAAACATACCAAGGGAACAGGGCCTGAACCTGAAAAGAACAAGAGTGGATCCAGGTTACATCGGTGGCTTTCTAAGCCCCTCTACCTGCATCCTCCTTTGCTCTGCTCTGATCTTGTTCAAGTTCAGTCCTGTTTATAGATAACTCCTTCGCTTTCTCTTTCACCTTCCTCTATTCACCTCTAGGGGGCAGAGCTGATTGACGTTACCTTCTCCAAATGGGCAAGCCCGTGAATTCCTAACAAAAGGCTAATGTACCTGTGACATCTCAAAATTAAAGGGCCAAATAGTTCCAACATAAATTTCCCTGAAGCATTTTAAGTGGCTTTTCGTTCCTATAGTGGAAGGAACGATAATAAGAAATTTGAAAATGGCTACTCCAGGGTTTGAGGAGTTATTTATATACACACAAGACAGGCTTACATAAAACCTGAAAACACTGTGTAAAGAAAATTAGTATAAACCAGTTCGGTTTTACATACAAGCTCTTAATGTGGAAATGGTTTAAAGGGAAGCCCAAGTTTCTAACAAGGAAATATTTCTTTTTAAGGTTTATATTCGGTTGGTTGAGTTGTGGTTAAATAGATTGAACAAATATCTCTGCATTTATCCTCCTTGTGGCCTGTAGCAGTTAAGCACTCCACCAGCCAGAAACACCCTCTGTTGGCCTGGTTAACACACTGGCAAAAGACAATGGGATTAGGACACCCTAGATCCTAGATCTTACATCCATTATTAGATCCATTTTCTTTGGATGGAAAAATATCCCTGGAGTGAGAACATACACATCCACTGACTGGCTTCCTGATACTTTCCAACACTGTAAACCACCCTATGGGTTTTCTGTGGCTCTAGTGTTCTCAGCTTTAGGTCTTTTCATTTCATTTCATTGTAATGCAGTGGGAAAAACAAAAGTTAGGCCAGTACCCTCTCTCCAGTCATGGCAAATGGAGCATTAAACCACTGCTCAAATGTGCTGCAGCTCTTAAAAATCGTGGGAAGGAGGAAGTTGAGGAGGGCCCAGAGCTCCGGGAGCTTATTCTGCAGGGGGGTCCCGGTCAAGAGGATCCTTCTGGGGGCCACGTAGTGAGTGTTCAGGACCTGAGTCAGCTTGCAGTGGTGATTCTTCATTCGGTGGCCTTCGTCCACTATCATGTATTTCCACCGAATCTATAACACAAGAGGAAGGACCAACATGCGGTGAACAAGGGAAAACACAACTACTTCTAAGAGGCGAGTGGTGATGTGGAAAACCAAAGAACTCATGCTTGGTAAAAGCTATGACATGAGATTCCTTAGCATAAAAGAATCTTAACAGTCTATTTCCCATACCTGACAGATCATCGTGCACTATGTAGTAATGGAATGGACTGATAGAATGTGATTCCAAATTACCCTTTCACAGAGACGGAAACTTGGGCCCAGAATGAAATGGTTGGGCCAGAATTAGCTCCTGTGTCTCCCCATCCAATACTCCTTCTATTAATGTTATGTCATGTCAGCTATGCCGGATTTAATGGCTCTGTTACCTCTGCTCCTACTAAGTACAGAATATAGCTCCTCACTTGAAGCACAGGTTAATGACTGATTTCTCCAAGATGGCGTCAGCAGGCACCTGCAGCGGAAGTACTCTGGCTTCGTGCCCTTTTTCTATTGCCTTGCCTGACTACTACCTTCAGGGTTTGGCTCATGGTTTTTTTTTTGTTAATTTTTTTTTTTTAATTTGAACTTAGTTGCTAACATTTAAAAATTGGAACATTTCACATAAAAATCTGGACATCCAGCTTCTTTTAAAACGTTAGAAGATCTGGCAACCCGGACTCTCTTAGTTCATACATACTCCTTACCTGCCAGGTCTAGGACCCCAATTTCAAGATGTCTAAAATGAAAGGAGAGACTTACTGGCAGAGAGGGCAGTGCTAAAATAGCATTCCTCTGTTTATGCCAAAACTTCAGAATTAAACACAATATATTCCACCAGCATAACTATCACTTCAAAAATTAAAAATGTGACCATATGTCACGATCTTCCTTCCTAAGTCTACACACAGTCCCCCTCCCCTCTCACATGTGACCCTTCAGCCCTCTCCAAGGTCATTGTTTCTCAAAGTGAGAACAATGAGGAATATCCCACTAAGCCTATCCATTCCCCACAAAACAGTGGCAATGGCCAAGAAAAGCATCTGGTGCTCAGATGTCCCTGGATCCCGCTGCAAAGCTCTTAGAGAGGAGGGAGACGGCAAAGCGTTCTGTAAAGTCCTCTCCTTCCTCATTAGAAGCACCAGTGAAGTCCCGGGAAAAGGAATAAAATCATCAGTCAGGCTGGGATGTTCGGGTAAAAGAAACTCCCAGAGTTTTAAAATTTTTTTTCCTTCCTCTGCTACCTCTAAGAAAATTGCTTAAGAATAATTAAAGTTGTACGATCAATTGTCCCAAAGTTACCAATAGCGTGAAAAGAGGCCAGGAGATAAAAATGTATTTAAGTCAACATTCTAAATCTACTTCCCCACCTAACTTAGCTTCTGAAATAATAAACAAGGAATCAGAGGCCTATGATTTTGCTGTCGGGTCTACTACTAATTAGGTCTTGCACTCAGAAAAAAATGACTACCCCTTTCTAGAGCTTCATTTCTCCAGTGACAAATAAAAGCAACACACCTCGTTACCAGGCGTCTCTGATGAATTTTGAAATACATAGGCAGAAGACATGATATGAATTTTCTTTAAGGGATCTCAAATGTACAAACACATTCCCACAGTTATATTGAAAACACGTCATTCCTGACACCACCAAATTCATCTTGGAGCGTGAGGAAGAGGAACACAGCATTGTTGCTGGTGCCGTCTCAAGGATTAAACAAACCTTCCCTGGGAGCCCATTTCCTCTATGTTATTTCCTAGGAGGCCATGAACAGAACTCTGTTCCCAGGGCAAAGGTTTAATGCAGAGATAGAACAGACCCCAGAAACAGTGATTCTGTTCGATTCTGACCATAACTTAGTTTCAGATTATAGTGCTTTCAAAACACCACAGGGTAAAAGAAATTACTAAAGGAAAAAAAATTAAGTTTTCATGCTTCCTCTATGACAGAAACTCCTCCTATCATTCTACATGAATATATTAGGACACAAGATGATATAAATGGAGAAAAAAATTCTATTTTTTGGCTAAAGGACAACTTAGGACATACAAATTAGCAGACATGTAGGTCACAGGTAGAAAACGACTCTTTCCCGGCTCCAAATAGTCACAGAAAGAGCCCAGAGTAATTCAAACAATAATAGCCCATTATTTCACCAGGAAAAACATAAAACAGGAATAGCACAAAAACTGCAGCTGGGATAAATGTTCATATGGAGAAGACCATATGGAGAAATGCCTACTCATCTCTGGAGAGACAAAGACATAAGAGAAATGACGTTACGCTGCTGACAATATCCCAGGGCAACAAAAACAATTATTTCTTCCATAAGCACGACGTTCAGGGCTGTTGGAGAGACAAAAAGAGTTGAAGGAACCCAGGTGAATTCTTTTTTTTTTTTTTTTTTTTTTTGCAGTACGCGGGCCTCCCACTGCTGTGGCCTCTCCCGCTGCGGAGCACAAGCTCCGGACCTGCTGGCTCAGCGGCCACGGCTCACGGGCCCAGCCGCTCCACGGCATGTGGGATCTTCCCGGACCGGGGCACGAACCCGCGTCCCCTGCAGCGGCAGGTGGACTCTCAACCACTGCGCCACCAGGGAAGCCCCCAGGTGAATTTTTTTAAGAGATGTCAGCGCATAAACTATGATAGGATAGGGTAGGTAAGAGTCCCAGGATCAGTGCCATACAACCACCACCAAAATAAAACACAAAAAACCCCAGCATACATAAAATGAAAAACGCATGACCAAAATACATCTGACTGAAAAAGAGAGAGAGAGAGAGAGACCAGCCATCTAACGAGCAAATTATACTAGTGAGTATAATTTGGGGAACACTTTACACTCCAGTTGCGATGGTCCATAATTAGAGATAAGAGAATTTTTTTAAACATACCTTTGCAAGAATGTGCTTGTCTTTTATAATGTACTCATAAGTAGTCAGGAGGACATTGAATTTGCCACTCCGTAACTGGGGGACGAGGGAGCGACGCATGGCAGGGGTGCCCTGAATGGGAAGAAAATACAGATGTATATTACCCGATGGAAGGAGGCGTGCGTTGTCTCTCACTACTCAGGCTTAATGGAGCCCAGGCATGTGACTAAGGACTGCACATACATGCAATTATCATATACAGATCCATTATCCAGGAAGAAAGTGCCTGGCAAAATTGCTCACACGTCTGGACACTTTTCAGACCTTTGTGGAGAAGCTTTCCCACTGCAGACCGAGGGAAGCGGGGGAGAAAGAAAAGGAAATTATGGTGACCCCAAGGTAGCAGAGAACCCGCTGCTCCGCTGAAAGGCTCCATTTCTACAGGAGCGTCCAGCGGGCGCCCGGGTAATTGTCTAACTTTGCAGGAACAGTGGGCATGGCAGCAGCACGCGAGATGTGTGATATTTGTCATTTGTATTACTCTCATCAGAAACCTCGCAATATGATAATTAACAATTTTCTTCTGCGTTTCACTATCTGAAAGTAATTATGGTTTATTACAGTAATCTTCTTGGGATGATTAACTCTCACTGTTCAGTACATGATGTACATGACAAAACTTTACAACCAGATACAGTTCACAGATGTGCATAGGGAATGAAGAAAATAGGGTCTATATATAAATGTGGAAAAGCAAAAAATAAATACAGGATTCCAAACCTTGTAAGAAATTTTCACCACGGAAGGAGCCCATTTGTCAAATTCATATGTCCAGTTAGATAGAGTCCTATAGAACAAAAGAAAACAAAATACAGAGGGACATCTGTATAAAAATCAGTGATTAAAAAGGCGTTCTTCTAGGTCTCACCTTGAAAGGGGCTAGAGAATATAAAATAGCTCAACTGCATATTCATTTTAAAGGTGTGGAAATAAGAGATAAGTTAGAAATAAGCTGCCACAAAGCATGACAAGTTTGTTTGTGGGTTCACACGAAATCTCATAAGAGAAAAAAAATTAAAGAATGCATGAATATAGATGGCAAAAAACATCTTAATTTTAACACTGAAAAACAGCAATTACCAGAGTGATTTGGGGACTCTTCAGAAACAGCCATATAAAGTTCAGAGAAAAGTTGGGTCAGGAAAAAGAAACGACAGAAGCACATGAACATACTAAATAAATCTGTCAAGAGGAGGCAGGGGAAAAATATTAAATGCCTTAAAAGGCAAAATCCCTGAAAGCATCAATGTAACATATGAGTCAGAACATGCAAAACACAGATAAAACCCAAAATATATGTTCAAGATGTAGATAATATGGAAAGGGTGTCTAAGTTCCACGGATTCAAATAATACGGATTAAAGAGGTCTGTAAATAACTCATTTAGACAAAGTTTGAAGGAAATACTAAAACAATATTTTTTCTCAAGGCCCAAGTCTGTAATTAGCACTGAGATCTAGAAGAGGATCTCAGTGAACAGAACGGCAACCTCACACCCACAGGCAGAGACACACTCCCATCCAAGGAGGGCGGTTTTGAACAGGTATCCCTTCCCTCAGGGGTATCCACCAAAGACCCACGAGGAGCCATGCAGTGGGCGAGGCACCGGGAATTTAATGGAGAACAGTGAAGACCCATCCTTACAAAGCGACAAAGTCACTGCAGATAAACTGCGAGTACTGAGGGCGGTTTAATGCAAAATTCAGTTACGATTTTGATTTAGATTCTGCTTTAAGAGGGACACTAAAGGAAGATTTAAGAATATATAATTTTTGAATATATATAACCTTTTGGAAATGGAAAAAGAAAAAAAATCAAAGAAATCTTAAAAAAAAATCAAAACCTTTCAGCTTCATGAACCACTTTAGGCGTGATGAAGAATGAGACCCACTGCACAGTGTGCAGGCTGTGTAGACCGCAATGCTAAGGGCTGAAAAAAAATCACTTCATCCTGTGCTTATGCAGCCAATCAAAGGGTGGGAAAAGAAAACCTAAATCCGGATTATATGCTCTTGATAATCCCACTACAGGCTACAATTCTGCCTTAAGGGAAAAACAAGGACAAACTATGAATACGGCAAGCTCCAACATAAAGAAAGATAACTGCAGAATAAATGGCTTTACTTACGAAAGGGGAACAATGATGAGATAGGGGCCATTGAGTCTTTTGTGCTCCATCAGATAAGTGATGAGTGCAATGGTCTGTATGGTCTTTCCCAGCCCCATTTCATCAGCTAAGATTCCGTTCAAATTGTTATTATACAGAGAAACCATCCATTCCAGGCCCTGGAGCTGAAATGAAGAGTAATTGCTTCAATTATCCAAGATCTGCACAGGTAATTAATACTAATACAAAGCAAGTGAGGCTGTGACTTCTTAACTCCTCGGTGCTGTACGTTGGATTTCCCACAGTAGGAAAGTACGGGAAGCACCAACACAAAGAGAATTTCATATATGAGCCTGTAATCGCCCCTGATGCTTGGCAGGTGCTGAGTGCTAATCAGATTTAGAAGTGATGGGCTGGAGCATACTGGGGGGACTTTAAGCAGCTTTGCTGTTCATCCCTACTTAGCATTTCACAGTACATGACATTCTAGAATTATTATAAATGAAGAAAACCCAAACGAAAATCCATTCCAACCACTCCAAGCACAAAAAGCCACCATGAGGATTAAAGAAAAACAAACCAGAAGGCAGGTTTGGCACGAAGATCACAGGTCATTAGAAACAGCCTTCTTGGTGACGAAGAGCCTCCCGGCCCCCCGGGGTGGGATCCCCTCAAGCGAGGACGCAGAGTGACCAGGGAGCCAGGGGCACCTGCTGGGCCCACAGGAGGGCACTTCCTGGCGGAGAAAGCTCCCAGGCATCACATGGAAACTTGCAATGTAAATGCTCCCCAAGGGCAGCTGACTGCCTGGAAACATGTTCAACATATTTTTAAAGAACAAAAGCACAGCACCAGAGACACAGTTTTGGATTTCCATGTTAAACACAAGAAAGTCTGGGTGAAAATACAACATTGTTCAACTTCCCTCTCCAACCACTAATTCCCTTCCACCACCATATCACAGATTCTGGTTTAAGTGATAGGATCGTATTTCTCTCTCTCTCTCTCTCTCTTTCTCTCTCTCTCTCTCTCTCTCTCTCTGTTTACTATCTATCTATCTACCTACCTATCTATCTATCTATCTATCTGTATATAATTGCTAAAGTCAATTTAGCTTGCTAATGAAGTTATGCTTAGGGAAATGTTAATTTTAATTTGGTTTATGTAAAAACAAAGCAAGTGATTCTTTTACTTTCAGTATTTGTTAAATGGACCACGCAAGGAGCTAGAGCAGATGGAAACCTAGGTATGTAACATGCACGCCTCCCTTCAGAAGCTTGCAGTCAGAGGACCCGGTAAGCCATTCACGCACCAAGACGTGGTTGGCAGTGCCAGTGTCATACATATAAAATTGTATGGGCCAGAATTTTTCTTGGGAAGAGTACTGCAATGGTTTGAAGAAATACTTGGATAAGCACTTAGGGTGCCTCATACCATGCAAGACTCCGAATCATCCTAAAGGTTTTTGCAGAAGAGCAGCAACACCAAGAAATGAGAGGAACTGAAAGAGGTCCCACGGGGATGCACAAAAGACACAGGGGCAGAAGGGGAATGCCGGGAACTCTTAGTGGTGGGTGGGAGGACATGCATACCTGCAACATGATTCCGAGAGCACCAGACCTTTAGGAAATTCAGCTAAGGTGGTAGTGGATTTCTTTTTTTTTTTTAATGAAAATCGGCAAAGGGGCTGAATTTTGCATCTGTCTTAATCCCAGATAAAACAGAAGCAGAAACTGGCAGCAGAGGGGACTAGAAATTCACAAAAAAAGTGGGAAGTGATTTGGACTTTCCTAGACCATGGAACTGGAGGAGTTGGGTATTGAGCCAAGCTTTCGTGGCTTTCCAGGAAGCAGCAGGAAGGCCTCAGCTATGTCAAGGTTAAGTAACTATTTTCAATACAAAAACTTGTCAAGGAGCAAGACGATAGAAAGCATACTCATGGATACAATGATCTGGGAAGCCTTTGAGCCACAATTTCAGTTGGTTTGTGAGAAATAAAGAAGATTTCATCAGGTAGATATGGATGGTCAGAGACCAGGAAGAAGAAACTCCATGAAGCAAAAACCCAGAGGCGGGCAGAGTAAGGTATGTTCAGGAAATCTACAGCAGCCCAGTAGAGGAAGAAGGCCATAATATTCACATATGGAGGGCTTCCCTGGTGGCGCAGTGGTTCAGAGTCTGCCTGCCGATGCAGGGGACACAGGTTCGTGCCCCGGTCCGGGAAGATCCCACATGCCGCGGAGCGGCTAGGCCCGTGAGCCATGGCCGCTGAGCCTGCGCGTCCGGAGCCTGTGCTCTGCAACGGGAGAGCCCACAACAGTGAGAGGCCCGCGTACCGCAAAAAAAAAAAAAAAAAAATTCACATATGGAAGTAGGAGGAGGTAGCTTTGAGAAGACAGTGACAAAGAATGCTTTCAAAGGTGCTGGATGGCAGGAGGAAATCAATGTAGCGTTAAAAGTTATTCACGAGTAATCTAACGATGCACCTGCCATATACAGACATACAAGAGTTCATCAGAACCAACTACAAGTTAACATCTATGTCAGGTGGGCCAAATCAGATGAAAACAACTTTGAACTTCATGAAAGTAGCATGGTCTTCGGAGAAAACATGACCTTACTGCAGCCAGAGCAGTGGTTCTCAAAGTGTGCTCCAGGGACTCCTGAGGGTCCCCAAAACCTTTTCAGGTGATCCACAAGGTCAAAATGATTTTCTTATTAACACTAAGGTATTATTTGCCTTTTATATTGTGCTGACGTTTGCACGGATGATGCAAAAGCAGTAGTGGGTGGCACTTTAACACAAATCAAGGCAGTACTGTAGTAGTGGCCTCTGTATCCTTCACCCTGATGCAATGGCAGCCAACACAGTGCCACGTTTTAGGAGTTTAGTGGATCCAAGTTCAGAGAGTTTGAGAACTGTTGGCCTAAAGCATATACTTCCTAAAGTATATTCCAAAGGGCCCTAATTTTACAGGATGTGAACAGGTATATGATACATGAAAAGAAAGTTTGGTCGTCAGAGAAATTTGGGAAATACGAAGTGAAAGATATTTCACTGCAGGATGCTGATATGCAGTTAGAGTTTACACATTTATTTCTGCAGAGCCCATGCGTGTGTTGACACACACCATGGATTACCAAGAAGGGTCATTGCTAGAGTGCCCAGATGTCTGGTTGGCTTGGGAAGTCCTGGGTGACACCTATGATCAGTAATAAGGGCCACTGTTCATTCTCATAAGTATCCAAATTTGGAATAGTAAATTATACCGTAATCCAAGCTCTATCTGACAGTATTTCCCATATTTATTTAACCACAGAACTTATTTTTCCCTTTCTTTTGGAGGTCTATCTCATGGGACAAATGTTCCAAGGAACATACTTTGGGAAACACTGTGAAGTAGAAGGAGGTAGAAGACAGGAGCTGACCTCATTCTAGACAGGTCAAATGAAACACACGTTATGCTTACAGCGTAGTTTTCATCAAAGCAGGGATGCTCACCACTCTAATGTGTCTTAAAAAAAAAAAAAGCATGTAAATGTGGTAGCTAGCAACTCCTAGGTAGCTGAGTCCATAGTGTTAAACTACAGACACCACTGATATTTTTGAAGAAATACATACTTCATTTACTTCAAAAAAGAGGCACAGATGTTCCCTACACTCATAGAATGTGGCTGGGTTTTCCATTCCAAAGAGATCCACGGTAAAGGGGTTCCAAAAGTTAACCCAGGATTTCTGAAAACACAATCCATCCCAAAGCCATAGAAGAGAAAATGGGTACGCTCTAGGGAAGACGGTAAACTGGAACACTCTAAAACAAAAATTACAGGCACAGTGGAGAGAATCGCCATATTAGAAGCAATGCGACCCCAAATGTTTGCCATGGTCAACTCTCTGCAGCAACGGGCATGCGCACAACACACTCTAATCAAAATTAGGTAACAGATTGAGACCTGCCGAGAAAACACACACCACGCCAGTTACCTGATAATGCTTCAGGGTCCCATTGATGAGGAGGGCCGACTGCTTCTCCACCCTCTCCGAGATGGCGTGGGCCACCGTGTAGTAGGACTGGGAACCCCTGGCGCTGTACTGCATGCTGTACTCATCGTCCACGTCTTGCTTAGCTGTCCTGGGCCAGAGAAAGTGGAGAGTCACACACAGAGAAGTTGGCGCATGAATGGAGAGCCGAAAACAGCTGCAGGAAGTAGAGCTTTATTTATCACCTACTTCATGCCCGGCAGCTAAAACATATTATCTGTAATCCTCGCGAAAAGCAAGCAGGGTAGACGTTGTTGTTACCATCCCCACTTCATGCCTGTGGAGAACTTCAGGCTGAGAGAGGTTCACGAATTTGCCCAGGTCACATGAAAGGTGGTGGCGTCAGGATTTGAACGCAGGCCCGCTCGACCTCAAGGGACTGCTATGAGCGTGAATCGTACACCTGCAGGTTCACACTTTGCCAGGGAAGCTGTCCTAGGCCCTTGAAGTACAAAGATAAATCCTATCCACAGAACACCGCCTAAAACTTGGAAGACAAGTGATAGGGAGGCCAAAGGTGACATTAAAGAGATAGGAAAGAGGAGAGGTCGTCTTCCATTTTCTATGTCTTGTTAACCAACTACTGAGTTATTCTACAGGCAGTGAGGGGCCGTTGAGGGGGGTCTTGAAAACCTTCAGTGAAGAAACTGGGGGCAGATGAATAAAAGACAGGTTCTTGAAGTGGGCACACAGCCCTGGAATAAAAGGAGAAAATATTAGAATGTCTATTTCTGCTTTTTTTTTTTTTTAATCTCATCACTTTAAAATATTCTATTTTGCATAGTGTTTCGCCACAGTTTTCTTTTAACACTAGAGCTACACAGGCAAAGAGCTGGGTAGGGCTTTCCTGGTGGTGCAGTGGTTGAGACCTAATGCAGGCGACACGGGTTCGAGCCCTGGTCTGGGAAGATCCCACATGCTGCGGAGCAACTGGGCCCGTGAACCACAACTACTCAGCCTGCGCTCTAGAGCCCGCGAGCCACAACTACTGAGCCTGCACGTCTGGGGCCCGTGCTCCACAACAGTGAGGCCCCAACGGTGAGAGGCCCGCGCACCACGATGAAGAGTGGCCCCCACTCGCCGCAACTACAGAAAGCCCTCGTACAGAAACGAAGACCCAGCACAGCCAAAAATAAATTAATTAATTAATAAAAAGAAAAGAGCTGGGTAGGGGAGTCCATGGCTGAGCAGCTATTGCAACGAAGACGTTTCTCACTTGGGGTTCTGGGCGGGTGTTGGCGCCATTAAGGAAGGCGGGAAAGGCAGCCAGCTGGAGGGGCAGGTTCCACGTGGGACAGAAGCGCGTGACACGTGAGGAGCCCAGGAACGAGGAAGTCATGAAGTGGGGGAGGGCGCAAGGGGGGAGCTGAGCAGTGGGACAGTCTGGTGGCCTCTGACGGTGGCGTTTTGGGTGAAGCATGGGCGTGAGGTCGCCTTCCTTCCTTAGACAAACTTCTCTAAACTAAAAATAAAGCGCAACCCTCACGAAATGCATCTGCAAGAGACAAAACTCTGAGAGACACATACTCGATGATCTGCTTAGCGTCCTTCTCGGAAACCTCTTCGCTGTTTGGATCCAGAAGTATTTTCTCTTCAGTTTCCTGCCTACTGGACTCTTCCTCTTCATCCTGGGGAAGGAACAAAGATATGGGGGTGATTCCGTTTTAACAAGGGAATCCCTAGGCTTGGCGATTTCTGAAAAGAGAGTGAATAGTATTCTACTTCCCAAGTGAGGTGCACACAACTGAGGGAGGACGTAAACTTAACCCTTACTTCCACCAGGCAGTACCTACCTCTCCATCGCTGTTTACATCACTGAATGAAAGAACAAAAGGAACCCTCTGAGGATCCCCTGGAACCCTTGCTCCCAAGAATAAATATGTAAAAATCATGCCAGAAAGATGGATATCTATCATTATTTGGTCATCAGAGAGTCCTGTAGACCATATCTGCTCTTGCTAACTTGGTGACCTTCTACACCCTTCTCTCCAAAGCCAACTGGAGGGATCTTAGTATTGTCCTTGTCTCTGATGATGCCAGTGGGCCTTTGATGGCCCCACACGTCTTCACAGTGGAGAGACTGGAGCTCGTGAGCATGTGGCCTTCTGTGTGTGCTTTCTGTGGCCGCTTCACAGCCCACATTTCTGGCTATTTAGATTAAAACTGTCAATAACATGGCAAAGGATTCATCACCTCCCCACCTCGCAACTGTGTACTTCGTTCTGCTGGCCTGTGGAGAAGCTTCACTAAATACCCATAATGCCCACTACTACCCACTGGTGTTGAAGGCTGAATCTTTCCAGATGATCCAGGAGAATTTCCTTTAGAAGTAGGCTTAAAGAGAACCACGCTTTTCCATCAGGCTTGAATGAAACAATACGAACTGACATGATAGTAATGTTGAAAATCAAATCTACAACCACAGATCACTGAGCCACAAGGGGTAAACGGAGGAGTTGGCACAGCTCTTTCACATCCAGGTGAGCACCGAGGGGGGACGTGACTCGCCACGAGATGGGGACCTGGTCTCCGGACCCCCAGGTCAGAGTTCACTCTAGTCCCAGCTCTCTGGAGCTGTCTGCAGCTGCCAGTCTCAGGAGGGCACCTGGGGGTTGAGCCGCCTTCTCTACCTCATCTCTGTCCCTCCCTGGCTCTCAGACTCAACGAGAAGATTCTTCCAACGGATCATCTATGGGCCCATTCATCCGAGGAAACAAGAGACATTTTAAAAATTGATTTTGTAAGTTTCAAGTACCTCAGAGAAAGAGTAGCCTATTAAAAAAAATAAAATAAAATAAAGCATGCCTCCAAAAGTATTTGCTTGTTAACAGCATGCTTTTTTTCTAAAAAAAAAAAAAAGTAACTTCTATTATCTTTCCTCTTTGCAAAAGCAGTAAGCGTCCACAGTAGATTAATTTAGAAAACACAGGTCCACAAAACAAGAAAATAACAACGGTCTTAAAATTCTGGTGAGCTGTTATTGGTAAGGCTGCTCTGCTCTGGCCACGGCATTCTTTGAACCAAGATTCCCCTACACTGGTAAACACCAGATTTAATGACTATACACTAACAATGCTCTAATAAAGGAGATAAAAATCTTTTAATCCTTCTATTTGTAATTGTTAAGGATTTTAAAGTTGATCTAAAAGATACCTTTATTATTCCTTAATTTCTATTAAAAGTATCCAAGATTACCATTTTAGGTTCTGGATATATTGAGTATTCCTTCCAAAAGACTGACAAATGTGGCTAACAAGTATATCCAAAGAATTCAAGGAAGAATCACATTTAAAGAAAAAACCCAAGAGGATCCATTAACCCATGAAACCAAGTGCATGTTGCCCTTTTGGTCTAAGTTTCCACACTTACAGCTTCAAACAGGCCCAAGGACTAAAGAACTTCAGACATTTTTAGGCTGTTAACCCTCAGTGTAAATGACTTAGAAGCATGGAATTGCCTTTCCCAAAGTAATCCGTCTCCAATCTTCCTCAGAAGACCTTTCTACCATCTCCAATTTAATGCCAGCTTCTCTCTTCTCGGTTTCAAATAACTTTAGAATTCACCAAGCTTCCGCATTCGCCAGGAGCCCCCGAGAGGTCACTGTGCTACTAGTCATGCACCAGCAAAGCTCTGTCAAACCCTCAGCCTCAGCTGTCACCCGATGGCCAAAACTGGAGGACGAAGAGACAGAAGGACACAGGTGCTTCCCCGTGAACTTTCCAGCCAATGAACTCCAAACAGAGATATATACGTACCTCCTCCTCATAATCAGAATCGCTCTCTTCGCTGTCCGATCTAGGGGCAACTTCGTAACTACAAGAAAAGGAGTGGGAAGGAAGAGGAGGCTTAGCTTTTTAATCATAAAACTGTGTGTGTGCGTGTGTGTGTGTTTATACACAAATATATGACACATTCTATATACAAATGCAGGTAATAACTTTAAGCAGTTCAGCAAAGGTCATGCTATTTTAGTTCCCAGATTCTACGAGGACCACAAAAACCTGAAAAGTCAAAGAACACCAATAATTCTGCTTTAGTGCCATACCCAGGATTCATTTCCAACCAGGCATCCAGCTGACTTGCTTTGGGTGCTTCTGGGCCAAACAGGACCTTGCCGGTTTCTGTGTGAGTCACTTTGACAGGGAGGTCACTCATCTGGCTGCTCTCATCTATGGGCTAGAAAGGAGAAAAGACATAACACCGCTTCGGGTTAAGACATTCTCCCAATTCTGTGCTGGATGTTTCTCGGCCTTTTGGCTGCCCAGCATTTGAAACCCTCTCCCGCGATTAGAAATTTCATCACCTGATGAGTACTGGTGGGAAGTGGGAGGTCACCTCCTACCAAAGAAACTGAAAACACCAGCCTCCCTTGCAGCAAAGGAACTGGCATAAGACCTAAGCTCCACCAGCTGGGCTCATTCACCAAGGCTCTGAATTAGGACCTAGAAGGAAGCGGGGGCCAACAGCACACTGGTAGGAGGGCAGACAGCAGTGGCAGCAGTGCCAGTGCAGTGGTATTGGCTGTGCCCGCTCCCGAGGCTGGCCGTGTCCTCACTAAGCAGCTGTAGGGTACGCTACGGTAACATATCACTGAAATAATAGCGCAGTCCCCAGTCAGCTTCTCCAGGCTTCCAGAGTTCCGATGACTCACCCAATATCCTATTAATATGTTCCCTTCTTACTTAAATCAGCCAGAGTTGATTTTTGTCAGTTGCAGCTAAGAACCCCCAACCCCCAAATAATCCCCTCCAGATAAGGACTACTGCCAAGCCATGGTTTCAGAGAGAATAATGGAAAAAAAGGAAAAGGTACTGTAACTTGTATCATCTCATTATGGCTGGTTTGGCTTCTGCAGAAACAACGTCATTTATCCAAAACCAAACCACCAGGTACCAAGCCCAACCATGGGGCCCTGTGAAAAAGCAACAGGCTCTGCTCACTGGAAATCTAGCAAATGGACCAAGTCTGAGCTGAAGTTCGTTATTAGACTCTCAATGAAATATGGCTTGCTCAGAAAATTAAGAGAATAAGTGAAACTGCAGAGGCTGTGCTTAACCTACTTCAGAGAACAAATTGTTTAAAAAGGCCTAAAAATGGAGTAATCCTATGCAAATGAATGCTACTGATTACAGGGTGACTGTACTTCTAGGAGCAGGCCCCCAGGTGAGACGTGTAGGCAACCCATTAATTCCAAAGAATTTTTTCTAAATTACTCTCATTTGGAGTTAAATTAAAATGATAGGAAAAGCAGTATACTGTAGGTTATCTTTTAATATCTTATAGGAAATGACCACCTCCTTCCCCCAAAATATTGGTTCTTTCCCCCTTCTCCCTTAACAAAGCACTGTCAGAATAAGAAACAATATATTAGCAATTATCCACAAAAACAACCTTACAAAAAAGAGAAGGCTTACTCCAGACAGTTTTTCCTTTTATGTGTGCTGAAGCAATGGTTGTGAACACCGTTACTTTGCATGTGAAGACCACGCTTCTTCCTGTTAACGTAGAAGGTCATCTATAGGCTCACGCGATAAAGTAGGAAATCTACCATTCGCTACCATCTCCCTTGGAAAAACCATATTCCATTATCTTGAACTATTATAATGCAGCTTGTTTTATTGTTTGTGTCTTGCCTCAAAGAAAACTGGAAATCACTGTAGCTGGAATTAGAACTTTGGCAAAAACACTGAATGAGCACAGCAGAATGTAATCAGAACATTATTTCAAAACAAACCAGGTAAGACATCTACTTTGCCCACTTCAGCAAACAGAAAAACACATGTGTTAAGATTAAAAAAAAGTGTATGTCACAGGCCCAAGATCAGGAGCTTATTTTCCCAGGAGATAACATGAGATAAGAGAGCTATCACACTAACACGTTAAATCTCTCCCTGTGTGCTTGTTAGTTACAGACTGATGTGAGGCATGCTTAAGTAAGGGTGGGTTTTTACAAATTAGAGTTGTTTCTAAGTGCTCTAATATATAGTATTCTTCCCCCGTAACAGCCCACTGAGTGTTTCTTACACATTAGACATTTATCCTGATCTTTTCTTTCCTTGTGATGAATTATAGTGGTTAAGTAACATTTATTGTTCAAGAGATTTCTGCACAGAATAGTGGTTTCAACCTTTTTCCTGCCACCAGGCTGTTCACATTCATAATACTTCTCGTGTGCACTGCAATTCCAGAAGGGGAAGAGACAACCCTCCACCCACCCCAATCCTCCAGGCAGATTTATCAGAATCTGTGAAAGGAGAAGGAAGTTTGAAACAAACGCCCTTCCCATCCCGCTCGCTCCAGGGGGATGCCTGCTCGTGTGAATCACTGGCCAAGAACTTTTGAGTTTTCAGAGAAAAAAACATCCAATAAATCAATCATTGTATTCTCGTGATTCAGAATATTGAAAATACTAGGAAATAAAATTTAGAAATATGCCGCTGAATCTACAAATAGAGGCTACCGGGTAAGCCTACAGAAAACGGCAAAAAATAAGCTACCAAATACGCAAATTGTTTGGCTTACAGTTATGAAATTTCAAAGTAAATGAAGGAAACTGGGTCATATTTTCTGCTTCTGTATCATTGACGGGGAAAATGTAATTATAGAATCACTTAAGATTTTTCCACATTCTGTATATTCATAAACACATGCTTATATGTGCACAGACAATTTCTGGAGTGGTACATAAGAAACTTAGTATCAGTTGATTGGCAGTCTGAGATGGAAGATTACTTTTCAGTGTACCCTTTCATACTATTCTAATTTTCTACCATGCTAATGTACTACTATTTTTACTTAAAAAAGAATAGCAGAGAGAAACCATATGATCATCTCAATAGATGCAGAAAAAGCTTTTGACAAAATTCAACACCAATTTATGATAAAAACCCTCATGAAAGTAGGCATAGAGGGATCTTACCTCAACATAATAAAGGCCACATATGACAAACCCACAGCCAACATCATTCTCAATGGTGAACAACTGAAACCATTTCCCCTAAGATCAGGAACAAGACAAGGCTGTCCATTCTCACCACTATTACTCAACATAGTTTTAGAAGTTTTAGTCACAGCAATCAGAGAAGAAAAAGAAATGAAAGGAATCCAAATCAGAAAAGAAGAGGTAAAGCTGTCACTGTTTGCACATAACATGATACTATACATAGAGAATCCTAAAGATGCTACCAGAAAACTACTAGAGCTAATCAACGAATTCAGTAAAGTAGCAGGATACCAAATTAATGCACAGAAATCTTTTGCATTCCTATACATTAATGATGAAAAATCTGAAAGAGAAATTAAGGAAACACTCCCACTTACCACTGCAACAAAAAGAATAAAATACCTAGGAATAAACCTACCTAAGGAGACAAAAGACCTGTATGCAGAAAACTATCAGACACTGATGAAAGAAATTAAAGATGATACAAACAGATGGAGAGATGTACCATATTCCTGGATTGGAACAATCAACATTGTGAAAATGACTATACTTCCCAAAGCAATCTACAGATTCAATGCAATCCCTATTAAACTACCAATGGCATTTTTCACAGAACTAGAACAAAATATTTCACAATTTGTATGGAAACACAAAAGACCCCGAATAGCCAAAGCGATCTTGAGAAAGAAAAACAGAGCTGGAGGAATCAGGCTCCCAGACTTCAGACTATACTACAAAGCTACAGTAATCAAGACAGTATGGTACTGGCACAAAAACAGAAAGATAGATCAATGGAACAGGATAGAAAGTCCAGAGATAAACCCATGCACATGTGGTCACCTTATTTTTGATAAAGGAGGCAAGAATATACAACAGAGAAAAGACAGCCTCTCTAATAAGTGGGTCTGGGAACACTGGACAGCTACATATAAAAGAATGAAATTAGAACACTCCCTAACACCATACACAAAAATAAACTCAAAATGGATGAAAGACCTAAATGTAAGGCCAGCCACTATCAAACTCTTAGAGGAAAACATAGGCAGAACACTCTATGACATAAATCACAGCAAGATCCTTTTTGACCCACCTCCTAGAGAAGTTGGAAATAAAAACAAAAATAAACAAATGGGACCTAATGAAACTGAAAAGCTTTTGCACAGCAAAGGAAACCATAAACAAGACCAAAAGACAACCCTCAGAATGGGAGAAAATATTTGCAAATGAAGCAACTGACAAAGGATTAATCTCCAAAATTTACAAGGAGCTCATGCAACTCAATATCAAAAAAACAAACAACCCAATCCAAAAATGGGCAGAAGACCTAAACAGACATTTCTCCAAAGAAGACAGACAGATGGCCAACAAACACATGAAAGAATGCTTAAATTAACATCACTAATCATTAGAGAAATGCAAATCAAAACTACAATGAGGTATCACCTCACACCGGTCAGAATGGCCATCATGAAAAAATCTACAAACAATAAAGGCTGGAGAGGCTGTGGAGAAAAGAGGACCCTCTTGCACTGTTGGTGGGAGTGTAAATTGATACAGCCGCTATGGAGAACAGTATGGAGGTTCCTTAAAAAACTAAAAATAGAACTACCATACGACCCAGCAATCCCACTACTGGGCATATACCCTGAGAGAACCATAATTCAAAAAGAGTCATGTACCAAAATGTTCACTGCAGCTCTATTTACAATAGCCAGGACATGGAAGCAACCTAAGTGTCCATCAACAGATGAATGGATAAAGAAGACATGGCACATATATACAATGGAATATCACTCAGCCATAAAAAGAAATGAAACTGAATTATTTGTAGTGAGGTGGATGGACCTAGAGTCTGTCATACAGAGTGAAGTCAGTCAGAAAGAGGTACAGAAATACCATATGCTAACACATATATATGGAATCTAAGGAAAAAAAATGGTCATGAAGAACCTAGGGGCAAGACAGGAATAAAGACACAGACCTACTAGAGCATGGACTTGAGGACACGGGGAGTGGGAAGGGTAAGCAGGGACGAAGTGAGAGAGTGGCATGGACATATGTACACTACCAAATGTAAAATAGATAGCTAGTGGGAAGCAGCCACATAGCACAGGGATATCAGCTCAGTGCTTTGTGACCACCTAGAGGGGTGGGATACGGAGGGTGGGACGGAGAGAGATGAAGAGGGAAGAGATATGGGGACATATGTATATGTATAACTGATTCACTTTGTAATAAAGCAGAAACTAACACACCATTGTAAAGCAATTATATTCCAATAAAGATGTTAAAAAAAAAAGAAAGAGATAAATACCGTATGCTAACACATATATATGGAATCTAAAAAAAAAAAAAATGGTTCTGAAGAACGTAGGGGCAGGACAGGAATAAAGATGCAGATGTAGAGAATGGACCTGACGACACGGGGAAGGGGAAGCTGGGACGAGGTGAGAGAGTGGCATGGACTTATAAATATTACCAAACGTAAAATAGATAGCTAGTGGGAAGCAGCCACACAGCACAGGGAGATCAGCTCGGTGCTCTGTGACCACCTAGAGAGGTGGGATAGGGAGGGTGGGAGGGAGACGCCGGAGGGAGGGGATATGGGGTTATATGTATACATATAGCTGATTCACTTTGTTATACAGCAGAAACTAACACACCATTGTAAAGCAATTATACTCCAATAAAGATGTTTAAAAAAAAAAAGAATAGCAGAGTACAAAATAAAATCAGTATACACAGAGAATGGTGCAGCAAGGTATGGCAGGGTATCATTCAACAGAACACAGCAGAAACGGATGCAAAATCCCTTACCTCTCCATCTGGTCCCAGGGCAGACTCCTCCCCCTCTGCATTCTCTTCAGCCTTCTGCAAAACAATGTCAAATGTTACATGTAAACCAAGAAAGTGGGTACAGGAAGGACCTCATGGCAACTTGGTGGTATGTAACGGTAATTCATTACTGCTTATCATCATCCAACAAAGCTTAGGAATTAATGCCTTTTCTTTGTGTTTCTCTTCACTCTCTGAGACAAGACAAACTATGTACTTTATTGGAAACTTGCAGGGGGTCAGTGAAAGCTGGGTGTGACTCAGGCCTGGCCCACTAGAGATGGCTGGACCGTGTCTTCCAGGACCCCAACAGCTTAAGATGTGGCAGCATCGGGACAGAGGTCAGAATCCCAAATGTCCCTGTGTTTGGCACTATGAAGACAAATCCTGACGTAATCAGCTCAATTTTCCCATTCCCTTAGCAAGTTGTCTAAAAATGTCCCCTCAAGAATGAATTCTGAACCGCTCTTGGGTTATAAAAATGCAAAATCATACAAAATTCTGTGAGTTCTCTGAATTTTTATCATTCTACCTAATTGGCTTTCATAATATACAGTATTTCCACAGTGGGTATATGGGGAAATTTGATGCAGATACTGTGATCTCATGAAAAATTCTGTCATCTTCCATTTCTTAAATATTCCAATATCTTAGCCCATTAACCTTTATGTGCCTCAAAGGCAGCCTAAATGAAAAGCTAGGATTATGTCACGTTTTGTACATACCCGAGAGAGCCTCATCTGCAAGAGACACAAAATAGTCTAAAATTTCTTACATTTATAATGACCTCTTCGACAAGTGAAATCCTTAACATCACCTTTACAGAATCCTTATTTTAAAGTTATTCTGTGTGGTGTGATTAGAAGAAAAACAAACAAACGAACAAACTTTAGTCATTTCTTTTATCAAGACATTTAAGAAAATGAGCTTTCCTCCCCTGGGCTCTTTAGTTAATTAAAAATATACATAATGATACAGAATCAATATTAATTCCACTTTGTTTACTTAAGGCATTGACTGTGTGATACATTTTTGCTTCCCATGAAAATAACTCAGTTGTCTCTTGACAAAACAGCTTTTACAGAAAATGTTTAGTGGTGAAAATCCAGCCTTTGGTCCATACTGAGGAAGGGCAGTTCCCGTAAATGTCTGAAATTTTATAGTTGTTTGATAATTTTCTTGCAAAAAATACATGTATATAAGTATGCCAAAACACAAGGCATAAAAAAATGTAGCACTTCTACCAAAGAGTAGGAAATGAAATGCTCTCCTTGGTTATGATTTCCCAAGAACTTAATTTTCTATTTATGCCACCCCAAACTGAAAATATTTACAAGCTCACAAGAAATGACCACCATGGAAAAGCATCCCTATGTCTGGGCTAGGGATACAGAGAACAATGGCAGAAAGGCTCAGAAAAGGGACCATCCCTGCTACCAGCCTCCCTGAAGATCTCATTTTTGGAATTCTCAGGCACTATATTCAAGCAACTCTTTTAATTAATGGGAGAAAGTCAATTAATCCCACCATTCTTTCCATACAAATCAGAAATTAGCTACAAATCTGGCCAACAAAGAAAATCAGATGAGACCATGAATAAGCCAATTTTCCAATATCTAGCTAGTGGAACTGGATCACTATTTCAATGAATAGTACATTAAAAAGCTTGAAGGACCATAAATAACAGAATCAAAACTATTCTAAAGAATACTCTTCTGTGAATCTGCTGTAGACTAGATAGGCTGCTATCTAAAAAGTGCCTCATAATAAGGCCTTTCCATTACTTAAATTCCTCTAAACTAATTTTTAAATTTCTATCTGGTATCAAAGTTGAGAAGCAATGTAATATCAGACTTAAGAAAGTCAGCTCTGGAATTAGAGGAACTGCGTTTGAATGCCAGCTCTGTCACTGTGCAAGAGTACTTAGCTGTGTGATCTCGACCAAGTCTCTGTGTCTTGGTTCCCTCTTCTGTAAAACAGGGACAGCAGTGGTCCCTACCTCATAGGGCTGCTGCAGGACTGGATCACTATTTCAATATGTACAATCCAATGTGACATGTAATATCCACTGAGAGTGTCAATTTCCACAATGTAAAAGAATCAGTGATAGTCCGAGGGCTATTCTTTTATGTCTATATAAAACTGGCTATAGCACTGTCTGAAAACTGCTTCATAAGGTTACAAAGTCAGGGATTTCTGTCTGTTTTGTTCACTCATGTATTCCCATACCTACAAGGGGTCCCGGCACTTAAAAGGCATTTGAAGGATGAATGAAGGAATGAATGAATGCACCAAGAACAACACTTTCCACTTAGCATACATGGAATCAATTAACATTATTTTAATTAGGTGACAGTATATGTGCAAGTCATAAAAGAGTTAAGAGCACACACGCGTTCCTCGCTGAACTGGTGCTCTGTGAGACCTTCCCTTGCGTGCCCTGTACTTATACCCAGTTCGGCTATGTTATTCTAGGAGGTGGAAGCCAGATGGCAGTCTACTCTACAGCAAGAGGTGTCAAGTTCTCCCATCATGCTTTGAATTCCTTCAGTTTGGGGACAATCTCTGGTTGGTATGCTTTCAGAAATCCACATTCTCACATCAAACTAGTGCTTAACCCTCAATTCTCTTCCGCTGCCAGAATTCCCTTTGTGTGTTGCTCAAGGTCAACTCCGAACAGATTGTGACCGGTACTACGATATTGGAGTAACCTGGGACAGACTCTGAGCACCTGGTGGGATGGCCTGCAGCTGATGTGGCCACGGCTGCCTGAGAGAATTTCATATACAGTGAATCTGTAGCATGTGACTGCAAACACATCCTATCAATGTTGCTGGCTGATGCCTGAGCTTATTTCCACTGATTAAAACAAACACAAAAAAACAAAACCGACTGCAGTTCATCCACTAATCAGGAATAAGGAACTCTGTACTGGCTTCTTCCTATCCACAAAAAGTTGAGAACTAATTACCCTCATGGAGGGGAGGGAGGAATGTAATTATGGAATCGGATGTGAAGCAAATTACTCCTAACGAAAGACAATCTGGCTTCCCGGTGAAGGCTGATGTCAATTCATACCCTTCCTTTAGGAATGTTCATGAACAAAGCTATGTGCACAGCTATCCACTTTCCTTGCAGAGGCTGTATAAAATAATCAACAACGCTGTGTGGAGGGAAAGATATCCCCAAACATGAAAACCCTGTGGAAGCTGAATTCAAGAAAATGGGCCTCACTGGGGTACTTTATGCAGATTACCACAACACAGGACACAAACAGCCTCACTCTGTAAAGAAAACAGCTTTGTACCAAATAGTTTACAATCTATATTATAAAGTGAACACAGTTTATCCCCCAGCAGGTGTTATAATATGCTGAAACATCATTCAAATGTGTTGGCATCTTAAAGACTCATTCTGCTTCGAGGGAAACTTAAGATTTTCAGAAACCACTTGGGTTATTTTTACTGTCATTTAAGAGGACCTGTGAGCATTAAGATAGGTGATCAGGCAATAAAAAAATACCCAAGAATATCAAATTAACAGGCAATTGCACATTACTTAAGTTGAGCCTTGCAGAGAAAACCAATTCCAACATTTTGACTCAAGTAACTGGTCAATCCAGTTAAGCTGGACTTTGATCCAAATTTCTGGTTTCACCCATTTTGACACTGAACTTATCAAATAAATCTAACCATCATGGCATCGTGTTCACCTACCTTTACAATAGTCACTACACTCAAATGCCCAGAATTGCCTTAGAACCTTTCTTTCACCTACAAAAATCTCCTTGTGGAGGCAAACTGCAATAAGCTAATCATCTTTGGGGAAAGGAGGTAAAAGAATTGAGAAGGACTGGAGAGTCACTCAAATTTAAAATAAATGCCTCAATAGCATCACTACTTGGCATCTGATGCTCTTTTCACTGAAAATTATACCGAGGGGCTTTTCTCTAATTGTTGGCTATCTTCCTGTCACTATATTGATCAATACACTATGCCAGAAAGGTCCCCCCTCCAAAACATCACAGATTCACGTATAACAGTGTTTGATGAGAGAGAAAGAGAACAGAATAAGTTTCAGAAAGAAAGACCATGATGAAAAAGTCATTTGACACAGCACTCCCCCATGGACTCTCTACGTTCTCATTAGTATCATGGGTTTCCAAGAAATGTCACAATAAATACCAAGGGTGTCGTTCTGTTGGTATACACCCCAGTGAAAGATTTGGGGGAAGGGGATTAAATACTTTATACTTTACTTTTGGCCTGAAGTCAATAGCTGGGGAAGCTGAACCTCTTAAATGACCAGACTTTTCAGCAGTAGGTGTGTGGGTTAGGGGGCTGGCATGGGCTCCCAACCACAGCCTAAGGAAAGACATACCCTAAAACTCTGTAAGAAATACCTTATTGTTTGGGTATTATAGGCCAAATAATTAGAAAATTCTCTTTCTAGGATCTGGGGAGGAAGAGGGAAGCAGAGTCTGCCAAAAATAAGAAATCCTCATTTCCCACTGCAGGCCTCCACAGCCAAGGAGCCTGTCGTTGTCCTAGAAGACATTCTACCTGATAATATCTAATTGATCCTCACCTAGAAAAAAATGGTGGCCACTTATGTTCTCAACACCACAGAGAACATACAGTAAGGGGGAAAAGAAGATTTTATTTTCAGAAAAACCTATAACCACATTTCAACAATCATGATCCTACATCTATACCACAGAACTGATTGATAAAACAACTAATATTTACTGAGCGCGTACTATGTCCCAGGGAGCGTTCTAAGTGCTTTAGATAAACTTTCCTATGTGAGCCTCACAACAAGTCTAGGCTATAGGTCCTGTTCCTGTCACCTTCTTACAGATCAAGGGACTGAAGCACTGGGTAACAGATCTCTTAATGAAATATCCTACAAGGGAATAACAGCAAATTAGTGTTCCATGTTTTCTTATGCAGTTATGAATTTAAGAGATTGCGTACAAACGTGCTTTAGACAGTAGTCCAATTTCGTAAGTTAGCACGTTCCATCCTATCTGTATACGACGCCATTTCAACCTGGAGTCCCCCAGTAGATATAAGAGAACTCGCATGGCAGAGGATGGAGACCTCCAGGTCATGCTA
This sequence comes from Lagenorhynchus albirostris, assembly GCF_949774975.1. Taxonomy (NCBI): domain Eukaryota; kingdom Metazoa; phylum Chordata; class Mammalia; order Artiodactyla; family Delphinidae; genus Lagenorhynchus; species Lagenorhynchus albirostris. The sequence continues at coordinate 52,811,385 of NC_083101.1, read as the reverse complement.
AGTACCCATTAACAGTGTATTCACCTTGTCACACTGCAGAGACTGCTGTCACCTAATCAGATATTTCAATACTTGAAAAATGATTCCTCCTCTAACACCTAAGTAGATACATAGAGCTTATTTCTTTTTCTTCCACTTCAAGGGCGTTAATGGAAGGCCAGGTTGAGATCGAGAAGTTTCAGAATGATTTATAAATGTATACTTCATAGAAGCGGCTCTAATGGTGAGAAGAGCAAAACTAAGCAAGGTCCTGAGAGGTTAAAGGAAATCCACTCTATTATTCACTAACACCAAGTAAACCTGATCAACTCCCCAAGAAAGAAAAAGGCCTTCTCTGTTACACCAGGGCAATTCCTTAAAAAAATGATACACTAGTTTAACACTGAGTAAAAAAGTAGCCCTTTTCCAATTAAACTGCAAGGTCCACCATACTTATCTTGGACGGCACAGTTCTTGAAGTTACCTGTATCTTGTCCTACAAGCGTTGCCACCAGTTCAATGCTATTAGTTCACTGAGTAAAGAAGCTTTCTCAAAACAAAGATTTAGGGATGCCTTACTTAATTAGAAAAAAAAGCAAAACAAAACCTGCAGATAGATACAGCACGATATTCACTTCTACAGGAAATGCTGAAAGGGACAGCACAGAATTTTTAAGTGTCCACATGCAGGTTCCCTCCCTGACACAGAGAAGCTGGAACAAACAACTCTCAATCATTCACTCTAATGGAGGGAAGAAGAACTCCAGGTAATCCAGAGTGTCAAATAATCAGCTTTTGAAAGCATCCATTTTCTTTGCACTTGAATTAAGGTGCATCTAAAATTGGGTAACTCACTCTGAACTAAGTCTTAAAACCCCATGAGACAGTTTTCAGGAAGGTCTAGGAAGGAGCCCAGTTTCTTTTTGTCCTTTCTTTATCCAAGGTCTCCCAGCAAGATGGCCCAGGAAGGAAATACGGCCTGATCTCCTTGGTCCTGCTGAGGGCAGGGGGAGCTCAGATGCGAGGCATCCTGAGAGCATGTCAGGGAAGAGGGAGAGGGCTGCTAATAAACTAATAATTCTGCACATTCCATCATGTGAGCTCATCAGCGGAAGATGCCCAGAGACAGCCACCAGGCAGACTGGAGTCGCTTGGGTACCTATTATTCGTTTGCCAGGAAACCAGGTCCCAGTTTTACTCCCCGCCTTCCTTCACAGCATTCATTACAGTTTATAATTATATACTTGGGTGCATATTTGATTAACGTCTGTCTCTCTCTCTCTCTAATTAATTAAGAGGGCAAGAGTGCTTTTCCTCACCACTTGCACTCTCTCTCCCCCAGCATCTAGCATCCTGCCTAGATGATAGTAAGTGTTCAGTTAATGTTTTCTGAGCAAATACATGAAACAGAAAGAATAAGTGCTATTAGCAAACCTGAAAGCAAGAGTTTGGAGGTAGAGAGTCAACCTACAGATGATGCAGTGTTGGCAGCATCAGGAAAAATACTGACAGGTTCCTGCTCTGTACAGATTAACGTAAAAACAAAGGCATAATCATTACAACACAATTATGTATCTTTCTTTGCCTATGATGATATAACAATCTAATACTATTGCAGCAGTCCATTAATTAAAAGCCAGAAGCTCATATCTGAGCCATTAGCTTTTAATCACAAAGAAACACAGACTACGAATGGTAGTACTAAAAACACTAACAGTGGCCTTTTTGTGACAGTCTCTGCAAAATATGCCTCAGGATGAGGAAAAACTAAAATGGCCATTTCATGGGGTCCTCCTATGGAATATGACAGAATTGTTATCTGCCTGCCTCGTGCCAACGTTAAGTCAGAAATTGGGAGCTGGAATTTTGCAAAGTCTATAATGCGACCTTGACAAGAAAATGAGGTATTCCTCACCAAAGAAATGTCGAAATGCAAGCCCTGACTCATCCCTTGTTCACCTTCACAATAAGGGAAGCTATCTTATACTAAAGAAATCAGGTGCAGAAGGCGCCTTTTCAATCACTTATTCCTCCTCCTTAATTATGAAACAGGTATGAGAATTCAGGAGCCATGAAATTAATTATTTTTTTGAAAAACATTTTGTGCAATTATTCAGTGCAGAGAAGAAATGATTAAACGCTACCAATCCTCAATCTTCACAATTCTAACGGAGACTTTCTGTTGATGTTTATACCTGGGCCAATCAGAACTGACCGTGAAAACAAAATATACACCGAGAACTATATTAGCAGACTACTTAAGCTTCAAAGAGGCTCTATATTTACAGGTTACCCTTGAATTGAGATATAGTATCTGCAGAGTAGAGGTTCTAAGTCTTACCCCTTCGTTTCTCATGATAAATTGGATTATTTTACATAAGACTATTCACTGTTTTCTGTAATGACCTAAAACCCTGACTTGCACATTTACCTTAGTGTAAAACCGGGGCAGCTGAACTGAGCACACAATCTTGGCATCGCTGTCTGTCCAAAGAAACAGGCTGAAGTATGTTCTAAAAGTATCCCAAAGCTATCTTTTCCACTTCCTCTGGCTCCTTTCAATCTGAACATAGCATTTTCGTCTTCATTTTTACTCCAGTTTCTTAACTCAGCAGTCCCCTGCCTCGCTGGCATTGCACTTGAGCAAACATTTCTTTGTGCCCATGGTTTTCCTTTTTCTACCGACCGTGTGTACTTAGTTTCTGAATGCTGGGTGCAACAGTGGAAATACGAGCCAAATATACATCCTGTCCATCATGCCGCAATCTTCAAAATGTTGCCTAGTACACCTAGTACGTCAACCCATTTATATCAGCAATGTTTGTGATATAATCATCTAAGTCTCCCACTAGTGTAGTAGGAAGTACTCATTAAAGGGCAAGACATGCCTAAAACTGGTCGGCGACCACACGTCCCCGGTTCAGCCACAGCCACTCAGGTGCTCACCTTCCTCTTCTTCCTCCTCTTCTTCTTCTCTTTGGCCGCCTGGGCTTGCTTGTGCTCCCAAACCAGATTAGTCAGGTTGGCCACATACTCATCCGTCTGCTGCAAAAGATACGCTAAACGCCTATCTTTCTTTTGATCGATCAGTTTTCTATAGCCCTCTTCATCTTCAGCCTATTAAGGAAAGAAGAGCGTGATCAGGACATAATAAAAGTTTGCAGACGACACCTTTTTCCACTCATCCCTCCCCTTGATGGTCTGAACTTCGGTGGTCCGTGCAGCACACCGAATGATTCCGGCCACCCGAGTTCTCGCACCCTGTCTGGGAATAGGGAACACACGGAGGTACGATGCCTATGCCCCGGGACACCAGAGTTCACGGCAAGGTCAACACACATAACTATTTGTGTGGTGTGATCAAGCACTCTGAGCCAACTTTTCATTCTTTTGTGTTCCTTTAACTGCGCAAAAAGTGTTAAAATTTCAGGATTCACCATCTGAAACTTATTCTTAACTTTATATTTTGGAAAGTGTCAAATATAATCAAAAGTAGAGAAGGTAGTGTAATCTCTCATATAACCAACACCAAGCAACAAAAATTAACTCCCCATGACTCCCGTTTGTTTCGCTGCAGCCCTTCCCCCACCTCCTCCCTGCAATCCCAAACTGGATTGTCCTGAAGCAAATTCCAGACATAACAGCTTTTCATTCATAAATATTTCAATAAGTACTTCCAGAGGCAAGGAACTGAATAGGTTTTGAACAAGTAACTTCTTATACTTAAAAGCATTACAAGAACTTCCCTGGTGGCGCAGTGGTTAAGAATCCACCTGCCACCGCAGGGGACATGGGTTCAAGCCCTGGTCTGGGAAGATCCCACATACCGCGGAGCAACTAAGCCCGTGTGCCTCAACTACTGAAGCCCGCTCGCCTAGAGCCCGTGCTCCGCAACAAGAGAAGCCACCGCAATGAGAAGCCCGGGCACCACAACCAAGTGTAGCCCCCGCTCGCCACAACTAGAGAAAGCCCGCGCTCAGCCACGAAGACCCAACGCAGCCAAAACTAAATAAATAAATGAATTTATAAAAAATGTGGTTGATTGGGAGGGATTTTGGTCAGCACTGCATAATGGGCCCAGATGACTGGAGACAAGTCATTAGCACCTGAAGCCTGACAGTGCTGAGCCATAAAACAGACACAGTACTTCCCACTTCTACCTCCTGTTAAGCAATATTATGAGGTTGAATGGAATAAAAACCGATGCACTCTGGGTCATTTCCAGAGAAATCTTTTTATACATCCCAATAAAAGGACATCTCAAAAATATCTTCCTCATGTGATGCAGGATAAAAGGAACACACTGCAAAATCTTTTAAGAGGCAGCTCCTTACAGAGAAGCTCAGGTTTTTCAGTCCAGGGCTGTCCCTCCAGCATCTGCCCGAGTAACAGCAGCCTCATCACTCCGTCTGGCTGCTGTCTGCCCCACGGATGAGCATGAACCTCAAATGCTATTATAACTGTAATTGCTTTTGGTTATGGTTGATCTCACTTGAAGAAAGAATGATAAAAAAAAACTTCAGTGTCTCTGTTATCTGTATATTCCATCATTTAATTGCGAAAATTAATGATTTGCAAATGCCTAATCATTAGTGTCAAGCCAATCTGTTACTGAAGTTCTAATATAGTTTCACTTCAGTTGAATCAGACAAATTTGACTGTTCCCTGCTCAAATACTATAAAATGGTCTCCCCAGCTAGTTAGCCATCTCCTGGTCCCCTCCCTCCCAAAAAACGAGAGGGAGGTAGGAGAAGGTGGTAAGACTTAGTAGACCCCGGACACAGAGCCTTTTAAAATATGGTGTTCACTCTCCGAAATCCAAAAAAATTAATGACAAAAAAACGCAAACCGTAATACCAGCCAGGAAGACTATGTCATTTGGAATCTTCCAGGGATATAATTATGGGTTGAGGCTAATGATTTTATCTTCATCCAGTACCCAGGCATTACATCCCAGATAGAATTTGCACGTCTCCTATCAATATACATTACACACACTTTTCTAAAATCCACGGTGTGCTCTGAGGTCCGATTCCAAAAATAAATGGCCAATAAACTCAAATACGCAGGCCAGTGATATAAACCAATTCCTTCTGTGTTTATATATCCATTAAAAAGTAACAGTGGCAAAGAAATGACCCATGAATAGCCTTTGACAATAACATGGCTATGATCAAAAAAGCAGCATTTCAAAATTAACTTAAAAATCACTTTTTAAACTGTTAGAGAAAAATTTCTGCCAGAATTTTGAAGCACCAGTGGCTTCAAAAAAAGAGAACTTCTTAGATTCCAAGACACAACTTCATGAGATATTCATTCAAAACAACTTGTGTCATTAGTCTCAAAGAGGCAACACTTTAAAAAGAACTGCCGTTTCCATCCTTCCAGGTCTGGTGATCAAAACTCCTGCAAAATATAGTACCTGCCTTTATGTAAAAAGCTATCATCTGGGGCTTTCCTGGTGGCGCAGTGGTTGAGAGTCCGCCTGCCGATGCAGGGGACACGGGTTCGTGCCCCGGTCCAGGAAGATCTCACGTGCCGCGGAGCGGCTGGGCCCGTGAGCCATGGCTGCTGATCCTGCGCGTCCACAACGGGAGAGGCCACAACAGTGAGAGGCCCGCGTAGCGCAAAAAAAAAAAAAAGAGCTATCATCTGAATAACAGTGCCACCCTAGGACATGGAAACCCTATACTCATCAGTGGTAGCCCTACATTTGTGGCACTGCACTGTCTAGGAAAGGGAAGATATTTTTACTCCATCCCGGTGAAGTTCAAAGGAATGGATTAGTATATTTGATAAGCAGCTTTTACTCTCTCCTTCTACTACAGCATGTTTAACATTCTCAGTGCAGATGGCTGTGAGGGGAGCATTTTCCTGGGTTCCTGTAGGCAGGCCCCTTACCATCAACCTCCGCATTCTCTCCTTTTCGATCCGCTCGGTCTCCTTCTTCTGCTCCCTTTCAGTGTTGGCGTGCCAAGTGGCCACTGCTTTGGAAAGCTTCTGGATCTTCCCAGCCACAGACCGATGGTACTCCTTAAAATCTTTTGCATGCTGCAAAATACTGTTCAGGTATTCCTAAGGGATCCAAAGCGGGGAGAAGAGAAGGCTTAAAATTCAGTTCCCAATGTCGTTTGAGGTTTCATCATAGTACAGGGAAACTCTGTGTATGGAACACCCATGGGGGACTAGAACCTATTTTGGGACAGGTGCCCTGGTGGGTCTCCATAGCTGAGGTGTGGGCTACGTAGTGGTGGGAAAGATGACATCTCAAAGTTCGTTTTGGGGCCAGCCGGTGGAAGAGAAGCCTCCCCGGCCTTGAGGGTGTGGCCACGTGAAAATGGAAAGATCAAAGGTTGAGAGAGACCTGCAAAACAGTGATGATAAAATTTAAAGCAAATCACTCCCAGATAAACCTCAGGGAGACGCGTGTTTCCAGTGAGAAGCGTGTTACAGAAGTAGTGTTTCTTCTGCTCTCGCGTAAATACCTTAGAATTGTCCCTCAAAAGAAGTTTTATAGGAAGCTAAAATTGCCATACATCTTTTGTATCCACTTTTTAAATAAAGAAGGGGAAACTTAAAACCTTATTGACACTTAAGTCCAACACTTTTCAAAACAAAACTTAATCAAGGCACTAAATTAAGCACAGAAAAACAAGCAAAATTCACAGGATTACAACACGAGATCAGATCCTACATCAAAATATTTCCAAATCCCTAGAAAGGAATGTTTTAAAATATCTGCCCCTGTGAAACCTTCAACTGGGCCCTTGAAAAGCCCCGGATACTATATTTATATCTGTGATAAAAATAACGGTTTGCCCTCTTCTTTCCAAGTTCCCTCTTCCCCAGGACTTTGCCCTAGGAAACCCGCCTGTGCCTACCCAGTCAGCAGCATCCCATGGGGTTATGAATTCGACACGTGACTGGAATTCAGAAAGCAGGGTCCCCCCCACCCCCTTATCCTGTACTGACCGTTTGCATGTCCTTGCGGAGGTCACCTACCACTCTGGCTGGGCCTAGGTTTCCTCATCTATGAAATGGTGTGGTTGGACTACGTAAGCTCCCACGATCCTTTCTGTGACGTCCCCACTGCCCGCAGTTGTCCATTTTTCAGTGGTTCTGACTCCACCCAGTTTCTTGGTTAGCATCTCTGTCAATGGCGGGGCACCCAGAGCCCAGGCCCAAGTACCTGGTGCTTCTGCCGACGCTTCCTCTCCTGCTCGATCTTCTGCTGCTTCTCCAGCTTCTCTGTCATGCGGGCTTCCCTCAGGGTCTGGCGCTTGCTCCGTTTGTATGCTTTGGAGTTGAGGGCCGTCTCCAGGGTCGTGTCCCGTCGCATGCAGGCCACTACCTCCTGTCTCAGCTGTCAAGAGGGGAGCAGTTAGAACACCTCCCCAGACAGAGGCCAGACCCCCGTCGTCCCCTGCCCTCCATTTAGTGGAGCCGAATGGTGACTCCCTGAGTTTCTCCATCAGAGTTGGCCTTTTAGGAAACAAAGGGACTACATCATGCTGAATGTATATGGTATTTTCAAAGATGCTCTAAGTTTTCTTTCCAAAAAATTCAGAGAGGGAGCAAGTACGGCACTGTTAACAGTAAAGAAAATAAATCAGTAAGTAAGTAGAGGATGTCTTGGCTTTTAAATAAATTGATTCACTCTATTTAATTATCCTAATGATATTAATTAGTTAATAAGCTTTTTACATTTTTTTACTTCATTGTAAGTGTCATGCTAACTTTCTCTTTGTGCTTAAAGATTAACGTGAACAACGCTGGGCAAAAAAGAATAGAAGAGTTACTTCCTGCTCATGGGAAGTAGCTGCAGATATGCAAACAGTGCTAATTCATCATCTCATGTAAAAGACGGGAAATACTAGTTTGGGCTTCCTCCCGGTCCTAACAATGATATTCTTTGCAAGATACTTAATTTTTTTTTTTTTTTACTGTATTATGGACTTCTTTTAGATCAGAAATATAGTATTTCATTCATATTGTATGTTACGTGGTGGTAAAAGGTGGGGGGTGGACACATGTACTGAAATAGCAATTCGACTGAATCCGAAATCAGCATCCATTACAGCTAATTTCATTGGAAAACTTCACAGATAACAGATTTTTCAATAATATGAAGCAAAAACCAGAAACCAATCAGAATCCAGCATAGTGAAGCTAATTTGAATCTAATCTTATTCCTGAAAATACTCATTTAACAAAATTTTATTAAACAGCTTATCAAGGCATTTTATGAAGTTACCTGTAAAAAAGAAGCAAATGGAATGCAGAAAGTTTTTTCCTTTTTTTCTTTTCTTTTTTTGTTTTTAGGTTAAGCTCTAATCTACTCTCACAAACCTATGGTCAAGTAGCCGCCAGCCACCATGATGCCCCTCTTGTGATACTATAACCAACAAGGCAAAACGTATTTCCAAGTTCATATGACAATAGCAAGAGGGATGGCCTTGTGATTTTGCTCACATCCTCCAACAGACCAAGTCATGTAATTCAGTACTTCCAAACTACTTTCGGTCATTCATTATTCATTTTGCATGCCCCGAGACCTTCACCAAACAAGCCCGTCTGACGGGCGAGGAAGCATTCCTTTTCCCCTTTGGCTAAATGCCGCTGTGTGATGACCAGGGGACCTGAAGCTTTGGGGTGAGAAGGCAAAACTCGCCCAAGTGAAAATCAGCTCTACTTCATTCCACTAGTCTCTTACTGATTTAGCAATTATAAAATAGAGCACTATGCTAGCCTTTCATTTTTTTTGGTATGTGGGCCTCTCACTGCTGTGGCCTCTCCCGTTGCGGAGCACAGGCTCTGGACACACAGGCTCAGTGGCCATGGCTCACGGGCCCAGCCGCTCCACGGCACGTGGGATCTTCCCGGACCGGGGCACGAACCCGCGCCCCCTGCATCGGCAGGCGGACTCTCAACCACTGCGCCACCAGGGAAGTCCCTATGCTAGCCTTTCTTAATCAGTGACTACTAAGAACATAGCAAGAACAATAGATACAAATTCACTGAAAAGTCAAATATGGGGGTCTGATGTGATGAAATGCTCCAAAAGTAGGTGTTGATGAATAATCAACAGTTACAAACCAGTTTTATGTATTTCTATAAACAATGAGCTATTTAGTTGAGTGGCTTTCGTATTTGTTAAAATGATTTTCATAGTCACGGCTAGGATTTTACATTTCTCTTTACAAAGAAGCTCTGATCTATCACCTTCCTGTTTTTCTTTGAAACCATAAAGACAAACATAAGCTATCCCATCTGTTCTCAAGGTTTCATCTACAGTAACAAAATGCCGTAACTCTGACTTTGGAAACCATAATATGGAAGAAAAAAATGTATCTGATGTACAGAAGAGAAAAACAGAATAATAAGCAGTTAGTCTTCATTACTTTTAGTTCTGTGCTGCTGGTCGAAAAGATACAGTCTTTTACTAAGTTTATATCTTTATACCAATATTGAACGACTTAAGGAAACACACAGATCACACTCTGGAACAATTATATTTATTTCCTGCACCTCAGATGTGCTGGGGAAAAGGTATTACCTGACGCTGGAAATTGAGTAACCGAAGTGCTTTCAGTTCCACGGTTGCTTTGGTTCGTAAATCTGGTGGCAAAGAGCCAGGGAGATTTTCCAGTTCCTGTATCCTATGGGCTATGCGAGCCTGAAGTCTAACGGAGATAATAAAATGGGGGAGGGGGAAGGTGGAAATATACATTACAGTCTGGTCTTAAATGATAGACAACAACCTTAGGTTTAAGTTCACCTTCCAGATACTGACGGCCGATTTCTGATACCCAACTAGATTATCTGATGTTAAACAGAGAAAAGCTACCTTTGCATTAATGCAGACAGGTGCTATATTACTTAACACTTTGGCCTTCTTCACAACCTCTCTCTAACAGCCAGGAAGGAAGGCTCAGAATACATCTAGGAGGAAAGTCAAGCCCCATGGCTCCCTCCAAAGAGAGAGAGAAAATGAGACAGGAAAATATGACTTGCTCCCGAACGCCTGGCCAGCCAGAGTGCAGAGCTGAGACGACAGAGTTCTCTTTCTAACTTCTAGTTCTGTCCTAAGGCAACGGGGCCATTTGCCCTCCTTGCCAAGGTGCTGACAATGACAGCTAGTAAAGCTGAGTGAACAAGAGCAGTGTTAGGTGCTGAGGTCACAGAAACCAGCCAACCCAAAACATTCAGAGAGGGAGAGCGCGCTACCGGCCACAACCATTTCCTCTGCGAGCAGTGCTTGCTTGAGAAAAGAAAAGGCAAATTAGGTATTTTTAAAAATGAGGTTTGGAGCAGCAGTAAATAGTAAACAGTTTTTAAAAACTAAGAGTTTCCAGAAAAGGACTGCCGGGGAGTCTCATTCTGGACATCATCAAAAAATAGAACTATAGGTACTTCCTCACAATACGGGCAGAATAGAAAATAAAAGACTTACTACTTTATTCATTTGGGATACTATTACTGTTAGTCATAGAAACTGGTTTTAGGGTTCACCTGGATCCTATTCTTACAAATAATTACATGCCATCTAAATCTATTTTTAGAATGACCTCCCCCCCACATTTGGGGCAAAACTGTCTTGGAATAGATTTCGACAAAGAAAGAACAGTAAAAGGTAGTAAGTTAAACTAAACTAATAGTAACTCCACTAAGTTAGGTGCATATAAAGCACAATTCTGTCTCTCTCTCTCTCTCTCTCTTTCTCTCTCTCTCTCTCTCACACACACACACACACACACACACACACACACACACACACACACACACCTCTACAAGGTAAATGCGCCACTTTATTGAAGAGAAAACTGAAGTTCAGAGATATTAAGAAACATGTGGACGTCACAGAGCCAGTAAAGGAGAGAGCCGAGGCTGGAACCCTCACTGGCCTGACACAAACACCACTGCAACGATACTGCAGATAATTAAAATATACTTCCTAACTGCAAACTCCCTTGGAACTCAACTATAAAAATTGATAATTAAAGATTCTGTTAAAAATTAATACTATGCTTTTTTCAACCTTTATGATGCTGTCTGTTGATATAAAAAAGTAAAATCTTCTGTGACTTAGATGTTGCAAAATATCTTAATAGTTCATATAGCCCAAATATCAAAATGAGGGCGTTTTTAAAAACTTAAGAGTTGTTTGCTTTGGTAGAGAAATAAAATATCATCTTTTTCAAAACTTCAAAAATGATAGTAAGAAGGGTAATGCATCATTTTTCATTGACTTCATTGACAATAATATTCTGATAGATTCCTCTTTTATTTGGTATATACGTGTTATTAATTCTGATTTACTAAATGATTTATCATCATAATGTGTTATTACTAATATTATTGTTATTGTGTGTTATTTCAACTATGCATACCAACACAAACAACAGTACTTTTAAATGGTTTAACCATGCAAAAGACTAAAAATGTGTTAGTTCAAGCAACAACAATAAACTTTCATCAATTTATTCTCTTGATCAAATTGTTCCGACTCTCCCAACTTTCTGCCACATTCCTTTTACTATTGATACTCATGGGATTCTCATCACAGTTTAAAATTTTTCTTTGTATGAAACAAACCTTTACTTTCTTTAGCCAATTCAATTTCTTAAATACGCACATAACCAAAAATTCCCAAATAGAGCAACAGGTGACGGATCTTAACAACTAGGATATTAAGAGAAAAATCTATTACAGATTCTTCTCAAATACATAATTTAAAGGGAAAAAAACTAAACCAAGATAATTTTACTTGTGTAGCGTTAAGGCCATACTAAAGGAAGTTTAGATACTACAGCAGGGTGAGCTATGGTTGGTTATTCTGCTTCCTTGGTTCTAGATTTATTGCAGACCCTTTTCATTTGACTATCGCAGAATGTTTTCAAACTATCCCTTGGTATTGTGTTTTACTCTGTTTGACAAAGTGGGTCAGGTGCTACATTAGAAGAATGGCTGCTTTTTCCTTAATCATCTAAACGACTATGGAACTAGGCCTAAATAAATAATCTTAGGACAACCGGGCTGACCATGTAGAGACTAAATCACACTGAACCGGGAGAGGGGGGAGTTGGAGAGCGGAGAGGAGAAGTAGGGAGGTGGGGAGGTGTGGAGTGGGGTAGATGGAGCCTTGGCTGACTTGGGCATGGGAGGGGGTGAGGGGTTAGGAGGGGTGCACTTCTTCCTGAAATGACTGCTTCCCCAAAGGGCCTAGTAATTTGTCAGTGAATTTCAGATTCCCCAGCACAAAAGAATCTTTCTTTTATGAAAGGGAGGCAAGAAGTTAAAAGTGCAAACGTGCAAACTATAGGAGAAGAGGAAGGGTAGATTCCAAAGTAAAATTGTATGCATTCGATTCAGCACACGGTGTGTGTTTGTGTGGGGAGTAGCAAAGGTACAGGAGGGGCTTCTTTTTACGTAGAGAATTTTATCAGCGTGTGTGTGGTGGTTAATAGAAATCTTCGTTTTAAATAATGCGCCTCTCCAGACAATTTCATCTTCCCATCAGTGGGATTCAGCAGGTAGCCCGATAAGGAGATAGATTCAGGATTCTAAACTTCCCGAAACAACAACAGATGTAATACTGCATAACTGCGGGAGACTCATTTAGGGTCCTCATGGGTACAGAAAATTGAAGCAGAATTAGGTCGCTCAGGTTTTTCATACAGATTGAACAGTAAATCAAGAGGGCTTACTGTTCTGACAAGAAAAAGAGTTCCATTAAAGGCGACAGATATTTGTTCAGGTCCAGAGGAGAAGTTTATGATTCCTGTAGCAGAGTGATTTGAACAGAAAATGACACTGGTACATTTTGTTCCTTCCAGGAGCTGAGTGACACCTTTTAAAAAAGAGAGAGAGGGAGACTGACTTTTGGCAACTCTGCTGAGGAAGCGGCTCTTGGTGATTTCTAAGAAGGAATTCTCACGGTTGTAATGGAGACCAGGGCAGGACAAAAAACACGGTAAGGGACTATGCTGGCTTCCTGAGGCAAGGAGGCTATACTACTGCTTTCATACTAAATTCTGACTTGATACCAAAGAGCGCTCACATAATTCAAAGATGCTCTTCTGATATAAACTCCTTTCAATGTGAAATATATTTCTTTCTCACACAAACATCTGTGTAATTTACATGCTAACATGATAATTCGTGGAGCACTTCTGACCAACCCTCTAATCCTAGATGGAAGAACTGAAGTTAGGCACATTGACAGGGCCGAAAAAGCATGCCAAAACACCAAAAAAAAAAAAAGTCACTGACACTTACTACAGAGAAAAGCAGTACAGTTCCATCATGAGACAAGGATGGTCTAAAAGAAAGGATCCAATTTAAATGAGAACAAAATGTTTTTAACTGAAGAGCTTGTATAGATCTGAGGCAAAGTGTTCATATGCAGAAACTTATTTATGCTATTACTGAAAAAAGATCAATCTGTCAAAATTCTGATTTTATGAGGAACAAGGAAAAGCGGCCAAGTGACTTAGAAGTAAAAAAAATTAAGATTCTGACAATTTCCTTTCAATTTTCATAGGCGAGGTAAGTGATATTACAACAGTCAAAGAAACGAACATCTGTTAAAGAATTTCTGACAGGTGATTTTTGCTCAAACCAAGTTTATGAAATTATAAAAGAGACTTTTTTAAAGACCTTGCTCAAATCCTCAATCAGGAGACAAAGATACACTGGACTCTTCCTATCAGTGCTAAAGGGTAGTAAGCCGTTCTCTCAAAGAGGGGCAGAAGGAAACGAGTTTTTTAGCTGTCTTTTACAAGTGCCTAAGGGACTTAATCTAACCCTTTTTAAGGGATAAATATAACTAATCTCTGCAGCTGGACAATTTATCTTCATAGAGGCAGAAGCCAGCTACTGCTCTATAACTGAAGAAGACAAAAGATGCCCCTACAAAACCCTGCCAGTGTAAACCTTAGCTTCTTCTCAAGATGGCCACGGGAGACTTCAGGCCAAAAGACCCACCAGCTTTTTGAACCCAGGCTTGCCAAATCAATCACTTCAAAAGCCAGGCGGCTTAACAAAAGAGGAGACATTTATCAAGTAATAATAATAATATGAAAAAGAGCCATTCCACCACCTTCTGCAATGATTACAATTTAAAAGATACTGATAGATACTTTTTTTTTTAATTGACACAGGTGTGGAGGACAAAAGCTTTCCACACACTGGAATAGGCTAAATAGTACTGATTAATACTGAATACTTTGGGAGACCATCCCTTAAGATCATTTTCAAAAAAAGTGCTAAAATGAGCTCATTACAAGAAAGGCCTGCAAATACAATTCTGGTAAAGATGAAAAAAGAAGGTTTAGGAGTCAGTAAGCGTGTACACGCACACACACGCACGCACACACACACACACAACATAGGATGAGTAAGGGGGAAAAAATCTGGATGTATTTCTAGGTACAGTGTCTGTGTTACGAGGGTAGTTCATGTGATTTAACAAAGGAACTGGTAGCTCTGTACCTTCAAGGTGGGAAAATAACATTAGCTCTTAGGAAGTCAGAATTTCAGAGTAACCAAACGATACCCCTCTATCTCATTTATTGTCTTTAAAAAAAAAGACTTTTGACTTTTTTATTCAATAGCAACATAAAGAAAGGACTGCATATGAATACAGTTTTCCTGCCCCAAATGAGTACACAGTGCTAATATTTGACTTTTATACCACACTGCGATTATTCACCCAACAGAATCTGCCTATTAACACTGAAATATCAATTGATGATGGGTATCTAGCTCTCTAGGGATACGTGAAAAGCTGAAAACAGAAACATAAAAGCTCTTAATTGAGGATTACTAATAGCAGTGAAAATAAAGTTATATTCTTCATCCAAAAAGGTACACACATTTAATGGCAAGTTACCGTGATTTCTTTCAAAATAACTCTTAAAGCTGGTAACTTAGTATTTTAATACAATAACAGATAAGTCACGTGTTTTCCAATAAAGAGTAAGGTAATGTTTTTAAATAAGGGCTCCTAGACATTATTTACTAACATCCCCTATAATTTTTAAACCCTAATTGTCTTTTAACTTAAATCATACTTCAGAAATAATAATAATAGCTAATATGTATTGACAGTCCTTGTATCATTTTATCTTCTCCCTACAAAAGATACTATAATACCCTCTTTTAACATAGGAGGAAACTGAGTCACAGAAAAACGATGTAACTTGAGGAAGGCAACACAGCTATTTAGTGGCAGAGCATGCTTTCTGGCTAACTCCCAAAACCGTGATCTTCGTTTCATCTTATCTTGACTCAGTACTTACTGGACTCTCTTTTTGGTTGACATTAACCATGTACATCAAGGATCTGCTAACTACAGCCTGCCAGCCAAACCCTGCCCGTAGCCTGTTCTCATAAATCAAGTTTTACTGGAACACGGCCAACACAGCTGCTTTCACACCATCAGGGCAGAGCTAAGTAGTTACGACAGAAACTCTAGGGCCCTTTACAGAAAAGGTTTGCCAATCCCTGATTTAGATAAATGTGCCAAATCAGGTGAAAATGAAGTTTTTGGAGTAAGAGTTTAAATAAGGACCCCATGTGAAGACACTTACATAGGGCCTAGCCCAAAAGCTAGACCAAGCCACAGACCAACAAATGCATGAACTCAATCAAAGAAGACATTATATCATGCTACTGAAGTACCGCTTTAGTATCACTAGATGTGTCATTAACCTGAAGGTTAGGCCAACAGAACACTCAACATCTGAGCCGCTTACAGTCAGCATTCAAGGACAAACTGACAAACCAGAAGGAAAGTGCATCATCTAAGTGTGGGCTGACAGCCTTCCTGGATCTTTAGGAACTCCGGGCTGGACTTTTGATCTTGGCATGTCATAGGGGTGCATAAAAGTTTTCTGACTGAATGAGTGAAAAGCACAGTCCTGGGAACCTAGAACCCCCAGAAGAGGGTCCTCACCCCCATCCCAGTGGCAAAGAAACTCTTCTCTTGAGACTTTGTTCTAAAATGATTCTCAAGCCTGAGTCTTGGCCTCTGCAATTTCCCTTAGTCCTTTCCCTGGTCCCACAGAAAAGAATGACCACACCACCAGCAGACACCGGACCCCCTAGGCTGGGTGGTACCTGCCGGAATACAGCGTCTTTACCCCCGGGGCAGGTGCATTACCTGTACTCCCGCTCCTGCAGAATCTCCACGGGGTCCAGGCCCTGCGGTTTCTGGACGGGGCTGATCCGGCTCTGCTTCTGCTGCAGCTGCAGGATGGGCGAGGGCTGCCCCGGGGTCGGCTGTGGCACCGAGGGCCCGGGCACGGCGGCCGCGGGCGGCGGCGCTGCTGCAGGGGGCGCAGGCGAGGGCCGGCCGCTGGGCGCGGGCACCGGCAGCTTCTGTGGGGGGCTCGGGCCGCTCAGCTCCGGCCCCGGGCCTGCGGGACAAGAGCGACATGGGCAGCTCGGGAGGAAAGGCACCCCGTGCCCATACCCGGCCTGCCCGCTGCCCCCTGCGAGCCCAGCGATGGGGACAAGTAAAGGTCTAACGAGAAGAAAACAGCAGGGAAGGGAGGAAGATGAGGAAGGCGGGAGGCGAAAGGAAAGGGGAAAAAGAAAGAAAAAAGAAAAAAATAAAGAAAAGAAGCTGGCGTCTATCCCAAAGGGAAATGGACCCAAAATGACTCTTAGGTAATAAACTGATTAAGGAATGGACAGCCAGCTTTTAGTGTAGGTCTACAACGGGATTTTAAAAATAATTCCAGGTGCATTCAGGGTTCTGAAAAAGCAAGGGAATCACCCGCTAGTCGGATGCAATTTGGGTGTGGTCCCAAAATCACGTTTCGCAAACTACACCACAAGCCCCCTTCATCCCAGCGTGGAAGAGCCCTGCTGTTAGAACCCATGCTTTACAAGTATAGGCAGCAGCTCGCCAGTCCTCTGACGTGAACTAAAAGGGGCACGCATTTTCCCTAAATGACCTATAAACTGTATTTCAGGCTTCATCAGTGCATCTAGGGAACTTTAATTTTTTACTACGTATTAGAAAATATTTCTGAAAACATTCAGTGCAGGGGGAAAAAAGAATCTGCTCATTCCACCTAAGAAAACTTAGCAAATATTAAGATTCAAGAGAGCATTTTTCTCATGTTATCAGAATAAAGGGATACACAATCATTAAGCTTATCAAAATGCACTTAAGTTAATTTAAAGCAATTTCCCACATTAAACTTCAGGAGTTTAAATTGATTGCTAGGTCTGGACCTAAAATAAGTGTTCCATCTCTCCTCTTAGGTGAATTTTTACTTACTTCAAAGTTATAAATAAAATTAGTGATGCTACCAGAGGGGTTAGTAAATTAAAAAAAAAAAAAAACTCAGTAAGCAGATGTTAAAACCTCTCATGGGCATTCTTCCAAGTGTTTTCTATATCTTTCCAGAGAAATATTAAAATCATTAAATGGTAACAAAACTAATCATCTCTATACTTCAGAGCGACTTAATAATTAACCATACAAAGACATACATTATGAAAAAGTAGACACATTTATTCAATTTCCAGCAAACACCAGTTAGAAGTGGGCTTAAATGACAATGCAAGGATAGCAAACATTCTGACAGGAGGAACTGGAAGAGTTAGAAGAAAGTGCTTAGGAAACTACAGTGTGTGTGAGTGTGAGTATATGTGTCTGTGAGCATGTGTGTGTGTAGTGTTGTTGGTCTTTTGTTCACTTCCTTCTGAAATTAGGTAAAACTTTCCCAAAGACCTAGGGCTAGTTAAGACTTCTTGAGGTAATCTGTAGCCCTTGTTCTAGCATTGATGAAAAGTTCTGGAGGGAAAAATGCATTTCTGTTTTTTTTGTTTTAGGCACTGTAGATATACTATTATAATAAAGAGATTCTTTTCAGCTAAGTACATTCTGATTCTTTTTCTGAATGGGAGGTCTTTTACATAATGCATAACTTTTCATAATATTTCAGATATAGTTTCTTTCATCCATATGTAAGAAACCAATTTCTAAACATTAAATCTTAAGGTTGTTAAGCATTGGAATGAGATATGGAGGGACATTTTTTATTATATTTTCCCTCGAGGCCTTTAAAACAGGATAGATATTTTTTATCTGGGTTGCTTGAGCCAAAAGAGAGGAGATAGAGATTTCTAACAATTACTTTAATTCTCTGTGATTCTATGAATTTCCCTAATACGCTCAAGAAACTGGTAGTTAAAAATATTGGAAGAATTTGTATGAGCACACCAAATAATAGATTTAACACACTGAAGCCCTTTAATAAAAAGAAAATCCGGGTCTTACTGATAAGATTAATATCATACTAATTACCCTAAATTCAGTTCTCAAAGTGTTTTTCCTCCTTTCAAAGTTTAAATAAGTCATCAATAAAAGCCATACCAGTGCAATAGTGTACACATTTCACTTACTCTGGGCGTTTTCTTCTTTAGCATTATGGCTTGTAATACTTAAGTAGAAGTGTGTGCCAACTCCTCGAGGTATATTCAAGTCATTGTTTTTAAAACCATACGATCAACGGGACGTATCCAGAGCATGTCTGATATCCCCGGTTCCAAATCTAGCCATTTTCAGCCCATGACTGTGAACTAGATCTGATGCATACACACAGCTAGGCTTCTTTAATCCATTAATACAGAGACATCCTTATGTGGTTGAAGGACCCTTAAAATTGAGAAGCCAGAGAGACCCAAACGTGGACTTGGATATTCAAATCTCCAATTCCAAAAGGACTACAACTCCAAAAGATACAAGGTGCACCTTGTGTCTTTCCAAAATAACTGATAAGTTTCACCTACGGGCTGTGTGAGCCTCAGCAAGTTACTTAGCCCCTGGTGCTTCAGTCTCCTCGTCAGTAGGATGGGGATAATAACAGTACAGTAACTCACCTCACAGGGTGCTAGTGAGGATTCAATGAGACAATGTGGCTATGCGCCCAACCCTCAGCTCTGGTCATATTTACTGCCACCAAGGACACCAAGGTAAAGAAGCCTAGTTTAATCACTCAGCTTTTCAGAAAAGCTCCACAGCAAAAGAAAGGCTTTCAAGGAAATTTGGTACTGTATTAGCCGGCAAATTTGGAAGTGCACTCTTCTAGAGCAAACTTCAAAATGTTTCCACAGTTTAATACAACTCAGCACAAACACTCAGATAAGTCGGCTTGCCATGTGCTTCCTGCTAATCCCCCATCAGTCACAAGCAAACTCCTTTCTAACTAAAAACTGCAAGTTCATTTACTGCCTGGGTCTATTTTATCCTCCCTCCAACAGATTATAGAAACTTCTCTTTACAGAGGCTAGGGGACTGACTGCAACTTGCTGCAACTAGACATGCCCAGAACACAACTACCTAACCATGAGGTGTTCTGCCTGTCCTTCAGGCAGCTGAGTTGCCTGAATGGATTTTCTCTGTATCAACAGAAAGCATCTCAACAACAGACACTCACGGGGGTCTGCAAAACGATAAGGACTCACGCCCTGATATCTTCAGATGGAGGACAAATTACATTCTTTAGCTTATCTCCTATTCCCTCGCCAATATAAACAACTTAGGCTGAATTGTCAGAGGTACAAAATGTGTCTGTTTTCCCGTCGGTCCTCACTTTAGAAGTCAAGGTAGGTAGACGCCCTGACTCTCCTGAGGGGTGTCCCACTGCAGCTAAGTGTTGGGGGGGAGGGATCTTTATTAGATGCCTGAATTTAAGAAACAGGTAAACAAACTTATTAAATTACCTAAGTCTCACATGTACAGAATTTCTGTACAGAGTTCCCACTTTACCCTCTGCACAGAAGGATGTTTATGCAAATAACCGTCTGTGCAGTAGACAAGGATTTAAGTGGTTTCCAGAGGCTGAAAAAAATAAATGTAATAATGATGCTTAAATGAAGCATACGAAGAAATTTTAGATAACTAAAACAAGGAGAGGGGGAAGCAGGAGAGGCACAAGCACTGAAAAAAATCACCAGTAAATCTCTCACTTTCTACCATGAAGGCTTCCCTACCCACCGCAAAAAAACCCAAAACTTTTCAGTTCCTATTTTGAACTTTGCTTTAGTCTCTAAAAAGAAAAATGAATCAAAATTAAAAGAAAAACGCTGGGTTTGATTTGAGTGGAGCCCATAGTAGGCAAGGATCAGAGTTATTTACTTCTTCAGTGCACACTTCCGTGTGCACTTGTTCAGTGCACACTTCGTAATTCTCTGGTGGTGGCACTTGTGGTGAATGATAACTTTGGAGTAGGTTTGAGGCAGATCACCCCAGCCAAAAAGATTCTCTTCACACATGAATGACACCCGCAAATGGGACAAGAGAAAAATGGAATCACAGCTACCACCAGTGAAGCTGACATACTTAAATTGCTTTTTTTCTGAAATATTAGCAGAGGCATTTATAAGCAATTATATTGCTTTATTTAAGAAAAGGAGGGGGATAAACAATACAAGTAATGTTAACTTAAAAAACCTTTTTTTGTGTCTTCCTTGGACTTGCCCGAAATACCCATGCAAAAAAAAATGTGTCTTTGTCAAGTAAGGTCATCATCTCCCTGTGAAATCTGAGATTTGGGGACAAGATGAGCAATGTAACCTCCCCCTCCCAGTGGCAGGAATGAGTCTGCTCTATTTGAAGAAAGTATCCTCTTTCCTCCTTTATCCATAGCCTCTTTGCCCACTCTGGCACTATCCGCCCAAATATTTTCATTTCTAATGACTGCTGGAAATACAAAAGACACGAGCAGTGAGTAACAAAACAAGTTCCCCCTAATGACAGGACCCTGGCGAGGGAAGATGTACGCACTGGGTAAAAAAAAAAAAAAAAATGGAGCCCTCTTCTCTGGAAATGATCCAGAAAAGGCACCCAGGGTTGTGTTGGTCAGGATGTGAAGTATTTGTTATATACAAGTGTCCGGCTAACTGAAAATCCATCCTTTAAGTTTTACTACGTCATCTGATCTCACTGTGGTGACTCTGGCTGAAAGGGTTTCTCAAACGAAATCACTTAGCTTGCTGCCTTCTTGAACAATACCCTGGAAACTTTTCCTATTGTGCGTAGGTCATTTTTTGTTGTTGTTGTTGTTGTTGTTGTTTTTTGCGGTACGCGGGCCTCTCACTGCTGTGGCCTCTCCCGTTGCGGAGCACAGGCTCCGGACGCGCAGGCCCAGCGGCCATGGCTCACGGGCCCAGCCGCTCCGCGGCATGTGGGATCTTCCCGGACCGGGGCACGAACCCGTGTCCCCTGCTTCGGCAGGCGGACTCTCAACCACTGCGCCACCAGGGAAGCCCTCGTAGGTCATTTTTAAAAATAACAAGCCTCGCTGAGGTCCATGATGAGGGGATACCCCAGGACAAGCTGCGATGCACGGGGAAGTGTGCCTGTGTGACATGGTCCCTCACGATTACCTTTTGGGAGGCGCAGATTTCGCTCCTTCCATCTTAAACTACCAACAATCTGACTATGACCATTCAGCCTCTACTGGGACCTCCTTTAGTTAATGCTCCTCCTATACTGAGATGCAGGATATCAAGGTCACCAATGTTGCTGACACCGTGTCTAGAGTATGAATAAAAAGGCTCTCAGAAAGGAGCAGAGATCCTTTTCCTTCCTATGCACAGGAGTGAAATGCCCGCACTTGGTACACAGAGCTTGGGAAAGAGCCTTTCCCTTGTCATGAGCCTACTGGTCACGAAGGAGCCAGGATGGGGAAGGGGATAAGGCCATGGGCTCTCCAGTCAGACTGCTGGCATTGAATCCTGACTCTCCATACCCGAGATGTGCCACACGTGCAAGGTACTTATTACTGAGCGTGGAGTACAAGGTAAGCTAGCAGGCACTCAGTAAGCACAAGCTACACACATGCATAGACATACATACATTTTTGCTTCTCTCTGGCTGCATTCCTGAGAGCTAGTTTTTACAGTTTTAAAGCCTCTGAACACACTTGAGTGTTCAAACTACCATTTTATGCATGGTTTTCCTGTACAACATTTTCCGTCTCTGATTTTTGGTCCCATGGGGTCCTCCACCTACCAGAGCATCGTGGTGAACACACCAAAACCTAGAGATGCCGCGATACTTTCTTGCTCTTTAAAAAAACCATTCCTAAGGCTCCATCTACAATTAACAAGATGCGTTTATCCTTCTAGTAGGCAACCCTTAAGAGTTTCCTCTACCAGAAAAGAAACATTTACAAACTCAGAAGGTAGAATAATAAAAATAATAATAATAATCTGAACTCTTTCCCTTCGTCTAAGTCCCAAAACCTAAGAAGAAGACCGATATCCCAAACTAGTTGCAATGATCAGCTGTCAGGGCCTGCCCAAATGAGAGGGAACCATTCACAGGAAAGGGTGTCAAGGACAAGGAAGTACCCTGGAATTCAAATTCCCTAAGATTCAAATTCTCTGGAATTCAAAACTGTGGTAGAATAGAACCATAAACTCTGTGCTTATCTAGTTGCTAACCAAAACCTTCCCAGAGAAAACAACATTCATGGACGATCACCCTAGAGCCCCTTGGAGCTCTGAATTCTATCCGTGGGATCAAGCCAGACCACCAGAAGGTCGTACAAAGGACTACCTCCTCTCAACCCATTATATAATGTCATAGCTTCAGATCTGATGCCAGGGCACATGGGAAATAGGCCATGTGGATTCTGTTACTCTCTTTGTTATGAACAAATGTTACCAATGCCTCTACCATGCAGTGCCCCTTACAATAATAATAACAATAATTTTTTAAAAAGTTCCCACCTGGGAAAGCTACTTTATACTCTCATGCTAGAAAAGACTCTGTGTCCACTGAGAAACGGGTAAGCAACTTCCTTCTGAGTGGTGAGTATCAGGCACCTGACCCTGTCTCCTTTCCTGACTGCCAGGAAACTCGAGTCACCTTGGAAGCTCAGATGCAGCAGCTCCTGTAGCTCCCCCCCACCCACATTGCCAACCTCCCTGGCCTTGATTTCTACTTCCCTTTGTCTCTGATTTTCTACTTGGTAATTCCTTTACCGCAGGTATGCTTCTTCGGAAGCCTCCCCAGATGCTTTTCACAAAAAGGGACAGACGTAAAGAAAGAAAGAAATAAACAGACACGACATAGCTCAAGGAGAGCAGATTCGAGACGTGCGTGTTGGCAACAGAACGCACGGGGTGTAGGGGTCCCTAACCTGGGGTGTGTGTAGACGGGCTTCCGACAAACCTCGCACCGCTTGAAAGAGAATGCGAAATCATGGGGCTTTGTGCTCATAGCCACGGCTTGTGCCAGAGTCTGCCAAGTTTAAGGAGCACTGCTCTAGGACGCAGGCAGAGGAGACCGAGAAGCGTGGCCAGCTAAGTGGAGCAAAGACAAGGGAGCCAGGGAGGTGCCACGGAAGGCTACGTCAGCCCTGGGCCGATACCACCAGCCTAGCACTTCTGTGCAGTTAGCAGTCCTTCTCGTCCGAGGTGGACCATCACGTTATTCATTTGGTTGCCTATGAACCTACCAGATGGCCTGCTGTAGTTGACAAGGGCCTGCTGCTGCTGCGGCGGCGGCGGCGGCGGCTGCGGCTGCGGCTGCGGCTGAGGCGCCGCCTGCTGCTGCTGTTGCATGCCCGGCAACGTCCTTTTCCCCTGGACCGCGAGCTGCAGCGTTTCCGGGAGGGGCTGGCCCCGGGCCAGCATTTTGTAAGCTAAAATCTGAGCTCGCAGCTGATGCAGCTGGACGGGACTGAAAGGCGAGGGCCCCCTGTTGGGCTGGCTCATCGCCTGCGGGTCGCCTGGGATGAGGGTCCCTGGCTGGCTTGGCGGCATCTGCGGTGCGGTTGGGCCACTTCCCAATATAGGGCTGGAGACGTGCTCGGGGGCTCCCAGCGGAGACGGGTGCGGCGACATGTAGCCTAGAATGAAACACAAAAGGAGAGGTCACAGGCTGCCCCCCGCGACCCTGAAGGAGAAGCATTCCCGAACGTTTTGATGATTTTCTAGAACAGCACTGATGGACAGACATCGAAAGCATAGGTAACTTAATAATTATGGGCTTTTATATAACTTAAAACTTATATATATCAAATGTATACATAATTTAAAGAAACAGGCAAAAGTAATTTTAATAACATATAATTTAAATTGACATACCCCAAATATTATCATTTCAAAGTATAACAATTATTAAAGAGAGATTTTATGTTCTTTTCTTCCTATTCAGTTACGACGCTGTCTCCACTGGGACTAATCACATCTCAAGTGATGGACAGCCATATGTGTCCTAGAAAGTAAACTGGTAGTGGCTGTCGTACACCTAAAGGAAGGGCACCAGGGGAAAGTATTATACATTAAAAGCAGCCCGACCTGGAGAACAGAACCTGAAGGTGGCTGCTCTGTTGCAGTGGGGAATGAGTCTCTCATGGGGATATTACTTGGTTTATTATAATGCACTTTATGAATAATTTGCCATGATTGAGGGCCTCCATTGTTGTAGGCACTAAGCAAGGCACTGTACATACTATTTTAGCTGAGTTCTCCCTGGAAACAGAGACTGAGGGAAGGATTGAGCGGAGCTGATTTATCTGGAAGGCACAGGGGCACTGGCAGGGGTGTGGAAAGGTGCTACGCGGAAGGGACGGCAGCCAGTAATGGGTGCATGATTAAGCCAGTTGCTGTAGTGGGTACCTGAAGATTAATCTCATGCACAAGTTCTGGGATAAAAGGCACATAACTTGCCTCCAAATTATCCCAGGGAAGGAGCTGGGGTATTTACACTCCATCACTGGTCACTGGTTATGACTCTGGGGATCCTTAGTCACCGGGGACTTTGCCATGTGTGAGTAAGGCGGACTCAAGTAGACTGAAGGTGAGATGGTAGACTGGCCAGTGGACATAAGGCTGGTGGGAGCACAGAAATGGTAAGAAGAATTAGAGGGAAGTGAGTGGAGTATACATGTTTTCTACAGTCCTCACCACATCCCCAGAAGATATGTACTGTCACCTCATTTTTTAAAATGAGGAAAGGGAAGCTCAGCGAGTTACCCCAGGTCACACAATCAGATCTTGGTAGCTCCAAGATTCAAACCAAGGTTTGTCTGATTCCAAGGCGTATGCTCTTTCCATGGTCTAATATTAATTTGGTTTTATAAAAATAAATTAAAGGCTTGAAAGTTTCAAAAATCTTCTAGAACCATTTACGATACAATATAAAAATGAGAGTAATCTGCTTCGGTTACAAGAGATCTAAATGGGAAAGTTAAGAAGACTTTACTTAAGAAAGAAAAGTCAACATGCACAAAAATTTCAAGGAACTTATTTCAAGAGATGAACTGTACAGCCCGGACAGAGAATGCCTAGAAAAACACACGACCGAGCATTGCTGAAGGGAAATCCAAGGGGAAGGAGAGGACAGAGTGGCCTACTGTAGTCCAAAAGGTCATCTTCAATTCAAACTGAGTGTAATTCATCAACTCAGAGGTGTCCTAATACACAAGTAAAACATTAGATTAAAGGGCTTTGCCTTTAATAAATGCACCTGCATCACACTTATTTTAAAGGTCATCACATGGGTGTTTATTAGGCACCTGCTGTGTGTGTGAACCCTTGTCACATTGGAGCCAAGGCAGCTCTATGCATCTATGTGGAATCACAGCGGCCCAGGAATATCTGACCCACATTGCCTGGGGACTCATCATCGTCATCCACAAGGCTAGAGAAAATAAAGGATACAGTTACTTTTACCTCAAACTGCCATTTGGAGAGGGAAACAAATTTAGCCTGATCCTCTAAGACAAGAGTAGGTTTTGTTCTATCAATTGGTGAATTGTAGAACTCCATTCAGAGTAATCCTGCCCTGAAGAGAAATGGAAAAACTGCTAACTCATTCCCCAAATCCCTACTCTATAAGGGAGCACAAAAATCACGCAGCCATTAGGATTCTAATTGGTCATAAAAGTTAGCCAAGAAAATGCCCCTGAAATCAGCTTGCAAGACAAGCAGAAATTTAAATCCCAGGATGTTGTTATTTATAACAATAAACATTTAGAGAATATCGATAACATACACATAACTTCATCATTAACATTCTTCCTTCTTAATGAGGTTAACATTCACCTCCTATTTGTAATGCTGGTGCAAAATGGTAGTTTGTTCATTAGGAAAGCACCTTCCTAACACCTTTTTGACCAACCCTGCATCTACCACTGGAGGAAAAACTTCCTACTATAGTTACTGACATTTTCATGGTAGAAGGGATACAACCAGGTGTTAAAATGGGTCATGTCTCCTGCCTTCTAGTCCATCCTCCTTCCTGAGGGCATCATCAATTATAGTTTACCCATGTTAAATCACAGGATGCCTAATACAACAGACCAAAACATCAGACGATCCAATCTAAAGGCAACTGTGCAACGCTGTTCATCAAATCTGCTCTTTTCAGCTATGAACTCCTGGCAAGGCAAAGTTACGAAGATGAGACAGTTACATTAAGTACAGTAATTCATTTTACCTCACATTTGCTAAGAAACTAAGAGTGGAATAAAAATCATTTTCCAGAATTAATCATTACAACAAAATTCTCCCTCAAGTGTGGAAAGAAGAAGAAACTGGGGGTGGGAAAATTTGTTGCCTAGAATTTATAGGGGATGTTAATAGAATCATTCTATCACAGTATGACATTAAAAATGTGACAGTGTTTCAGCTAAAGAGAGAGAGATTTCTTTTTTTTAATGACATGACTTGCATTCCATAAAACTTCAGGAAAATCAGAATCTAAATGATACAACATATTTTCATAATTATCTTCAGTTGAGAAAACAGTGAAGAAATTGCCTGAGAGTGAAACACCTTTGTCTGTAGGATGACTGTGTTGATGCAGAATCTGCTCTTTTTCTGAAATCTGGTTTGATTTGCTCATTTAAAAAAAAAGTAGTCAAAAACTGGCAGTTTTCCTTCCCTCATCTTCAAGGGCCATTATCTCCCTAGTTGCACCTTGCCTCAGAGAGAGGCAATCACCTCTCTCCTTTTAATAAACTTGAATTTTTAAGTGCCAATTTTATATGAATTTTCTCTTCACACACACACATACAAACATTAAATATTATATATTTGCCTTTAAAGGCTTTTTCTAGCCAATGGACTAAAAATAAACAACGTTATCATTGGGACCATAAGGTACACAATTCAGTATTTATTGAAGGAAATGGTTTTGCTTCTCAACCAATACCTTAAAATAACCTAATAGGTTGCTAGGTAGTTAAAGCTGGCAGTCTTCCGATCAATACCACACCTCTCTGTACCTGTGTGTTTATAAATGGCTTCCTACGACGGGGTTTTTAAAGATATATGCTACTATGGAGTTTGAATTCTTTTTAGATAATTATATAGACTAAGACTGCATTATACCAATACTACTTTATTCAAAGACATATTTTAAATCACTAATTCCCCAGCTTACAAGGTACTTTACTATTATAGCGAAAAATATTACGTGCTAGTTCTGATTCCATCTAACTTAATGCAGACTTCTGCATTCCAAAGTAATTATAACTTACAGAAATTATATAAAAATTAAGATCTATTTAAAAGTGTTCACTTTTGAATACATAAATTCACTTCTCTACCTACTTGAACAAAATTTACTCAATTTCCAATTATGTCCTAGACATTGTGCCAAGTATTGGAGATTCCAGGAAAAAATCATCATTCTAGAAGTTGAAGAAAGGAACTGAGCTATGAAAGAAATTTTAAGATACATAAAAGTAAAAATGCTCACTTATAATTCACGCATTTCAAGTGTTTTCCTTTGGAGTCTTCCTAGGGCCCCACTACTAGAGGTACTGCAAAGCCGGGAGCAGACAGAGCCACCACTAGCTCTGAGAATCACTGAATATAACTCATCTATACCTCCCAGGTATTAAAATGAGATCTACATTAGCTCTGTGAACACACCTGCCTCTTTAGAATTTAAATGATAAACCTGGAAGTGTCGTCTCAATTCATTCTTAACACTGAATGGGTCAAACTCTTTTCTTCCTGTACCTCAAGAAGTCCCAATGATTCAGCCTGCTTTTCTAACATGGTCAAGATTTTACAAGTCATTTGCAAAACTTATGCCTGCCTGCCATCAAAATTCAGATCAGAGTCCAGGATCTTCAAAAACCTGCCCGAATATTAGTAAAGATGCACTCCTATGCCTCCATGACTTGCTTTTATATAAATATATGTATGTATTTAAAAGCAAATACATTTCTCTAAACCCTCACAGTCAAAAATCTTCCCTTGGGTTGACGGATGTCTGATCATGGATGGAGAAAAAAACTCACATACATTAAATTACAAAAAAGTATATACAACAACACATAAAGCATAAACTTTGAATTAGAATATCAGCACATTAATTAGTGCTGGATAAGTCATGCCCTTGGCATGCTGAAATGTCCATATAATGAAAGAGGTTCTGAAAAGAGGTTACATTGCATCCAAAAGACTTCGAGGTATCTTTATTATTCTATTTATTTATTTGGCTGCATTGGGTCTCCGTTGCTGCTCGCGGGCTTTGTCTAATAGTGGCGAGCGGGAGCTACACTTCATTGTGGTACGCGGGCTTCTCATTGCAGTGGCTTCTCTTGGTGTGGAGCATGGGCTCTAGGCGTGTGGGCTCATTAGTCGTGGCTCGCGGCCTCAGTAGTTGTGGCTCGCGGGCTCTAGAGTGCAGGCTCAGTAGTTGTGGCGCACGGGCTTAGCTGCTCCGCAGCATGTGGGATCCTCTAGGACCAGAGCTCGAACCCGTGTCCCCTGCATTGGCAGGTGGATTCTTAACCACTGCACCACCAGGGAAGCCCCTGAGACATCTTTAATATGCCTTCAATAATGAGGAGAAAAGGCACCCAGAAGAAGAGAAATCTACCATACATTGATTTGGCCATTATTGTGGGTTGAACTGTGTCCTCTACAAAGAAATGTTGAAACCCTAACCCCTGGTACCTGTGAATGTGACCTTATTTGGAAATAGGATCTTTGCAGATGTAATCAAGTGAAGATGAGGTCACACTGGATTAGGGTAGACTCTAATCCAATGACTGGTGCCCTTATAGGAAGAGGGAACTCTGGACACACACACAGACACACAGGCAAAATGGCATGTGGAGAGCAAGACGGAGATTGGAATGACAGATCTAGAAGCCAAGGAATGTCAAATATTGCTGGCAACCACCAGAAGCTAGAAAGAGGCAAAGAAGGATTCTTCCTTAAAAACTTCAGAGAGATCACAGCCCTGCTAATACCTTGATTTCAGATTTCTGGCCTCCGGAACTTTGAGAGAATACTTTTCTATCGTTTTAAGCTACCCAGCTTGCGGTAATTTGTTACAGCAGCCCTAAGAGACTAAGAGAGCCACCCACCAGCAATGACAGGTTATTCCACTGCCAGAAAAAGCCACCTTACAAAGTAGGAGTGTACAATTCAAGGGACACGGGTGGCTCATCTTACCTTCACATCTACGCTGTTACTGGGAGGCAGACCTGGAGTCTCCTTCTGGCCCTGTCACTTACCAGATGTGCAAACTTAAGAAAACAAAGTAAATTCTCTGAGCTTTAGCCTCTCCATCTATAAAACTGGGGTAATATAATTCATCTCACAAGTTCAGGGTAAAGATTCTGCATGAAGTACACAAAGCACTTTGCAGAGTGCTTGGACACATGGTGGCCAGTAAAACTACTAGGATTTTGCAAAGAAAATGCCCACATCAACCATAAAGTTGTGTTGGTGGGGATAAGGGGAGATTTCTACAGGGAAAAGAAACCGGCTGGACTCCATCCTCCTTAAACACGTTCTCTGGAAGTCATAATTAAAATAACCAACAGGAAAGATGAAAGACTGTGGTACAGAGCCAAAATCAGGTATGTAACAGACACAAACCTTGGCTGTGTTGGTCCATCGGACTCTGGGGAGGGCCCATTCCTGGGTGAGGAGGTCGCATAGTGGTGCCCTTCATGGATCCACAGTGGATATCTTCCACAACCCCCTTGTCGTGCATACCATCAATGGGCTGAAACATTTACAGAAGATCAGTCAGACGTCTCTTTAAGGCATAATATTTCTATCTGGTGTTTTAAGACCCCTTCCTAAAAAGTCTTCAAAATTGTGGCGCAATCATCTATTACCCATATGATAGTCATATATTTTGACATTTATTTTACATATATTACTATTTACATAGATTTCATAGATGGGACAAAAAATAAAATAAAAAAGACGACACCAATAGGATCAGCAAAACTACCTGTGAAGTCAAAAGTTAAGGCTTTAAACAGTTGAAATGTTTTTGGTCATGTCAAAACCTGCAAAATAAAAATGAAGTTCTGTTCACAAGGTAGACAAATATAAACTATTCTTCCATACCCTCTTACGTAAGTCCTGAAACCTGCCGTAGGTTGAAGCTAGTCCAAAGTCTGAATGAAGAAAGGAAGACTCTTTGAAACGTCTGTGATGATCTATTTTTTGGTAGCTTTTTTTCATCAGAGGGGAAGGAACCATGGAAAGTTTAAAAGTTGAAAGCAGAAAGTTCCAAGGCAGTTGGGAAAAGAGGGACAGACAGGGTAGAGCGGTGAATGGGGGTAAATACTGAACGGGAAAGAGGGTGAAACAGATGAAGCTATACTACAGAGGGAGGAAGACAGAAAAAGGTTAATGGCAGAGTTTGGAAAAAAATAAAGAACACAGGGGCTGGAAACAGGACTTGAGGCCTTGTACACAACAGACACACAATAAATAGCCATTGAATTGACACTAATCCAATCCAGAATTGGGCAATGGAGCATGTGTTTGAGAAAGGAAAAGTCTATTCCTCCCCAAACTGGAATAGCAATTTTCAAAACAGCCTGAAAGGAATATTTCCAGGAGTTTATAGAAACCAAATGACTTCAAGCAAGAAAGTATGAGTGTTTGCAGTTTTGGAGAAAGGAAAGTTAATTTCTGCAGAGTCAAAAGCATGCACTTGAAAAGAGGAGAAATTTACCATAAAGAGGATGTTCAGAAGAAAAATGGGAAGAATTTGGTATAAAGAGTGTCTCTGAGTCTGTTAAATAGTAATAATAGAGAGGAAATCAAAGCAACACAGCAGATGTATTTAGGCCACTTGTTTATTTATTTCCAGTAATGTTGAAAAGCAAAAAGCTGAAGCTCAGAGGGAGACGGAGGAGAAAGACAAGGAATAGAGCTGCCTATAAAAAGATTCTCAGAAAGTGAAGGCATCTGGTCAGCAGGTGTGAACTCCAGGCACTTCACCATGTCCTCACCCAGGGAATTATCTGAGGGACTGAGGGCTGCGGAAAAGCAGGATGAGAAAATGCAAAACTTGCCGAATGAGAGCAAAACAAAACGAAAAAGAGCATTGATGGGGGCAGAGAATAGGAGAAAATGTGACAAAGATGCTAGATAACGGAACAGAAGGGATCAGAAGATACACTTATACATAAAAACAACCCGGGGCAAAAACATAACATTAACCCAATACACTCATGCATACGTTTAACTTTAAAATGCTTAAACAGTAATAGAGGTGAGCTAAATATTTTCCTTCAAATCTTTCATTTTGGAGGTGACACATCCTTAAACCCTTCTGAAATTATTTAACCCGCTTGGACTAAGGTTAACAAGTGACAGATCCGGTCTATAATATACTTCCCAAATTAATATGAACACAAGATGATTTAATGACTTCGATATGTCTATCTGTTCAATATGTCTCCTAAAGAATGTGATATGGAAAACGAGCAACTTTATTTCTCTACATACCTGACAAGCTAAAAATGTGTTTAAAAGAAATCAAAAAAGCAGGGAGAGAACTTGGGGATATTATAGGGCTATCCATGATATGTTGTTAAATGAAAAAGATGTTGTTTCAGAGTAATTAACAGTGATGATACGATGCTATTATGGTAAAAGGGAAAATTTTTTAAATCATACCTGAATATGCATACCTGTGCTTAGATGGTATTTTTACTGAAGATGGAGAAAAGTAAGGTGTAAAAAGCATATATAATAAGCTGTTACCGGGGGTGAACCACTTCTTTTATTTATGTCAATATGGTGTTACTTTTCAAAATAAGCATATATTAATTTTCTGATTTGAAAATCATCAAATAACAAAATTTGCAAAACATGAATCTTCCCTTCTGGGCTGCAATGCCTTACCTTAAAACTGACCTCCAGGGACTTCCCTGGTGGTGCAGTGGTT
Source organism: Lagenorhynchus albirostris (assembly GCF_949774975.1). Lineage (NCBI taxonomy): Eukaryota > Metazoa > Chordata > Mammalia > Artiodactyla > Delphinidae > Lagenorhynchus > Lagenorhynchus albirostris. Next base: position 52,779,200 of record NC_083101.1, on the reverse strand, counting down.
AAGAATCTGCCTGCCAATGCAGGGGACACAGTTCGAGCCCTGGTCTGGGAAGATCCCACATGCTGCGGAGCAACTAAGCCCGTGTGCTACAACTACTGAGCCTGTGCCTAGAGCCCGCGAGCCACAGCTACTGAGCCCGTGTGCCACAGCTACTGAAGCCTGTGCACCTAGAGCCTGTGCCTCACAACAAGAGAAGCCGCCGCAACGAGAAGCCTGCGCATCGCAACGAAGAGTAGCCCCCGCTCACCGCAACTAGAGAAAGCCCGTGTGCAGCAACGAAGACCCAATGCAGCCCCAAATTAAAAAAAACAAGAACAAAAAAACCCAAACTGACCTCCAGTCCTACACAATTAAAGGGAAGAATTGCTCTTTTCTGCGGTAACCTTTCTGTTTCAAACCAGTATCTCCCACAGCTTGCCTGCTTAACATCAAGAGGCATCTCCACCACCCTGTCCACCTGTGATGTCACCCGGAAAGGATGTAAAACCTCTACACATCTCTTCAGGCCTAACCTTCAGGTAATACACAATGGTCCCATAGATTTTCTATGGCTACCGCTACCTCTCAGAGCAAACTGTCACAGAGGATCATGTTTGCTTTCTCAAAAGGCCATTCTCTCTTCTTTGCATCTGCTGCAAAGGCATAATGCCCACGTCACACCGTTATGCTCATCCCAACAGCAACAACCCGAATCTCATAAATGGAAGATTATTATAACCTTCGTCCAGAAACAAACAACTGGCCCTGGGTTCTGCAAAATCAGAGCCCTCTTCCAAAACCAGAATAAAGCCACTTCACAGACAGAGAGCAAAGTGCATTTTTAGCAAGTCCCTAAAAACTACTTTATTTCAATCGAACATTTTTTGAAAAAATCCTTTAGGAAAGGACTCATTTTCCTTTTATTCTTTGGGACCTACAGGATCTTTTTAGGGAAGAATAATTTTCAATACGTTCATTCATGGATGATATATGGTACTTAACATACATAGTTGGAAAAAAAAAGCAAGACTTATTCACTAATATACTTATTTGCCAAGCCAAAATACCTGCAACCCACAATTCACAGGATCTGTCAGACTGCATATTGTAGAACTTCCCTGGTGGTCCAGTGGTTAAGACACCATGCTTCCAATAATGCAGAGGGCATGGGTTTGATCCCTGGTCAGGGAAGTTCCGCATGCCACGTGGCGTGGCCCAAAAATAAAAATAAATAAAGAGAGAGAGGGAGAGAGAGCTGCATATTGTAGCTAACACTTTTTAAAAAGCCAAGATCAGATCTCCCTGACTGGTGCAACATCTGTAACAATAAAAGAGCCTTAGAATGTATGTTTTCAATAATGTACAAGATAAGAGAAAGACCTAGCTTGATTCTCTTGTAAACAATAGTAGAAAAAAGAGAGGGGGGTTATCAGTGATTATTAGCCATCCATGACTCAGAAGATGGATGGATGGATGGGAGAATGAACTCTTACCTTATGCATTTGATGCATGCCTTCCTGCGGGAAGTCAGCAGACCCCATCGACGGCATAGGGTGTGAGACACTTGGAGGCCCAGGACTTGGCCCCATCATACTGTGGACGGAACCTGGGGATGGTCCAGGTCCTGGACTGGGCCCAAGAATTGGTCCAGGAGAGGGTCCCGGCCCTGGCGAAGGCCCTGGGTGGGGCATCGCACCAGGGTCTGTGGGCGTGGACATCTACTTCTCCTGACTCTGCCAGTCAGTACAGTGATACTGAGTTGGAAAGAAGAGAAAGGAATGTTTTAAACATGATGTTACGATCAGAATAAAACAGTTGTTAGTATTAGATGGTGCCATTTCCGTAACAAACATCAAACAGAACTGCCCTGTCTAGCCCGGATGTTTGAGAGAGTGTGATATATATCCATCTGCCCTAGTCTTTATGAAGACCTCTTATTTAAAATGATTCCCCGGAAAGATATAAATCATCTAAGATCCAAAAAAAGGCTCACTGGAGAAACTCAAATGTAAGACATAAGGAGAATTCTAAACAAGCTTAAAATTTATTACTGAAGCCAACAGATGCTCTTCATTACTTGGGCACCTTACAAGGCATTAACCCCCCAAAGCCATTAAAATATACACCTCCTCAAGAAATACCCAACCAAGACCCACTTGCATAAGTCAATAAGCATTCAAACTTCACAGAATTCTAGAGAGTTAAAAGGGGGAGCAAGTACAATTTCATAAACTGAGGATGAAAGGGAATTGCCAATCACGGGAAAAGAAGAGGTTAATGGCAGTCAGACAAATACGGGTTCACACAGCCGCATAGGCAATGACGCACTGAGACTAAAATGTGATGGTACGCGTAAAGCCATAGCTCTGTGCCTGGCACAACAAGCAGCCTCTCTTACTGAGCCTTACTCCCCGGGCCCTGCCACCTCCACTCCAGCAGAAACGAACAGAAGGGCAGGTTAAGATGTGGTCCTACCACCAGGTAATTAATTAAAGACCATGTGGACAGTGGAGGGCAGGGATTCATCCCGGGCCTCTCTGGGGTCCAAGACTCACACGAGACATCAACCATGACTCCTGGATCGGGGCCCACCAGAGACGTGGTATGAAAATTCCGGTTCTCCAGCAAAGCGGTATTCCATCACCCATGTGCCAAGACTTCTTGGCATCCCCACCGGGGAACTGCCTCATGGGGTGGGTACGACTGGATCTTGGATATCAGCCAAAATGAGTAAATAAGCTGTTTTCTGAATTTTGATGGAGATGAATGATCCCAGGGTAGTCATGGTGATATATTATGTCATCTGGGGGCACACACCTGTACACACAAAACCTCTTCTGATGCCGAACTCACAGAATCCTAAGTGGACTTGCTTACCCACTGATTAGTGGCAGGGAAGAAATTAGACCATAGGGGCCGGGTCACCCACAGCAGGGCTCTTTCCATAGTGAAATGAGAGGTTAGAGGGAAAATTAAATGAAAAAAACAAAAAACCCACGTTACTTCCATTCTTAGCTAACTACCGTCACCTCTCGAGGAATCTCTAGAATGTGAGGGCCGTGAGGGTGAGGTCTGGCCCTTCTTCGCTCCTGTATCCCCAGCGCCTCCAACCAGCATGGAGTAAGTGCTCAGAAAGATCTGAATGAAGTGTAGACAAAGTTGCAAGGGCAAACTATTAATAGAGTCAATTATTAAAAAATAAAAAAATTAAGAGAGCAATCAGGGTTTGAGGTATGTTCAAACAAAGAAATCTGAAAAGTGGAGGCAAGAATTTGGCCAATCTGATAAATGAATTAGGGCTAGAACAGGAAGGGATGAAAGGCTGCTTTGGAATGATTATAAGCAAGGGATCACTCAAACTGTTTTGCTGATACAAGATGGGACTAAGAGAACACAGTTCAAGTGATTTCTAAAACAACAGGGAAGCTTGGACAGTAAATTATAGCCTGAATTCACTAGAGAGCCAAATGTTATTATTTATTCTTTGTGATTAACAAAGCAGGCAGAAGTAACCTTTTTTTTTTTTTTTTTTTTTGGATTCCACCCCCTCACATATACACACACCCACCCATGTTCAGTCAGCATTTTAAATTTAGGACGCTGACGTCAATTCAGGGGTACTACAAGTTAAAATGTTCTTTCATGTATATCAGCAAACTAATAAACCCCTTTATTTTTTAGTGAATAAAAGGAAATTGCTTACTTCCTGTTATGATTTACCTTGAAATTGGCTTCAATGGCTATGATGGCAAGATACCACAAGTTTGAACAATGAAGATACAAGTGCTCAGTCAGCCTGGCAGTCCTACTTTTCATGTTTTACATTTTAATATCTATTATCCCAAAATACCAACGACTTTCTGTGCATATAATGACTTTCATCTGGGAGTCTCGTAGAATGTTGTAATTAATTGTATGCAGTCCCACAGAAACGCTCATCATTTTTTGTTATAGGAAACTACTAAAAACTTCTTAGGGGGAAAACATATGAGACAGGAAATGGAAGAATACGGACATAAAGAAGAATGTTAATATAGGAACGTATTATATAGGAAACTTTTTCGTAAGAAGAGAACCTTTAGGAGCATGCACTTAATGAATGTGTCCGTGAAACAGCATAGATGAATAAACAAGAAGCCAGCTCAGAGAAACAGCACAGTTTAACAAGAGAGCAAACCTGCCCCATCCCGCACAGCTAAGGGACCTGGACTACCGCACAACTTGAATGTGACCCTCTGGCTTCTGACTGGGAGCCCAGAGACCTTGGGTTCTGCCCACCTCAGGGCTGTCACCAACCCCGGGGTTCCCGGGCAAAGCGTGTTTTTTTTTTTCTGGGGTTTCTCAGCTTCCTCTGGGCTTGGAATCGAAGCATCTCAAGGCTCCCTGCATCTGCCTATCCAGGGCTTGCAGCATCTCCCGATTCCTCTAACCGTATGTGTGGGCGCGCTCATCAGTGAACCTCCAGGGCAGGACCCGGGCTGTCCCAGGATTCACGCCACAGCACCATCACCCAAGCGTACCACAGAGGAGCACCTCTCAGAGACGAGGCCACAGTCCTGGCCTCCTATTCCTTCCTCTTCATTTCTGGTGGCAACTTCACGATGCAGCTCCAAGACACGATTAAACTTTCCCACAGAGTAAAGCAATTCGGGGGTGGAAATTACAAAGAGGTGCGAGTCTCAGGCAGAGGCGCGGGTCATTACTAAGTCCCTGTGGTTAAGGGTGAAAGTCCAGTATTGGCCAACTCAGCTTCCCCTCACCCACCCTCCCGGTCTCCCTAGGAATCCAAACCCCTTTCTTTTTTCTTCCAGGCACCAATTAAGTGATGCAGATGGGGTGGGGACAGTGGGGACAGGCACAGGGCGGATGGGGGAGAGGCGATGGCTCCAGTAACCTTGAGAGGGCAGGAGTGCCAGGTCTCTCCGCAAGATAACACTCAAAATCTATTTTTATTTTGTGTTGGGGGGCGGGGCGGGGAAGTTTACATTGTCACCAAAAAGAACAGCCTGTTCCATAATTACATGGCCAATATAAGGAAGAAAACGTGTCTGTGTTTAGGAGGTTAGGCACACAGACCTCCCCGTACCCCGGCACTGCCAGGCCCCTCTCCTCCCCTCAACGCTTCCCTCCACCTCACACCAGCACTCCCTGAGGGCCAGGCCGCTGCGTTCTTAGCCAAGAATTTTTCAGCAGTACACCCTGTCTTTTTTCGTCCTGACCCTGCCTTTACAACCGGGGAGTGTGCGCTTTTTAAAAATAAAAGTCGCTGGAGCTTCCCACAACTCCAACCACTGTAGACATCCTCCCTCAGCCCCAATTCCCTTCCTCTCCCCTTTACAGAAAGCCCCAGCACAGCCATCTGCATATTAAAAGGAGTTCAACTTCATGGAATTTTAAGGGTCACCAGCCCAACCATGACAACCAGGACAGAACGTCTACCGTCCTGTCTCGCTCCAATCAGCTGAAAGCTCCCCACACTCGCAGTAATACTTCAACACAACCCCATGTGCTTCACAATCATTTCAGGGAATTGACTTGAGGACACATTTGGTCACGTCCCCATTTAAAGGAGGAGGGCAGGAAGGGACCACAGAGCTTGCCCAGAGTCACATCTGTGAGTAGAGTTTTTTATCTCTTCACTCCTGGCCCAATACCGAGTCACGGCACCATCAGGCAAGCCAGGCCATCCACCAGTGTGGAGAGCTGTCACTCAGGCTGAGCAACGATGCACAGGGGTGCGACGCGGAGGATGCAGAAGCAAAGATGGAAACGATGGGAGATGTCGCGAGGACTGGGATTCGGCTGTGATCCTATGTTAATGTGCGAAGGGACAGAGAAGTGAAGAAAAGCCCTCGAGAGAATACGAGGCAGAGACAATGTTATGAACCTAAGAGGTTGGCGATGTTTAATCAAAGATCCAGAGGACCTGTTTTAGTCATCTATTCCCAACTGTCCTGGCTCTCCCCTGGGCACAAGGCATGGAGGATGTACAGAAATGACCAGAGGGCTTACCCAGGGCTCTGCAACTCTGACAGGGAAACAGGACTTATCCATAAACAGCAGTGAGAAAAAAAAAAAAAAAAAAAAAGAACATGCAAGTTCCTGCAAGACCAGAAGGGGTATAGCTAGAGTGTCCACTCTAGTCACGGGCAGGAGAGAGGACTTACAGCTTGGAGGGCGGAGGCAAGAAAAGGGAATTAAGGGAGGCTTCGTGGAGAAGGTGCCATTTCTGCTAGGCCTTGCAGTAAAAATAGATAATAAATAAATGTTTCCTAGCAACTTGTGTTTTCTAGTCACAGAAAGAGTTTGGGGGGAAGCACAACCTGCACTAGACAACACCTTTTAAATAACTTCACGAAACGTAATAAGGAAGCGTGGGGTGATCTTGAATCTCCAGCAGACCTTTATCTCTTCTGCATTTACAGAAAGACTTTGGGGTACAGGTCGAAGGTGGAATATGAGAAATAAAAGTTAGGCCCGGTTCACATCCCTAAGAATAACTGTTGTTTTCAAGTTTTCTGGCTGTTATGGAGAACGATTAAGGCTCAGGAGATAGTTAAGATAAGAGTTCTTTTTATGTCTGTTTGCTGATTCAGACTGTCTCCCCTGACCCTGAAGGTTTTCTCTGTAGCTTTCTCTGTAAATGAATTGAGAATTCCCCCACAAGAAGTAGCAACATCTCTAGAACTGGAACACAAGTGCTGCTGTTCTTGATGGGGGAGTAGAGAGTAGGTGAGAACAGCAAGGAAGATAAAAGAAATAAATCTACCAGAAGTTTCTTTTTTAGAGGCCAAGGTTGTCTGGATAGGTGGTGAAATATACCCAAAGCCCTCGTGCTTCTTGGTCTGACGCGCAACTTTACACAGTGCACGAAATGATTTGTGCCACAGATAAAAACCACACTGTGCTTAGAGTGAACATTTTACGTGGCTGGCCTGAAACTCGAGAAAAGCATGGAAAACATCTTTCTCGTTGTCATTCCTGGCGGTTTACCATTCAAAGTCGAGGTTGTTTTAAAAAGTGGTTGGATGAAAAGTGTGCTGTGTTTGCTGGGCTTCTGTGAACTCCCCATCGTTGAGTCAAGGAAAGGAATTAGGATGCAAGCGGCTGCCCTCACTTGGAATGAAAAGCCTTGGGACCGTCCCTGCCCAGAGTCAGACCTGGCAGGGGCTCCAAAGCAGATCAGTGCAGGACAAGAGAGAAAACAAACTTCAGGGGCCAATTACAGCCCCGTGAGCCCCAGGCACTGCCTTAACAGGAACCTGGCTCTTGACATTATCACCCTAGACATACCATGAGCTGCCTTCTCAGAAGAGCCTACCTGTGATGCAATTCCATGACCTCTTAGGTAAGGACAGCCAATGTTTCCACAAAGGAAAAATTCTTTTAAGCAGGGTGTTTGCAAGAAAACCCAAAGTACCAGAAGCTCCTCAACAAAAAAGCACTCCGGCAGAGCAACCCTCTAACCCAAAATCCATGTCCACTGGTCGTTACAAAGGTAATCACGGACAACGATCGCTTCTTAAATTCAGCTGAACCCAAACTGCTAGGTAACTGGTCAAAACCAAAACAGACCAACCAACAAAAACTAGTAGCAGAGCGTGACACCCTGAAATGTAATTCGTGTGTATTTACACACACACCCATCCTTCCTAGGTTCTGTTAGGCCCCTTTGCAAGGCAACCTCATTTGGGATGCTGATAAGAATCAATGATGGCCACTTTCATCTCTGTCTGCTAAGATAATTTTATTTATACACGAAACATGTAAGAGTCTGAAATACATACTGTAAGAACTTTTTCTGGCTGAGATGGCACACGTTGACTTCGCAGTAAAACTTGACCATTATATGCTGAATGAACCCCAGCAGACCAGTGAGATGCCCCACTTTCCCCGACTTTCACAGCAGCAACAAAAATTCAAGCATGAACCCTTCAAGTTCACTGCAATTAAAATGAATAATGGCCATTTACAGTGTTAATCTGCCATTAAAAAATAAATCACCACGTAGTTTATTTGACCTCTGAATTTCAAGTTCTCTTTTACAAAACAGGCATAATAGTAGTCAGCTACCTCAATTTTTTTTTTTTTTTTTTTTTTGCGGTACGCGGGCCTCTCACTGTTGTGGCCTCTCCCATTGCGGAGCACAGGCTCCGGACGCGCAGGCTCAGCGGCCATGGCTCACGGGCCCAGCCGCTCCGCGGCATGTGGGATCCTCCCGGACCGGGGCACGAACCCGTGTCCCCTGCATCGGCAGGTGGACTCTCAACCACTGCGCCACCAGGGAAGCCCGCTACCTCAATTTTGATATGAAGCAAATAAAGTATTACATGTGAAAACACCTTGTGAGCTATCGTATAAAAAGGTACGTTATGGCGAGGATCCTTCTGAAGCCTTCAATTCCCACCCTGGACTTGAATTCACCGTCTGCTAGATTAATCTAACATACTTTTTGTTCATGAATTCCCTTGCTCCAAACTTCTGAGAGAAACCTCCAACACACTCTGGATAAAACATTCATGCTTTAGCCTGGAAATCAAGTCTTTCTACCTTCTCCAACTTGTATCTTTTGAAAATTCTTCCCAACTGGAACCTCTTGCCCTGGGCAACCAGGTCAAAATTGGTCCATTGGTCTTCTCACAGTTTCTTTAGGCTCGGGCCCTGTGATCTCAGGACTTTCTCCTGATCTCATATGATCAGCACCCACCACCCCACCCCTGCCCTCCTCTGGCCACAATCGTCCTCCATCTCGAAGACTCCATCTACCCCATGCACTCAAGAGAGCCCATCCTGATCTCTCCCTGTATCAAGTGGTCTGTGCGGTGTACAATTTGCTATTCATACGTGTTCAGGCACGTTCTTTGTAAGACATAAATTCTCGATTGCAGATCATTCATTTTTTACGGATTTATAGACTTTGCTTAATAGCATTTTAGTGCATGTAAGAATCCAGCACAACAGCAAACGGCAAAAGAGCTGCAAATATTTGCAAAGCTATTACATGCCCAGCTTTCCTCACGGACATTCAATTTCCAAGTTCAATGACTTAACTCCCAGTAGGATGGTAAAAACTGGACAATACAACCTCAAGCAGGTAAAGAAATACAGTCATTCTAAACAAGAAAACACAATCCTAACACAAACTGATAGAGAACTTCCCTTGGACTTCTGTTAACCTGTGAGATAACATATCCCAATGCTTTTTGGTCAAAGATTTTTTTGCTGTTTTTAAGTAACTTTAATTCCACAATTCTGAATTCAGTTTGAACAAACAAACAAACAAAAAAAGAGAGAGAGAGGGGGGAGTTATATTTAATGGGTTTTAAACTTCAAATTTATTTCAACTTCTATGAATTCCATTCATCAATTTACAAAAGGGTCAGCCCTTTCAAAAGGGTCAATATTTCAATTAGGTCAGTTTCTAAAAAGTTTCTAAAATATTAGTGCTTGCAGAGAGGTAGATGATATATTGGCAGAAGACTGAGGCTTAATATATGCGGAACCTAGAAAAATGGTACAGATGAACCGGTTTGCAGGGCAGAAATTGAGACACAGATGTAGAGAACAAACGTATGGACACCAAGGGGGGAAAGCGGCGGGGGGTAGTGGTGGTGTGATGAATTGAGAGATTGGGATTGACATGTATACACTGATGTGTATAAAATGGATGACTAATAAGAACCTGCTGTATAAAAATATAAATAAAATAAAATTCAAAAAAAACACCAAAAACGAAGACTGATGCTTATACACGACCTAAAATTACATAGAATACTGTCATCTTTTCAAAAGTATAAAATTATACAGCCATATTCCCCGATGGTAACTGAATGTTCTGAAAGTCTTATATCTAATAAAACATTACAATTCATAGTCGGCTTCAGTTACATAATAATGTATCATGAAGTCCAGAAAGGCACCACTTATGTAAATATTTCGGTCAAAAATCCTGTATTTCATATCTAAAGCATCATTCTAAATGAGTGAATTACTTACTTATTCTCTCATAATTAAAATTAAATAATGTTTATATCCAACATTCAAAAGATTCAACTATTTAGCTCCTGAATTTCATCAGCTGTGTTATATGTTTTGCTAAAGTATAATTATTCAAGTATCTTTGACTGTATCTTTAAAATCTCTAATATAACTAAAACACTTTCAAAAAAAGTGGTCTATTAATATGAGGGAAAAAAGTAATAATAAACAGTAATAAAGTTGTAAAGTTTTCCAAACCCAGGTTGCAGGATCCCATTTAACTTGGTGATAAATATCTTAGGCAAATAAATATGCTATGTTTCATAATGACTCTGGCAGAACTAAGTTTTAGAGTCCTATATTCCCTGGAAAATATAGTCATGACTTTCTATGCAGAAAAAATAAACACCCCAGGGCTTCCTAAATACTCTACCAAATAACCTACCACCACCTGTATTTTCTATTCCCAACTACTTATAGAATGATCCATGACTTTATTAACTGGCTAGAGATTAAAGTTCCATAAACAAAAACTTCCAAAGACGACAGAAAATTCAGCATCCTCTATGGTTCAAAAACAAACTACAGGACACATGTAAGAAAAAGGAGCAATTGAGATGATCATTCTTTTATAGAAAAAAAGTGACCAAAAAAAAAAAAATCAGAAGCAGCTCCCCAAAATGGCTTTTCACATCAGGGAAATGTTCTCATCTGTTCACCAGAAATACTGCAGGAGAAAAATGTGGCTCATTTACGAAGAGTTTTCTAAGGCCACTCATGGTCAGCAACAAATTGTCCATGACTTCCCTTAAAATCATCTTGACCAGAAACAGTGTGAATCAAAACTTCTGGTGGCTAAATCAGGTCTGATCAACCCAACCTCAATATACTAGTGCTGGGAAACACTCCTTAGCATTATATTTGTGACAGTTCAGTTGTTCTCATGGCACCATGTCAAGATGTCATAAATAGTGATTTATTATTTCTCTGGAGTATCGAAAACCTGCTGACCTAGGAGAGTTTGACAAAGGCCTTGTTTACAAAGGAAGACTGCTAAAGGGGAAAAAAAGCCAACATGAAAACACTAGAGGATGGTACCTCTTTTATAATATATGAAAGTCTTCTCTTTTATGGTCTTGTTCCAATACATAATAAGCCCTCAAGTTGAAATGTCAAAATATTACCAGAATATAAGGGGTATCCCGATGATCTCCTAGAAGAGCATGGTATGTACTTTCATGCTCGCCTGTAAAATAACTTATCTTAAACTTAGTCAAAGAAAAAAGGTTTCAATAATTATTTCTTCGCCAAAGTGGTACTTTCTGGTTATAGTGTCAGAAATATTTTAAACAGAATCCAAAGATTAACAATATGACAAGTGCAGAGGCACTTTTTTTTTTTTTTGGTCAATTCCAAGCCTCAGGTGTTGGTCAAAGCACTTTTTAAGAAACTTGACGAGAAATGCTCAAAAACCACTTTAAAAAAACGAACAAAAGAAAAGATCTAAGGCTGCTTTGAACACACTCTGGCGGTGAATATTTTCTGTGAAACCCCACAGTGCAGCCAGTCCCCGAGCTGGGATGTAACTGATGTCACTGAGGAGAGAAAAGCTGCATGTAAGGAAGCACCCCCTCACCTCTGCCAATTCTTCAAGGGTTCTGTCTGATACCCCAAACTCCTGATTTATTTTACAGTGTTCTTCAACAATATGGCTTCTCTCTTTAATGCCCCCAACAAGGTAGAGGGGAGGCTGTCTACAGGTTTGGTTTTTTATTTCCGGTCATAAATATCTTTTGTACCTAATAGGCATCTCCAAATCCCCTCTTTCCAGCAGCAAACATTCCAAGTTGTCAGGGAGCTTCAAAAAAAAAAAAAGTCCAGGAGAATAAAAGGGCAATTAGATTCTTAAAAGAGAAAGTGTGTTCTATTTGCATAACAATGCACCAACTTGGATTCAAACCTGCCACACCTCTTAACACTTCACCAGTGAGCTAGAAGTAGGCTAGAAGCCTAGCAAGTCTAGTGTAGGCAAACAAGACTGGGGTAGTGGTCCCCCCAAAAAATGGTGGAAAATATCACTGAAACATTTGAATGTGCATATATAAGTCTACACGCACATGTAACACTGGGCATGGCTTTTATTTCAGTACAGATCTCAGAGGTTTCTGAGTCTTACGTACATGGTCAGACAGGAATTTTCTTCCACTCAGTACTCAAGCAACAATCTTTCTGTTCCTACAAGCATTCTCTTCCAACAGCCAGGTGTAAATTAAAAAGTCCTTTGAAATGGAAGTTTAAATTTGAACTCTGCTATTGGTAACGCATAGATGTTAAAAATAACCACTCAGTGCGGTAGACAAACGTGTATCCTTAATGTCTTCCTTATGCTCTAACATCACACATAGTTAGGAACACAGCCTACCTAATAACCAGGAGATAAGGATGACACCTCTCCATAAAATACCGACCCGGGTCGCTTTGCTTTTTCAAAAGCACCAACCTCCGTCAGGTTAAGGAGGAGAAAAGAAAGAAAGAAAGAAAAGGGACAACCTTGCAAAACTCTCCCAAAAGTTATATAAACAAAGGAGGGGGGAAGCCCAGTATGGGCTTTGCACCCATGTGCTACTAAAGTTACATAACACCCGCTGCAGACATTAAAGAAGAAATGGATTCGGCACAACAGCCCCACTTCCCTCGACTCCCCAGCCTGTCTCCTGCTCTTAAAAAATCTAAGCGCCTGGCAGGACCAAGTGGACGACTCTGAATATTTATTTTATTGTTGGAGTAAATACTGCGAGAGTTGGAGGCACGTTTAGGCCCGAAGTTTGCATGTGCAACGGCCCCAAGGCGCAGCGACTCCACTCCCCAGACCCGGAGAAGAACTGACAAGGGACAGCAGCCAGCAAGGCCTTCTTCTTCCCCTCGCGGTGCCTCCCGCTGGAAAGTTTTCCACGAGATCGATCGGAGGGTCGGGAGCCGGCTTCCCCCGCCTGCCTGACTTTACAGGCGCGGCGAGCCGGGAGACCGGAGGGGGCCGGCAGGGAAAGAGCTGGAAAGCTCTGCACAGGGCGGGCGGCGGCGGCGCAGTAATCCTTACCTGGGGGACACGGAACAAAAAGAGGCGCGGGGCTCGCCGAGCCTGCAGTGGCAGCGCGGCCGGCAGCCCAGAGCGGGTCTTCCCCGCCCGAGCCCTAGGCCGGCGCCAGAGTCCGCGGCCCGGCCCCGGCCGCCGCTGCCGCTTCCTCCCTCGCGCGCGTCATGTCACGGCGATCAAACATGTCTGTGTGCGCTTCGCTGCTGTGACTTCCTGATTCTCTGCCGCTCGCGCGCGCACACTCACACTCACAGTCAGCCACACGCACACGCCAACCCCCCACCCCACCCCAGCCCCCGCCACCAAATCTCGCCTTGTCCTCCCCCGGCTCCCGGGCAGGGCGCGGGCAGGACCGGCTGCCCGCGCCGCTGCTCGCGACGCACCGGCCCCGGCGCGCACTCACGCACTCACACTCCCGCGCAGCCACACTCGCGCCGGCCCCGAGGGCGCCGAGACGCGAGCTGCGGGAGCTCGCTGCCCCCTCCCACCCTCCCTCCCTACTTAGCCTCCCAGCCAAACTTTTTTTTTTCTGCCTGATCCACGTCCAACTTCCCTCCGCCCCCCCCCCACCTCCACCCCCCAGCAGTCCGGCCAGCCCCTTGCTCACCAGGATCCGCTGCAAACTGCAACCCGGATAAAAATAATAATGCAATCCAGGCGGCGGAGGCGGGGGCGAGCGCGCAGACACTGGCGGGAGGCGATTTCCCCGCGTGTACCGGAAACCGGCCGAGCACCGGGACCCGGGAGCGGGTGTCCCCCGGAGCCCGCACCGCTGCGCCCCGCCCCGCGCGGTGCAACTGCGCCCAGGCTGCGAGGCCTCGGTGTGCGCCCGCAAACGGAGGGCGACTAGGGGCTGGCGCGCCGGACTGGTTATTTGGGGAAGTGCATCGCGACACCTTTGCAGATGGCATGGCCGTGTTTTGCAAAACAAACGGGGGAAGGGAAGACGACTAGATGGAGGGGGGAAGCAGAGAAAGGAGTAAACCAGGTTGGGATGGGAATAAAGCAAACTCGAAAGCAAGGAGTGAGAAGGAAGAGGTGCGTGTCATCGTTGGGGGGAGGCTCTCTCCCGGTCACCCCGCCTCCCGCCCTCGCCAGCCTCCCCATTCCTCCCCCCCACCCCCCGCAGCCCTTCCCCTTCTCCGGCGAACGCCACGGCCGCTGCCCGGGTGCGCGCGGGTCCTGTTTGTGACAGTCAGGCAGAGAGGATTATCCGGATCATGGCCTCCCCGGCCCGCAGCCACGGTGGCTCCCCTAGCACCCGGATGATAGCGGGCGACCCACGCCCGCGGTTTCCGCATCTCGAGCTAGGGGAAGACGCAAAGCAAAAGAAAACAAACCCGGGAAGGGGGAGGGCAGGGTAACTGAGCCCGGCAGGCACCTCCGACCTCCTTCTTCGGGACCTCCTCCCTCCCTCCCAGCAGTGCGGTCCGGGCCGGACACCCCGAACTTCAACACCCGAGCCCGCGCGGCCGCCAGGTACCAGGGGCAGGGACGTCCGCAGTGCCCCGGGCGCAGCAGCCCCCTGCCCACCCGGAGCCCCTTTGCCTAAAGGCCTGCCTACCGGTCAGCGCCCCCATCCCCGCCCGAGGGAACGCGCGAAGTGGAGGTGACACCTCCGACGCCGCACGCACCGGCCCCGTGGCGTCGGCTGCCGCCGCTTCGGCGCGCCAGCTTCGGCTTCTCCCGCCGCGATCCGCTTGCGTCTCCGCAGCCGGAGCCCTTTAAACAAGTCCCAGGGAAGCGGGTGGCAGCCGCGTTCGTTGGCGCCCCGCCGCCAGCCCGGGCTCCTCGCCCTCCTCTCCCGCTCGCCTTCCAACTCTTCCGGGGAAGACTGCTCTGGAAGAACTGTCGCGTTTCCATCCTCCTTCCCGGTCCTCCTGCCAACCCCCCGCCACCCTAGCTTTTATGGGAATGGGGGGATTGCAACCTTGCCGAGTGTGTGTGTGTTGCAACCTGGAGTTAGCAGCGCATCGCTGACTGCCTACCTAGGGTCAAGGCTGTGGTTTGTTGGGATGTTCCTCCCCTTGCCTCCTTGAAGTAGTCATTATTACTGTTATTATTAGAACAGCAAGGTTCGGCTGAAACTTTCCGGTTTCTCCCACCGCCTCGCGGGAGCTGCTGTTAGAGCATTCCACCTGAGGCCCGCAGGGAGGAGGCGGGCTTTTTTTGTTGTAGCGATTGGCCCGCCTGTTTGTTTTGGTCTCCGTGCATGCACAATAAATAATAATTAGGATAATAATGAATAATCCCCGGCGAAGGCGGCGCGGTGCCGGAGGGGTTTGTGCCGCGGCTGCAGCCCGGAGGCCGGAGGGAGGGGAAAGAGGAGAAAGCAGTTGTAAGTTATATTTACCTTGTTCTCGAGGAGTGTGCTGGCTGAATCTCTTCCCTCTGTGAGTCACCCGGAGTACAGAAACAGAGGGAGAGAGGACTAGATTATGAATATGACTTCATTGATGACAGCCATCCCCTCCTCTTCCTAAACTCCGGCTCCGCCCCGCGTCCCACCCTCACCGCCTCCACCGGCGCCGGAAGGCGCGCCGCAGTTGGCCCCGTGCGCCGCTCTTCCCCGCCCGCCTGGGCGCGGGTTGGCGGGACGCGCCTGTCACTCGCCCCGCTCAGCGACTCCCGAAGCTCGGAGGGGAGGAGGGGGCGGTGTGCAAGAATGTGGATCGAGACAGCTCTACTGTATGCGTGGATCCGTGTGTGTCTGCAAGGCGCCGAGTCTCTGGCCGTGTTTGTGCGTGGAACAGAGAAACTGCGCAGGACGCAGAAAGCCCGGCGACCTGATGGAGTTGGGCGCCCGTTATCCCTTCCCGGCTGTCTTCCAGGGCCGCTGCTGGGCTCCTCTCGGGAGGCTGGGAAGCGGAGGAGGCAAAGCGAAAGGGAGGGCAGCCGTAGTAATAGCGCGTAGTAGTTTGGGGTTATGTGAAGAAGGTGCTGGAATTTAACTGCGCCTCCGCCTGCCAGAGCGAGCCTGCAGAGGGAAAGGGAGGGGACGAGGGGAGGGCTCCGAGTGGCACCAAAGCTGTTTGTGGCACAGCGTTGACCATGAGAAAAAACAGGCATCGACGTGCGGCCCGAAACTTTTTCTCCCCTACCCTGCCCCACCCCCCAAGGCTGTAATTATAAATCTCTCTTTCTCCCCCCCGTAAAAAGGAAGGCGGGCACAAAGAACATTCCTGCCAAATCTGTCTCTTTTCTAAAGAACTGCAAGCTTCCAAATGCCAATGAGGGAAAAACAGCCGGGAGGCTGAACGCCTTATAAATAAATAAACCCGCCCTAACCCCTTGTGGATCAGACACAGCACTTTAACCTTACCTCACCTGTCATCTTCGTGTAAAATATATACCCAAAATAGGGGGAAACAACCTCGTGGGGGCGGGGAGGGAGGGTCAGGGGGCAGTTGAAGCATGGAATCTGCTTTTGATTTAAGAAGGGTAATAAATCTCTCTTTCTCTCCTGTCCGAAGTCTCTTCGCCTCCACCCCACATTTAAGACCAGTTAAGGCTGCAAACAGCCAACTGCTAGCACTTGGCGGTTTTGAGACCTCTTGTTCCCATTTTCCTTGAAATACAGTACTTCGGCTGGACGAATAGGTCAGTGTTTGCAGAGACAATTTTATTTTTAGTTTTACGAAGTGTGAAAGAATGTTAGGAGATTTTAAATCGGGGCCTATTATTTTAGCCTCACGTGAATGTAGGTGCTTGACTCTTAAAACTGTTCCTATATGGTAGTGTTATGAAAAGTATGATTTATCCCTGATTTTGTAATGTAATGGCTTAAATTAGTCATGCAAAGTGCACTGTGACTATTTGGTTGAGGAGTTTTCCCCCCTAGAGTAAAATCCTATTTTAACACCATTTTACTGTTGCAAAATTGCCTCTATTTGAGCAACTGGGTCTGAAATACAGTTCTAGGACGCTTAAAAAACTATGCAGTGGATACATTGAAGACAAGAAGCTGTGGAACGAACACTGCTGCAACGTGCTGCATGTGCTCATTAAGTGGCAAGAATTGTTTATGTTGCTGGTCCATTGCTGGTGGAAGAAGAGTCTGCAAGGGCACCATTTCCAGGTGGCTGGGAGTGTCAAGGATCATGAACCCTGCAGTTTTCTAAGGCTTTGCTACTTGCTTGTTAACCTGAGCTTCATAATTTTCTGTCTATCCCAAAGTGGACCAGTGTTCAACAACAAAAGATAACACATCTAAAAGAAGCAGAATATAGTATGCCCTGAAGAATCTATTGTAATAACTTGCTTTTCTGCCTGAGGATATGCCAGTATAACTATTAATTAGGTGAGAAATCTTAAACAAAATGAGTAATGTAGTAAAAAGTATAACTTCCAACTGCCTAATAAATTACAACTAATAATATAGCCAGATAACCTAGTTGTCTATAAAAGGGCTTTAACTAATGGTGACGCTTAATACATTAGGTAATATAAGGTTTTCATTTGGGTGAGGGGGGTTTAATCTGTTTCCCTGGCATGCCAACCTCACATGCCAATTTTCAGAAACGGATGACTTCATCTTTATTCCCTTGTGAATAAGTGCCCTTTATCCCTTTAAGATTCCACCTTCACCTGCCATGCCAAATTTCAAAGAGAGAACGATCATCTTAGTGAGACACTAGAGGAAGAGACTAACCATTCCTCCTGGCATTTTGTCAGATGGAAAGTAAAGAAGAAAACACTCCCTTTGTTACATGTGTTTATTCTTCAGTTCATATAAAATTTTGATGCAGTACTTGGAGGGATTGCTATCCATGCATTATATGCACAACTGTGGGTATGGAAAAATAAAATCCTTCACTGGGAGCAGAGATTAAATATAGATATGACATCTCCCCTTCCCTTCACATTGGTCTAAGAAAGCACCACCTTCTCCCTTCAGGTCTTTCCTCTAAAGAATCGTCTTGTTTGTAGCTTGCACCACAGCAAGTAGGAATTTTATAAAATAAAGCCTACGTTCAGGAGAAATGAAAAGGCAGCGCCATTCACTCAGTACAAAAAGAAGATTGTAGAACATATAGTGTGAGTTTCATCTCCGAAGGAAAGCAAAATTTAACAATAGCTATTAAGGAGGAAAATAAATGATAGGATTCTTTTGTTTTGCAGAAAATCACACAAAAGCAAATAGGGTTGGAGGCTAGAAGGACTCCAGGAAGCTGCACAGGATGCTAGGTCCACATGAAGCTTTTCCTTTTGGACTTTGATGAGTCATAGTGTGTTCTCTGAACTTGCTTTTCTCTTTCTAGTTTGGCATTAAGGGAGAGAAGTCATTTTTTCAGGTCTGTATGGCCGTGTTCACTTGTTATGTAAGTCAGCCGTGGTTGACGTCTTGTATAGAGTAAATTTGGGGTTTGAAAATTGACATCTAGCTACAATACCCACCCCACCCCCCCCAGATTCCATGCACAAAGCCAGGAGACTTCTAGTTTCACTCGGCAAACTGTTCGTGCTGGCTGAAATGTGGCCTAGCTTCAAACAGGAGCAAGTAAGACCATTTAAGAAATGAGGACTTGATCTACGGTAATGGGGAATAAACTTTGACAAAGTGAATCAACCGACATTTAATTGAGTGAAGAGTTTAGAATTAGCAAGTCGATTTATTACTGAAATAAACACTCCTCTCTCTCCTTTTTTCTAATCATCAGTCAATAAATTTAGTTTCTCCACAACCAGTCCTTCAAAACACCACCCCACTTCGCTTTGGAATCATATCATTCTCTAGGTTAAAAGCCTCTGTCTATTCCCAATCCATTCTACGATAAATTTCAGACCTCTTAGCATATCAGCCAAGGCTGTGCATGGACAGCTCTCTGCCAGCCTTATCGATCGATCTGCCCCAAATGCTTGAGCTCAGGAAACCTGGTTTACCTGCTGGCTCCTAAAGGGCCATATTGGATACACTACTTCCCTCTCAATGAAACGCAAGTTCCCAACCCACATCCTCCAAAACTCAGTTTATAGCCCAGGTACCTTCCAGGGGTCCTCCTTGCCCTCTGTGCCCTCCCCAGGCAAAGGAAACCACTAGTCCTCCTCTGCTCCTTTAGCAACCGGTGTGTACCATAATAGCACTTGTTACTTTGATGCAATTATTTGTTTGGTATCCTCCACTAGTTGGTTAGTGCCTGGAGGGTGTAGAGCAAGTTCAGTTCATCTTTGAAACCTCAGCAATTAGCCAGATGCCTAGAACATTGTATGTTGTTTAAAAAAATTTTTTGTTGTTGAATGAAAGAATGAGGGATATATATTAAAATGATCTAACATCTAGAATTCAGCAGGTAATTAGCTAAGTTCTTAGCTATTGGTAATTATGCTACTGAACAAGATTACTAAGTGTTCATAATCTTTATGTTATTTTTCTAAGCTGAAAAGGCTGATATGTTTTTGGTGTTTGTTTTGTTTTGGTTTTGGGCGTGAGGGGGTAGGTGGGAGGTAAGGAGAAGCTACAGCTCTTGCTATCATATAAAGAGCACGGAGAGGAGGTTTTGTTTGGTTTTTAAATTAGGCTAGGAATAACATGAGTACATACGTGGCACCTGTGAAATAGAGTAGTAATAATCGTAATAGCAGCTCCCTTTTATTTCTCCTTAAATCATACGCTAGTATCTGCTGGTGTAGGTACTTTTACGTATGCCATTTAATCCATTTAAACCTATGAGATATATGGTATGATTCCTATTTTACAGATGAAGAAACTGAGAGGCAGCAAGTAATTTGCCTAAGGCAGGCCTCTCCCAAGTGGAGTGAGCAAGGCAATTCATTGTGATTTGGGAAGAACGTTAGAAATTTTATTTCTTTTTCCTTTAATGATTTCTTTTAATGATCTTTTTCCTTTAATGATTAAAAAAATGTAATGACCAAAAAAGAAAAAAAGAGCTTTGTAAATGTTTATTATACTCATTTACCCTAGCACCTTTACATGGTCCCAGGTAAACTGGTCACACACCAAATACTGTATCTGAGGATACTTAACAGAAGAGAAGGGCCACAGGCAGGGGGTGACGGTGGCGCCCCCCCTCTGGTTCTTTCGCTTTCAAGGCCTTGACATTGCCTGAAGTTTACAGTTTCCACAGATTATGTTATTTGGTTTTAACCAGTCAACCCTCATATTCGAAAAACAAGTGGCTTTAAAAGATTCCTTCAAAGAGGGCTTCCCTGGTGGCGCAGTGGTTGAGAGTCCACCTGCTGATGCAGGGGACACGAGTTCGTGCCCCGGTCCGGGAAGATCCCACATGCCGCGGAGTGGCTGGGCTCGTGAGCCATGGCCGCTGAGCCTGCGCGTCCGGAGCCTGTGCTCCGCAACGGGAGAGGCCACAACAGTGAGAGGCCCGCGTACCGCAAAAACAAAAAGATTCCTTCAAAGAAATTGAAGACTGAGATAAATCCGATAATGCAAGGATCAAATCAGGATCCAATCTGCCACTTTAACCTCTAAGAGTTCTTTGCCAGAGACACTGACAAGTGAAAACGGTGACGGTCTAGGTAGACCTGACAAGAAATAGGTCAAAACATTCACAGTTATACAAGAGTACTTGAAATTTAGATATATGTTAGCCATCAATAATGATGAATTCTGACCTAAGCATGTATTTTGCCTTGAGATATTAGCTAGTGACTCTCTGACAGAATCATGATTAGCAAGATATTTAAATTTTTTCTGTCATTTCACTCTCATTCTGTTATAGCTTCTATTTTGTGTTTTTTAATGCACTTGATATATTAATACTGAACACGTGTATTATGAATAAATATACATAACTCATGCTCCATCTATTGTTTCCCGCCCCCCCCCTTTTTTTTTTTTTTTTTTTTTTTTGCGGTACGCAGGCCTCTCTGCTGTGGCCTTTCCTGTTGCAGAGCACAGGCTCCGGACGTGCAGGCTCAGCGGCCATGGCTCACGGGCCCAGCCGCTCCGTGGCATGTGGGATCTTCCCGGACCGGGGCACGAACCCGTGTCCCCTGCATCGGCAGGTGGACTCTCAACCACTGCACCACCAGGGAGCCCCCCCACCACCTTTTTTAACTGCAAGAAGAATGTGATCAGACAACTTGGAGATGACTAAATGATGAAGTCAGAATTTTTAACCCAACTTGATAAGTCCAGACTTAGACTAATCTACATTGCTCATGTAAAAACTGCCCAATAATTTGTCATAAATGCAAAGTTCTAACCCATTATGGGGCAGGAGGAGGGTGGAATATAAATGATCTTCAGAGCATTTGAGAATCCCTTGAAAACTGTGTTCGAAATTTCGTGCTCATGCTAATGTGCACTTTCTACAGAGAGAGTCCATACATTTCATCAGGTTCTCAAAGGGATTTTTCTCAAAGGAGGTAAGAATTACTGATACAGAGGTGTCAGCAGCTTCAATGACCTATAATACTTCTCTGGTAAGAAATTAATCTTTCTCATAATTTTTATAAAACTAAGTGTGTACATTTCATATGTCCAAACATGTCTGTCCTTAAAAACACTTTATAGAACTCAATATTTCTCTACATAATTCAAATGCATCCTAACTGCCCAAAGGCAGGATAATTTCATTCTGAAGGATTTTCTCAATAATACTCCATTATATATTGTTGACTGGACAAGAAAGGATTTTATAAATGTTGTCATCGACATGTCTTTGAGGCTTTGACACATCTCTGGGCAGTTGTACATTAGGAATCAGAACATGAAACCATGGTCTAAAATTTTGTTATTGTCATAAATTGTTCAAATATTTTAACTTTTGTTTGGCAGGCCATTGTCCTTACTTCCCTTTGATGGGTACTGTGTTTCTCTGAGTGATAATGTGCTTCTGTACCATTGTGACACTCTATCTCATCTCCAAGCCCCTCAACTAAATGCCACGGTAGCAGAATATGCCGTATCCATCTCACATGCTGTTTTATTAGATTTTATTGCAGCCTTTTACTTTTAGACCACCTTCAGCTGCTACAGGCCTTATCTCTTCAGTTACCATCCACTGCCTTTTATTTGTGTGCAACCGTTTTCCAGCGTGACCTGCATTACGTCACCCACCAGATTCTTACTGCAAGTTCAGTACACAAAAGCGCGATCTTCTGTTTTCTTATTTCAGTCACTTTCCTATATTTGAAGTTCTATATAATTCAAGACAGGAGTAGAAAATAAGCCAGGAACATATAAAAACAGAAATAACCACTAAAATTACCTTAGATGACTCTTTAAAGAATTTGAGATAAATAATCTGCTTTGAGGGGGAAAAAAAAATTGATCTCTCCACAGGTAGGGTTAAAATAGATCCCACAACAATATGGCTTTATTTTAGTTTTCAATGATATTACCAGCCAGAAAGTGATAAATATATAAAACAAGTATAAAAAGTTTAGTGAAAGGGTTGTAAGCATCTGGATTTTGCATGGGGCAAGGTTTAATGCTGGGCAGGAAGCTTTTATCTTCCCTTCAGATAAACTCAGATGAACAGTCAGTGACTTCAATGAGGGTTGGACATAAAGGGAACACTCACATTTGGTCTGGGGTCATGCATATTCATTTGCTTATCTTATCAGAGACATTGTGATGTCTGCTGGAATTTTACTATTTTGAAGACAGTGGCCTTTTGGTAATAGACTTTCCTTAAATATGGGAGAAAATAAGGGATTTGCTGATAAAAAAACATCATAACATACAACATTTTTTGTCTGTTTAATACTTAGGACTTAGGGTTTGGGGATATGTCTGACTGTTAAAGAAGCTGACACTTCACACTTTTCCTATATTTTGTCGAACTACTTAAAAAATATATCTACCTATCAGGGGCTTTTGCCTTTTAAGTGACACCTCATTTTATGCTGTGATTTATTTACTGACAATAATGACTGTAACCACCACTACCTGATATTCTGCAGGTCCACAGCCCCTATCAATGCTGATTATTTTCCTAAGAACTTGAGACCAAAAGGCTGAGCTATTATTTCTAACACTAACATAATAATTACTCATCAACTGAGGAAAATAAATAGTGAGAACATAATTTAATGATCTAGGTAATCATTAATAATTAACCATTATTTAATATTAATTAATCAATTCATTAATGTTAATCCTTTGATAAATAATGACTAATCTTTCAAACAGCCTACAAACACTAATATCACTGGTCACATGAGCTGTCACAAACTATATACCAATGTCTGACTTGGAATGCTAACACTATAACTTCTTACAGTAGACCCTGGTTTAAAAAATACATACCAATCTCAGAACCTCTGGTTCCATGCACAAAGTAAGCATAATATACTAGAACACATGATTGAATGGCCTGCTCATGGCCACCCAGAAAGATTAGAATCTTGGTCTCCTCACTCCCAGTCAGGATACCTTCTACTATACTACACTGTTTCCCTTTTTAAAAGAAAAGAAAAGTCTCCTAGTTCATGTTCTTCACATCAGTAATAGCCATCAAAACCCAACTGTAGAAATAAACCTGGCACTAGCCGGCATGTTGTCAAATTTATTTTCCTAGACTGTGGCTTTCCAACTGTTTTAACAACTACTCTCAGTATGAAATGTATTATATATCATGACCCAATATACACATACTTAGGTACATAATGAATTGTATCAGTCAGGGTCCAACTAGGAAAACCGAGGAATTTAATTCAGGAAATTGGTACACAGGTAATGGAAGAGCTGAGAAGTCAAATTTCATTATTTGTGAATTGAGAGTAGCAACAGTAAGAAGTCACTATTACCCCTAAACTGGGGGAGACAAGGGATGAGGCAGAATTAACAGAGCCCAGAGACCAGGGTGTTCTTATAAAATCTGAAACCATCATGGCTCTCAGTTAGGGCCCTGGTGAAGAGACAGCTGTTGCTAGAGATGTAGCCAGAAGCATCTATGGCTCACAAAACAGTGTCAAGTGTTGACCGCTCCCCAAAATTTCTATCCCGTATCTCCAGCTGCCCCAAAGCCATCGGAGTGGTTTCCCTTTCTCTTACTAAGTCTAAAGCATAAGTCATCATTTCATCTAAAATTACTATCCTCTTCAAGCACCTCTTTTTCTTTCAATTTTTTTAATTTAGTGTGGCTTTTGTAATGACAAACTATGATCACATTAGCAAAAATTTGATTAAAGAAAAAAACCCCCATAATTCCACCAGCTGGACCCAATCTCTTAGAATTAAGTTGCCATTCTTCCTAGTCCTTCCTATTGTATATGTTTTTGTACCCTTGTAATCACAGTCTGTAATTCTAGTAGTATCTTGCTTACAATTCGAATTATTCCATAGGATTTTTCTTGTTGAAAAAGCTTTCGCAATAGATTATTGTTTTACTGTTATCTCTGTTTCCAGTAATTTTCTCCACCAGTTCATTCTACACACCTGGCTAACTTTAATCTTATTCATGGCACTACTTTACCCATCTTTTGTATGCTTAAGAACCTTGGGTGATTCCTCATTGTTCAAAAGACAAAGTCCAGGCTCCTTAGTCAAGCTCAAAGGCCCTTCCTTAAACAGGGAATCCATGTTTAAGGATTAATCCATCCTTTCCAGCCTCATCATCTATTATAGAACCTTTCCTTAGGCCAAATGGTACCACTCATTATTCCACACGGAAATGTAATTTTCCCAGTGCCTTCCTTCAAACCATTCTTCCTGCCTATAATACCCATGTTCCCTTTGACGCTTCCTTTAGCCCAGGTGCTATTTCCTCCCCCCAAAAGTGTTCTCCAGCTGATCCACCCACTGTGGTTACTCTCTTCTCTCTTTTTAACAATTTGTACTTGTTACTTGAGCCACCTGTTGGACAAGCTCTAGGACCGTATCTTCTATCTCTCTGTGTCCTCAGAGCTCGGCACAAAGGGCATGCTCAATAAATATTTATTAATGATGATGATGATACCCACTGTCAGCACATCTGTGCTGCTTTCTAACATAATGAGGAAAGCAGTACAGGAGGATTAGTGAGAAAATTCACTGTGGTCCTCCTTAAATGCCGCCAAAAGTCCTAAGAGATTTACAAACATTCTACTCCAATTGCAAAGACATAAACTTTGGAAGGAAGAAAGGAGGGAGGGAGGAAGGATGGGAGGGGATAATCAGGACTATTTTGCATTTTCACATAATCTGTTTCATTTATGATACAGCCGAGATAAATGTGAAACATTCTTAGATTGTAACATCTCTATTAGAAAATGTCTTGAGACTCAAGACAGCTTAAACAGTGGATCATAGAAGATTCCAAATTAGAGCCCTAGGCTTTGTAAATCCAACCAATGCATTTTAGTCATATCATAAGCGGTTTGGTACGATGGTTAAAGTTTGGGCTCCCAAGTGGTGCAACTACTAGTTGCATGACCATGGAAAATTTACTTTTTTTTGGGCCCAGTTTTCCCAGCTGTGAAAGAAGGACCATAGCAGTAGTACTCTAGAAAATGTTTAAAAACTCACTCTCCCCTCAAAAGCCCTGATTTGTAATATATGTCGATTTCCAAGGTGTACATATTCCCGCAATGGATGATTTCAAGCTGCTAATAGGCTCACAAGATTCCTGAAACTTCAACAATGGACTCTTTCAGGGTACCTTCCTTACAGGGTTGTTGTGAAGATTATAAGTTAATACATAAAAGCACTTAAAAATGGCCCTGGTATATCATATGCTTAGTTTGATGAATATTAGCTTTTTTTTAATATTAGCTATTTTTATCATAACATTTTAGTTTGCCTTCTTCCATGGAAATGGAGGATAGAAATAGCAAGTACTATTGAAAAAGGCAGTTGCCGTGATTTTAGTTCATTTCATCCTCTTCCTAATCACATGTTTTATGTTCGCTACTGCCAAGCAGCCCCATTGACTTATTTGAATTTCTTTCCTTTTCCTTAATTCATCTTTTTTTTTGGAGCATTCTAAGAATCAGAGGACTGGCTAAAAGCCACATACCAGGAAAGAAAAGTGCTATAAAAAGTAAGGATAATCCCAGCTGAATAATTTCCCCTGAATAATAATCATTTTAAGAAAGGCTTAAGTAACTACTCAAACAACTAGATATGAAAGTTTATTCAGATACAATTACTTATTGCCCACTTTTGGGGGGGATATGAATTGTACTTCACCTAGCCTCTTTTCAAAATAATTTTATTCCCTGGTGTTCTTCCTGACACAAAAGAGATAAGAATTTTTTATTAAAAAGAATCCCAAAATATATGACTCCGAACGGTAAGACTTTCTGCTTTTTTATTTCTATCAGTACTCCCATGACTTCTACTTATAAAATATCTGCTTACAAATATTGTAATTTTCAGGGTGTTTCATCAGAACTACTACTCAGGCAATAAACATTTGCTACATAGAAAACAGGGTGTTTTTCCATCTTTAAACCAAAAATGGACTAGCCAACTACTCAGTTCCTCAGCTGGAACCCCCAGGTCCCAGCATTTTTCTCTAGAATGTTCTCCTTTCTTGCTCAGCTGTTCTGTCACTCCTCAATTTTTTTTTTTTTTTTTGGCTGTGCCATGAGGGATCTTAGTTCCCTGACCAGGGATCGAACCCATGTCCCTTGCAGTGGAAGCACAGAGTCCTTACCACTGGACCACCAGGGAAATCCCTGTCACCCGTCTCTTTTACAAATTCTGAATTCTTCATTTTCTTCTCCCACTCAGGAAATGGTTTCTAATTTTACTTTTGCAAATTTTATTCCCTTCTCAGTTATTTTCTCCGTTGTTCCTTTCCTCCTGTTGGTATTATTTTGTTACTTCTTTCCTGAATGCCACACCTACAGTCATCTTCAACCGTTAGGGGAGTTTACGATTATGAAGAGCCTCCTTTTGCTGTTGGAGGAACACAGGAGACGGTGAAACACTGAGGCTACAATCCCATGCGAATGGCTGCTTGAATTCACCCTATTTTGAGAAAATGGAAGTCTCTCCCAATCTTTTTCCTACCCTTTCTCCTCTTTCCCTGCCCTGGCTCTGGCAACCGCCCTTCTACTTTTGGTCGCTTTGAATGGGACTACTCTTATTAGGTGGAATCATACAATATTTGTCTTTGATGAATGGCTGATTTCACTTAGCATAATGTCCTCAAGATTCATCCAGGTTGAATCATTTAACAGGATTTCCTTCCTTTTCAAAGCTGAATGATATGCCATGGTATGTACATACCACATTTTGTTTATTTGTTCATCCATTGATGGACACTTGGGTTGCTTCTGCTTTTGGGCTTCCAAATAATTCTATGAAAATTGGTGTGCAAATATCTGTTCCAGTTCCTGATTTCAACTCTTCTGGATTAGCAGTGGAATTGCTGGATCATATGGTGATTCTAATTTTAATTTTTTTTAGGAACCACAATACTGTTTTCCATAACAGTATGCTTTTCTTTGTACACCATTTTACCTTCCCACTAGCAGTGCCTAAGGATTCCAACTTCTCTACATCCTTCCTAGCACTTGTTAGTTTCTGGGGTTTTAATTTTTTGATAGTAGTCACCCTATCTTCATTAAAAGCATGTATGTTATTAAACAAAAAGCTAAGAATAATTTCTGTCATACACCACCTTGATCCCATGTTCATAATTTTCAAAATCCCTTGAATTCCAGTTGTTGCTATTAATCTCATTTTTGCTCTAAAATATAGGACTTTGTTTCCAGGATGAGACCAGAGACTGCAGAATCTGCTTAAACTCTGCAGCATCCTTGTTAATAGGTCTCTCTTTCTCTCCACGTTTTCCACAGTGAAAGCTATCTTGCAGGACCTCCAAGCTTGGTAGATCCCTCTCTCCAGCGTGAAGTCAGTAGCCCATTTCTCCCTGAACTACAGTTAACCTACTTATGGCTGACATTTCCGTTTCCTTCTCGTCAGCTTTATTAAGATGTAACGTACACTTAAGTGTAAAATTCAATGAGTTTTGACAAACCTCTACAGTATTGAAACCACCACAACAATCATAATATAGAACATTTTTAAGGGTTTCTATTTGACCTCTCTGCATTAATTAAACAAATAGAAAACTGGAGGGTGTATGAACAACCGTTAGCTCTATTGGTTATGAACAATACTACTCCCACATTCGTATCCTTACTTACAATCTTTGTCTCCTTTCTTACTATTGCTAAAAGATTCTTTAGTATACAAAAGGGAGATAGGAAAGCTGTGGAGAGAAGAGGAAAGGAGAGGACAAGAAAGGAGAGGAAACGGTATGTTTACTCTAAGTTGACATATTTCAATAAGCTTAATCCTAGACTATTAGCACATGATTGCTGGGTTTTCTTCCACCTGTAGTAAATGGCTATATCTCTGTGATGTGAATAATTGTTTTCCATTGAATACTTTTGGCCCCTATTCTGTGTCTATGGGCTTGTAAGTTTCCTCCCTTCCTTCCTTCCTTCCTTCCCTCCCTCTTCCTTTCCTTTTGTTTCTTTTCAGAAATGCTACTCTCTGAAATGTAGTTACTTACTTCTTCCTTATCAGTAATCTATGTTGAAATTTCGTTGCTTAATGACTTTACATTTATATTGGTCCCATCACATTCACTTTTTTCTCCTGGAGTTTGATTTTGTGTTCAACAAACACATTGTTCAGCACTTATTCTGTGCAGGGTATTCATTTGTTCTTCTAGGAACTTCATTTCACATCCAACAAACTCTTTACTGAGCATTTACTGTGTATAGGGCAAGTTTTCATCTTCTATTTCTTTGGGTTCAACTACAAACTAAGTTTTTTCCTTTTCCTATTATCTGGGATGGCTTTCCCTGTATTCAGTTCACAACTGTTGTAGCATTTGTTAACATTTCCCCCTACACAAATAACATTGCATTCTTTAATCCAGGCACTGCTTGGCATTTGTCAGATGTTTTTCCCCAGCTTTTCTAAAAGTATATTAATAGCCTTCATGCACTTGAAATTTTACTTTAAGTATTTTATTTAGAGGTCCTTTAAGTTACCTTGGTATATATATTTAAAGACTTTTATTTTAAATCTGTCAGTCTAATTATAAATAAATTCCATCCTGGCACTCCTTAGTGAAGCTTAGATTTGGGACCCAACCTGAACACTAAAATAATGCCTTTAAGTAAAGTCCATTCTAATAATTGGGTCTGTAATATCTAGTTTCCCCTGAAATCCCAGCAGTTCTTTGCATCCAGTAGGTGAGGTGGTGGTCGATAATATTTGGAATTGTAGAATTTTAGAATGCAAAAGAACTGTAGGGAAATAAAGCACAGGACTAAATTATTTTATGACTTTGAATTTGCCAGTGGTTTCTTAGATATGACATGAAAAGCACAAGAAACAAAACCAAAAAATAGACAAACTGAAACTCATCAAAACTTAAAACTTTGTACTTCAAAGGCACTATCAAGAAAGTAAAAAGACAGTTGAAGAATAGGAGAAAATATCTGCAAATCATATATCTGATAAGGTCTAGTATCCTGGATACATAAAGAACTCTTACAACCCAACAACAAAAAGACAAACAACCCAATCAAAGAACGGGCAAAGGCCTTGAATAGACATTGCTCCAAGGAAGATATATGTGACCAACAAGCACATGAAAAGATGTTCAACGTCATTAGCCATTAGGGAAATGCAAATCAAAGTCACACTGAGGTACCACTTCACACTGACCAGGATGGCTATAAGAGTAATTTAAAAATGTTAGATAACAGAAAATAATAATAAAAACACAATAATCAAAAACAAAACAGAAAATGAGGACGTGGAAAAATAATTGGAACCCTCATACGTTGCTGACAGGAATGTAGAATGGTGCAACCTCTGTGGAAAACCATTTGGTAGTTCTTCAATATGCTGAATATACAGTTATATGACCCAGCAATTATATTCCTAAGCATATACCCAAAAGAATTGAAAGCAGGTATTCAAATAGAAACTTGTACGTGTAAGTTTGTAGCAGCACTATTCACAATAGTGAAAAGGTAGAAGCAATCCAAATGTCTATCAACAGATGAATGGATAAAGAAAATGTGATATATCTACACAATGGGGTATTATTCAGCCATAAAAATGAAGTACCGATACATGTTATCACATGGATAAACCTTGAAAACATATGCTAAGTGAAAGAGGCCAAACACAAAAGGCCACATACTATGTCATTCCATTTATTTGAACTGTCCAGTATAGGAAAATCTATAGAGACAGAAGGCAGATTCATGATTTCCAGGGGCTGGGGACAGGGGAGAGTGGGGAGTGACTGCTTAATGGATATGGGGTTTCCTTTGGGGGTGATGAAAATGTTCTGAAACTAGGTAGTGATGACTGCACAGCATTGCGAATGTAATAAATACCACTGAGTTATACACTTTAAAATGGTTAAAATGGTGCCTTCCACGTTATGTGAATTTTATCTCAATTCAGAAAAACTTATTGATGAATGTATTATTCACTACCCATGTGTTAGGTGTAGTAGATGTAGGGTTGATTAAGATACGGCTTCACTTTTTGGCCTTTGAGGTCCTCAAGGGACTGTCAAGTAAAATAATACAGAACGAAGGTGTGGGCTCTAACACATACACGGGCTGCTAGGGGACCAGGTGATAATGGCGATACCAGTGGTAGGGCTTTCCACATGAAGGCAGAGAGCCTTGGAGGACTGCGTGATTGATTCAAAGTTTGCGAGTGTCCCCTTTGTGCTTGCTACTGTACTAGGCTGGGTGTTCAATGATGAACAGAGCCCATCCATCCCTCCTGGAACTTGCACTTGGGGCGAAGGCAGATATAAATTATGAATTCCTGCAGACTGAGGTAGGTGCTACAAAGAAAGGGAAGAGTCTTCTAGGAAAGTGCAGAATAAAAACTTGACCTAGACCAGAGATGAGGGAAGGCCTCCTTCTGAAAGTAATCCTTAAGCTGGGATCTGTGGAATGAGTAGGAAAGGGGAGCAAGAGAGACTAGCACGGGGAGTTAGGTTAGGACTCTGTGCTTTCACTGCTGAGGGCCTGGGTTCAATCCCTGTTCGGGGAGCTAACATCCCACAAGTGGTGCGGCGTGGCCAAAAAAGAGAGAGACAGAGAGAGACTAGCGTGTGCAAAACCTGTGGCAATGGCAGGAGGAAACAAGATGTTAAAGGGCATGAAGGAAGGTTGCTGTGGTTGGAATAAGCTGCCTAAGTGGGAGTTGAGACTGGAGAGACAAACAGGGTCTGGGAGGGCTTCCTATACAGGCCCTGATAAAGATTATGTTCTTTATGCTAAGCGTCATAGGAAGGGGGCAGAGTGGGTATGGGGTATGGTTACCTCCGTCCTGGCAGTCAAGAATGGACTGGAGGCGGGAAGAATAGCTGTGAAGTGGAGACTAGTTAGGAAACTACTGTGATTGTCCAGGGACTAGATGATGGTGCTTTCAGTTTGGAGACAGATACAGAAAAGTGGAGCTAGCCCTACAGAACGGGGGTGGAGTTAGGAAGGGAAAGGGGAAGACTGGCTCAGGCCCAGTGACACCATGCACTAAGGGGTGGAGGCACTAAAGCATGAAACAGAAGCTGTATGTGGTGTACGAGAGGAGGTCACTATGGCAGAGTCCATGGAAAGGTGTAGGTGCAAGGGGGTCTTTAAGTCTGCAGGAATCAGATCACCACGGCACTCACTGATGAGTCTTATCATGGTGGACACAGGAAACTGTGAAGCATTTAAGAAGGGCAACGTGACAACCAGATTCATGTTTACAAAGATCATTACAGAGATGCTAGAGAATGGATTTAGGGAGAATGAAAGGAAGATACTCTTGAGTATAAACAAGGAAATGGATTAGGAGACTGTTGCAACTGCTCAATGTGAGAGCTAGTGAGAGCTACTCTCATGACACAGTGTCATGAGACTGGGAAATGGGATGGATGTGAGCCTGTTTCTGAGATCAGATCAACTGATAATCACAACAGTCATGACCCGTGGCACATACACAACCCCAGC
Source organism: Lagenorhynchus albirostris (assembly GCF_949774975.1). Taxonomy (NCBI): domain Eukaryota; kingdom Metazoa; phylum Chordata; class Mammalia; order Artiodactyla; family Delphinidae; genus Lagenorhynchus; species Lagenorhynchus albirostris. The sequence continues at coordinate 52,747,240 of NC_083101.1, read as the reverse complement.
GTCTTCTCCCATATGGTCTCACGGATGCTTGCCAGTTTAAGGGCTGTGGCATGAAACAAATGAAAAGATGCCACTGGAATGGAGTCTCTGACAACATTTTGCTTTCAAAATTTACCCCCCATTTTGATGTGATATTGTCACCCAACTAAACTGTAAGTTCTTTAAGAAGAGGGATCACAGGGCTTCCCTGGTGGTGCCGTGGTTAGGAATCTGCCTGCCGATGCAGGGGGCAGGGGTTCAAGCCCTGGTCCGGGAAGATCCCACATGCCACAGAGCAACTAAGCCTGTGTGCCACAACTACCGAGCCTGCGCTCTAGAGCCCGCGAGCCACAACTACTGAAGCCCACGTGCCACAACTACTGAAGCCCGCGCGCCTAGAGCCCATGCTCCGCAGCAAGAGAAGCCACCACAACAAGAAGCCCACGCACAGCAGCGAAGACCCAACGCAGCCAAAAATAAAATAAATAAATAAATTAATTAAAAAAAAGAACAATTAAATAAAGTCTTAGAAGGAAATCAGAGAAAAATAAAAAAGTTCATTAGATATGTGAAGATTAAATAGCCTCTAAGTGTGTGTGTATGTGTGTGTGTGTGTGTGTGTGTGTGTATTTATGTACACTTCTTAGCAGGTTTGGTCTTCTAATTATGACACAAAAATATAGAAGAAAGGTCGCACAATTTCTTTTAGAATTAGTGCCATCTAAGAGACAAACTCTAATCTCTTCCCATGGCAAAATCTAGTGGAGCTATAGCATTATTATTTCCCTCTTAGAGTATTTTGAAGCTAGCTGTCCATCCTGTTACTGATTTAGTAGATGGAAATGGGAGCACACGCTGGGGATAAGTGGCAAGAGGGGAGTAAGAAGGACAAACAAGGCTCAAAGAACAGATGGGGTTGCATGGAACACTGTCAGGCTGGAATTCTCCATCTGCCTCAGATCCATTCTCTACTCTTCTGTGCCTTGCTCTGTGCCCCAAAGGAGGATGATGTTCCTGGACTGTATTAGTAAGCTCACTTGTCTTCTGTCTTCCAACTGATACCAGAGGGAACTCAGCCATCAGCAGGGATTCTGGGGGTGAGGGATAGTGAGGTCGGGGTGTCCGTTCCCTTGTTGAACATCTGATTGGCTGCATGCCTCCACCTCAGACCACAGTTATTTTGGGTGCGTGTGTGTGTGGGGGGGGGGTGAAGGGTGAGGGGGCAATGGGAGGCGTCATCTTCTGTGGCTACTTTCCTGGGTTCTGAGATCTGCTCTCAGGTCTACATGTACTAATGGTCCTCTACTATTGCTGACCCGGGATGCTTCACTAGACTCTTGTTTCCCCTGAACCCTGCCCATACCTTTGTAAAGGTTCCTGCATTAACAGGCCCCAGGTTCCATCTGCATGTACCGTCAGCTTCTCACTGGAAACCTTGACTGATATAATTGTCTCCTATGCAAATGAAGCACTAAACTCTGACAAGATGATCCTGGAAAATCCCAAGGAGATAGGGTAACAATTTTCACTGACATTTTTCTTTGGCCTGTGTAGTGAAAAACTGAATGGATGTTTAAAATGTAATCTGTAGCAAATTATTGACGGGATAATCCTCCCTTAGGGCTCACTCTCCTCTGGTAGACCCAGCTCCCCAATAACTGTAAACAAAACTATGAAACTACTTTATGAATTAAGGTGTGAACATCTTAAGTTTGAGATGCCTGAGGGGATAGCCTAGTGGCAATACTTTCTGGAAACAGTGAGTTCCACATAGTAGGAGGTATTCAAGCAGAAGGTGGAAAAGCAATGGATTGGTGGTTGAACTTTATGATATTAAGGTCTTTTCCAATGTGTACTTTTTGATTCTTGGATTTATGCCATAATGGTCTGTCACCACAAATTTACTATGAAAATGTTGACTACTAAGATGGGTACTTTAATATAATGATACATGAACAGTATATGAAAGATAGACGTTTAAGCACAAAAAGCTTAAAGAGAATTCATCTTCAGCATGACATGGTGAAAATCCTGGTATCTGGAGACCGATAAACCTCTTTTTCAATGCTTGCTCTCAATGAAAAGCCATGTGTCCTATGGAAGCTACCTAACATTTCAGTTTCTCACATCTTTCTCAATAGAGCAATGATAGGAATTCACTGAGATAACGCCTAGGACAAATTTAGGCACTCAATAAGTGTTACTTCTCTTTGCTTCACTATCACCATTAAACTGTTCTTCCTATTACACCAATTTATGGTGCTAAGGTAAATAAGAATGCATTTAAGATTTCTTTTTTTAAGGAACGAAATAATGCCATTTGCAGCAACATGAGGGACCAAAAGATTATCATACTAAGTAAGTCAGATAGAGAAAGACAAATATCACTTATATGTGGAATCTAAAAAAAATAATACAAATGAATTTATTTACAAAACAGAATCAGACTCTGTAGTAACCAAACTTATGGTTACTAAAGGGGAAAGGGTGGGGGAGGGATAAATTAGGAGTTTGGGATTAGCAGATACAAACCAGGATACATAAAATAAACATCAAGGTCCTACTGCATAGCACAGGGAACTATATTCAATAACTTATAATAATTTATGATGGAAAAGAATCTGAAAAAAGTATGTGTGTATATATATATATATATATATATATATATATATATATAAAAAACACTGAATCACTTTGCTTTACACCTGAAACTAACACAACATTGTAAATCAACTATACTTCCATTAAAAAAATGTTTTAAAAGTAAGCATGCAACCTAACAAAAAATAAAATTAAAAATAAAATAAATTTTTTTAAATAAAAAAAAGAATTTGGTTTTTAGTTGAAAACCACAATCAAAGTAATGATCAAGACCTCCACTTTAGCATCTCCCAACTCTGAGGGCACAGTGTTCCATGCTACAGGGAATACATTGTATAAGAAAGTGTTCCCCAAAAGAGCTGGTATTTAAATATACTAGTAAACAAATTCTATTCATACACTGCTTTCCACCTCTAGCCATTTTGCTTGGAGGCTCACAACCACCTTCACTTATAAAGAGACTAATTTACAAAGGGCAGAAAATCACTCATCATCCTAGAGGAAGTGGTCTCTTCACTGACTCATTTAGACATTTCACTAGGTTGGGGATTTTGATTAAAAAATCAAAAACTGTTTAAACTGTAAAAAGTAAACAGCACACAGGAGCATAGATGAGCGATATGAGTGGAGTCAAATCATCTCTAAATACAGTCAGGAATTTCTAGAACAAGAACACCTCCCTGGCCTGGGGTAGTGAGGCCATGAGAGAAGCAGGTAGCTGAGAGGTTAAGAGCACAGGCTCAGGAAACTCAACCAAATCCTGCTACTTTCACATGTAACTTGTGTCACTTTGGACAAGCTATTCAGCCTTTCCATGCTTCAGTTTCCTCACCTGCAAAATGGAGGTAACACTAGAACCTACGCATGGGGGTTTTGTCAAGTTTAAACGAGATCATCCAGTTAAAGTACGTGGCATAACCCCTACTTCAGAGAAAGTGTTTCACAAATACAGCTATTACTATTGCAAGACAAAGCAACGGCGTCCCAGTGGAGAGCTGATTTGCCTAGAGCCACAGAGCTGCTTAGTGACAAAGCAGGAACTTGAGCCCAGATCCTGTCCAGGGTCCTTTTGTTATAACTGCACCACAGCTTAATTAGCTTTTGAAACATGGGTGATAAGAATTTCAGCTAAAAAAGAGAATAAGAGCTAGACAGCCTGCTATCTGCAATCGATGTTGATTTTCCAGGAAGCAGACACATCACAAGCCATCTATGCAGAAAAACATAAATAAATCAAATTTCTTCAGAATGTTCTTGTCTTCTTCCTGTGCATGGGACTGCCTCACAGTTGAACCCCTTATAACACGGTTCTTTGGTGATTTGAGTGACCAAATCTCCTCACGTATCAAAAGGCACAGGCTTACAACACACTTGGCTCTTCCTGTGACTAATGCTGTAGTGACGCCCCAGCGTAGACAGTTCTGGCAGGCCAGAAATGGATGCGGAGATTAAAGAACTAAAGTAAAGCCTGCAATCATCTCTGAGACCACCTATGCCTGGTTTTATACACATGCCTTAGCTATTTTGAGTCACTAGGGACATATCACTCCCAGCCTCAATTCAGAAAGCCTTCTGTTGGTCACATGTTGTAACCAGGAGAGCAGCAGCCCTACTACCAGCTACTATAATGTCCTTGGCTAATAAGCACAGGCTCCAACACAATGCAGTAAGGCTGAATGAATTTGGGCAATCAAGACTTAACTCATAATGAAACTTTGAACAAAATGGAGCTTAACACGCTTCTTCAGGCTTTCCCCCACTCAGATTGCTCCTGCTAGAAGCATTTGTTGTTCTTTGCTTCTTAAAGTCATTTCATGTAATCCCAGTCAATTCCAGCAAGCACAAGTTGACCCCAAACCTTTATTGGGCTCTTGCAGCACCATTTTCCTGACTTTTCTTGGAAGAAAAGTAGGGCCTCCCTAGGTTTAGAAAGTGCTTTTCTGGTTAATGAGCACTGCACGGTTTTATTCCTAATTACGATAGTCCCTTTTGTAGTGTCATGGTTCTAGGAGAGACTGGAAAGTTTGCATCCTTAAATGTCAAGCCACCTAAACAGTTGCAGTGTATATTAAAATCCGAGGAGTCACAATAATATCTTATTGAATTCTTTAAGACCAGTAGAGCGATCCCCACACAGATTGTCTGCAGATTCTCAGAGAGTAATAGATGAGGATATTTCAGTCCAACGTGTCTGAGCTGGGACAGAGTGGAGAGGGCTGCAGTTGGGGAAATTTGTGTATTAGAGAACCAGGGAGATGCCTTTCTCAGCCCTACCAGTTTGAGAAATCTATTCATTCCTCTCTTAAAGAGTATGGTGACATTTCCCTGCTTCTCTGTTAAGCATGAAGAATTGAAAACTAACTCATTTAGAGGGCCGTGCTTAGATCATATGTCTGGATTTTAGCCAATTTGTATGGTGTCGTCAAGGATGTTTTCAAGTATGTAACCCAGCAACACTACTGTGCTGATTTTTGCGTCCTTTTGGGGAAGTTCTGCATATTTAGCTTGTATCCCTCTAGTTGGCTCCTCTCTGTTTTGATTTCACCCCAGTTACTTAACTTAACCCTTAAAACCAGGAGGAATTTGGAAACTACTTTTCTCTTTTAGGAAATGTGTACCTGCCATATCATCAACAGTGACAAAAGATTGAAGGTAATGACAGTCCCTTCCCCTACCTTAGGTTGCCTTCCGTGCTAATTCAGGCGAGACTTACTTCTAGGAAGAGGTCAGCGTGTAGGACAGATTCTAGCTTGATTCCCAGGAGTGCCACATGTGTCACCTTTGAGTCTCAACTTCCACATCTGTAAAATAGGGCAATATAGTCAATCCTTGGGTCTCTCTGAGAATCTGGAGATAACACATACAGGGCACTGAGCTGGGTACACCAGGAAGTGTTTGCTATGTAATAACTGCCTTTCCCTTTTCCTCCAAGATGATCAGATGAAACGCAAGCCAGCTGAGGAGAGGAAATTTGCAGTAGAAACCTCAAAAATTGTTATCCAGCAGACATGTTCTTCTTTGGTAAGGACCTGGAGAAAATTGGAGAAATTTCTAAATATGAAACTTCTTTCATGTCATTAACCTTAGACCTCTCAGACGAGAGGCACCAAGACCATTCTACATAAGGAACATATGATCAAGCAGGAGATTAGCATTCGCCCACTTACCACCAGGGGACAATATCAGGCTGTAATTATTGTGCAAGGCGGCTATGAAACGCTGGGTTGGGTGATGGCAGACCCAAAAAGAGGTATGCGACAGTTCCTTCCAAGAGGGGTGTAATGTAATGGAAAGAACACTGGTCCTGACTCCACATTTGGTTACCTACTAACTAATCCAACATCTCTAACTCCTAGTTTTCTTTGATTTATTTTATCTGTAAAAACAGGCAATGATATTTTCTATTTCCTCACAGGACTATTTAGAGTAGAGCTCCTCAAACTTCCACGTGTGTAAAGAACACCCGGGGGTCTTGTTAAAACGCATAGTCTGATTCAGTAGGCTGGGGTCAGAACATGGGATTCTACATTTCTAGCAATTTCTGGGAGATGCTGGTGCTCCTGGGCTGTGGACCACACTTTGAGAAGCAAGGGTTTTAGAGGACTGTATGACATGTTATACCCGTAAAAGGACGTGTAAACTCGGGTACAGCATGTGGAAGCCGGTGCCATGAGCAGCAGCATTATTCATATACTCTACTGAGCAATCTGACTCACATCTTCCCATTCTACGTTGTTCTTTTCAGTGTTTCGAGCAGCACCTACATTCAGAATTAATTTTTTCAGTGTGATTAAGATGGGACACATGGGAATCAGCCATGCCTGGTACAACATAGGACCTAAAGGAAGAAAAGGAGAGATGAAGGGAGAAAATCTAGAAGTACATTGTGTTTTAGGGGTAGAGGTGGTTGTCTCCTTTTGTGATAGAAGAAGGGAAGCAGCCGGCTGGCATTGTGCATCAAGTATTTAGGGATAGCAGTAAGTGAAGACAGATTAGTCAAAGGTGTTTACATTGATGATAGAGACACTTAGGGATGCTACTGTGGATAGATATGACTTGATAAATTTCTAGAAACTTCTTGTGATGCTTCATCTGTCTATATTGCTGTATCTACTCATAGGCCTCTGGAGGAGAGACAAAAACAATTATTTTTTGAATTTTATTTTTTTATACAGCAGGTTCTTTTTTTTTAATAAATTTATTTATTTATTATTTATTTATGGCTGTGTTGGGTCTGCGTTGCTGTGCACAAGCTTTCTTTAGTTGTGGTGAGTGGGGGCTACTCTTTGTTGCGGTGCACGGGCTTCACATTGTCGTGGCTTCTCACTGTGGAGCACGGGCTCTAGGTGCACAGGCTTCAGTAGTTGTGGCACGTGGGCTCAGTAGTTGTGGCTTGCGGGCTCTAGAGCTCAGGCTCAGTAGTTGTAGCGCATGGGCTTAGTTGCTCTGCGGCATGTGGGATCTTCCCAGGCCAGGGCTCGAACCCATGTCCCTTGCGTTGGCAGGCAGATTCTTAACCACTATACAGCAGGTTCTTATTAGTTATCTATTTTATATATATTAGTGTATATATGTCAATCCCAATCTCCCACTTCATCCCACCACCACCCCCCCTTCCACTTTCCCCCTTGGTGTCCTTACGTTTGTTCTCTACATCTGTGTCTCTATTTCTGCCCTGCAAACTGATTCATTTGACCATTTTTATAGATTCCACATATATGCATTAATATACAATATTTGTTTTTCTCTTTCTGACTTACTTCACTCTGTGTCACAGTCTCTAGATCCATCCACGTCTCTACAAATCTCCCAATTTCGTTCCTTTTTATGGCTGAGTAATATTCCATTGTATACATGTACCACATCTTCTTTATCCATTTGTCTGCTGATGGGCATTTAGGTTGCTTCCATGACCTGGCTATTGTAAATAGTGCTGCAATGAACATTGGGGTGCATGTGTCTTTTTGAATTATGGTTTTCTCAGGTTATATGCCTAGGACTGGGATTGCTGGGTCATATGGTAATTCTATTTTTAGTTTTTTAAGGAACCTCCATACTGTTCTCCATAGTGGCTGTATCAATTTACATTCCCACCAACAGTGCAACAGGGTTCCCTTTTCTCCACACCCTCTCCAGGATTTGTTGTTTGTAGATTTTCTGATGATGCCCATTCTAACCGGTGTGAGGTGATACCTCATTGCAGTTTTGATTTGCATGTCTTTAATAATTAGTGATGTTGAGCAGCTTTTCATATGCTTCTTGGCCATCTGTATGTCTTCTTTGGAGAAATGTCTATTTAGGTCTTCTGCCCATTTTTTGATTGGGTTGTCTGTTTTTTTAATATTAAGCTGCATGAGCTGTTTATATATTTTGGAGATTCATCCTTTGTCCATTGATCCATTTGCAAATATTTTCTCCCATTCTGAGGGTTGTCTTTTCGTCTTGTTTGTAGTCTCCTTTGCTTTGCAAAAGCTTTTAAATTTCATTAGGTCCCATTTGTTTATTTTTGTTTTTATTTCCATTACTCTAGGAGGTGGATCAAAAAGATCTTGCTGTGATTTATGTAAAAGAGTGTTCTTCCTATGTTTTCCTCTAAGAGTTTTATAGTGTCCAGTCTTACATTTAGGTCTTTCATCCATTTTTAGTTTATTTTTGTGTATGGTGTTAGAGAGTGTTCTAATTTCATTCTTTTACATTTAGCTGTCCAGTTTTCCCAGCAGCATTTATTGAAGAGACTGTCTTTTCTCCATTGTATATCCTTACCTCCTTTGTCATAGATTAGTTGACCATAGGTGTGTGGGTTTATCTCTGGGCTTTCTATCCTGTTCCATTGATCTATATTTCTGTTTTTGTGCCAGTACCATATTGTCTTGATTACTGTAGCTTTGTAGTATAGTCTGAAGTCAGGGAGTCTGATTCCTCCAGCTCCATTTTTTTCCTGCAAGACTGCTTTGGCTATTCGGGGCCTTTTGTGTTTCCATACAAATTTTAAGATTTTTTGTTCTAGTTCTGTAAAAAATGCCACTGGTAACTTGATAGGGATTGTACTGAATCTGTAGTTTGCTTTGTGTAGTACAGTCATGTTCACAATATTGATTCTTCCAATCCAAGAACATGGTTTATCTCTCCATCTGTTTGTGTCATCTTTGATTTCTTTCATCAGTGTCTTATAGTTTTCTGAGTACAGGTCTTTTACCTCCTTAGGTAGGTTTATTCCTAGGTATTTTATTCTTTTTGTTACAATGGTGAATGGGATTGTTTCCTTAACTTTTCTTTCTGATTTTTGTTGTTAGTGTATAGGAATGTAAGAGATTTCTGTGCATTAATTTTGTATCCTGCAACTTTACCATATTCATTGATTAGCTCTAGTAGTTTTCTGGTAGTATCTTTAGGATTCTCTATGTATAGTATCATGTCATCTGCAAACAGTGACAGTTTTACTTCTTCTTTTCCAACTTGTATTCCTTTTATTTCTTTTTCTTCTCTGATTGCCATGGCTAGGACTTCCAAAGCTATGTTGAATAATAGTGGTGAGAGTGGGCATCCTTGTCTTGTTCCTGATATTAGAGGAAATGGTTTCAGTTTTTCACCATTGGGAAGGATGTTTGCTGTGGCTTTGTCATATATAGCCCTTATTATGTTGAGGTAGGTTCCCTCTATGCCCACTTTCTGGAGAGTTTTTTATAATAAATAGGTGTTGAATTTTGTCAAAAGCTTTTTCTGCATCTATTGAAATGATCATATGGTTTTTCTTCTTCAGTTTGTTAATATGGTGTATGACATTGATTGATTTGCATATATTGAAGGATCCTTGCATCCCTGGGATAAATCCCACTTGATCATGGTGTATGATCCTTTTCATGTGTTGTTGGATTCTGTTTGCTAGTATTTTGTTGAGGATTTTTGCATGTATATTCATCAGTGATATTGTTCTGTAATTTTCTTTTTTTGTAGTATCTTTGTCTGGTTTTGGTATCAGGGTGACGGTGGCCACATAGAATGAGTTTGGGAGTGTTCCTTCCCCTGCAATTTTTTGGAAGAGTTTGAGAAGGATGGCTGTTAGCTCTTCTCTAAATGTTTGATAGAATTCACCTGTGAAGCCATCGGGTCCTGGACTTTTTTTTGTTGGAAGATTTTTAATCACTATTTCAATTTCATTACTTGTGATTGGTCTGCTCACACTTTCTATTTCTTCCTGGTTCAGGCTGGGAATGTTATACCTTTCTAAGAATTTGTCCATTTCTTTCAGGTTATCCATATTATTGGCATAGAGTTGCTTGTGGTAGTCTCTTATGATGCTTTATTTCTGTGCTGTCCATTGTAACTCCTCCTTTTTCATTTCTAATTTTATTGATATTAGTCTTCTCCCTCTTTTTCTTGATGAGTCAGGCTAAAGGTTTATCAATTTTGTTTATCTTCTCAAAGAACCAGCTTTTAGTTATATTGATCTTTGCTATTGTTTTCTTTGTTTCTATTTCATTTATTTCTGCTCTGATCTTTATGATTTCTTTCCTTCTACCAACTTTGGGTTTTGTTTGTTCTTCTTTCTCTAGTTCCTTTAGGTGTAAGGTTAGATTGTTTATTTGAGATTTTTCTTGTTTCTTGAGGTAGGCTTGTATTACTATAAACTTCCCTCTTAGAACTGCTTCTGCTGCAGCCCACAGGTTTTGGATAGTCATGTTTTTGTTGTCATTTGTCTCTAGGTATTTTTTGATTTCCTCTTTGATTTCTTCAGTGATCTCTTGGTTATTTAGTAATGTACTGTTTAGCCTCCGTGTGTTTGTGTCTTTTACGTTTTTTTCTCTGTAATTGATTTCTAATCTCATAGTGTTGTGGTCGGAAAAGATACTTGATATGATTTCAATTTTCTTAAATTTACCGAGGGTTGATTTGTGACCCAAGATGTGATCTATCCTGGAGAATGCTCCATGTGCACTTGAGAAGAAAGGGTAATCTGCTGGTTTTGGATGGAATGTCCTATGAATATCAATTACATCTATCTGGTCTACTGTGTCATTTAAAGCTTGTGTTTCCTTATTAATTTTCTGCCTGGATGATCTGTCCATTGGTGTAAGTGAGATGTTAAAGTCCCCCACTACTACTGTGTTACTGTCGATTTCCTCTGTTATAGCTATTAGCAGTTGTATGTATTGAGGTGCTCCTATGTTGGGTGCGTATATAATTGTTATATCTTCTTCTTGGACTGATCCCTTGATCATTATGTAGAGTCCTTCCTTGCCTCTTGTAACATTCTTTATGTTAAAGTCTATTTTATCTGATAGGCGTATTGCTACTCCAGCCTTCTTTTGATTTCCATTTGCATGGAATATCTTTTTCCATCCCTTCACTTTCAGTCTGTATGTGTCCCTAGGTCTGGAGCGGGTCTCTTGTAGACAGCATATATATGGGTCTTGCTTTTGTATCCATTCAGCAGGCCTGTGTCTTTTGGTTGGAGCATTTAATCCATTCATGTTTAAGGTAATTATTTATTTATTTATGTTATTTATTTATTTTTTTTGTGGTACGCGGGCCTCTCACTGTTGTGGCCTCTCCCATTGTGGAGCACAGGCTCCGGACGCGCAGGTTCAGCGGCCATGGCTCACAGGCCCAGCTGCTCTGCGGCATGTGGGATCTTCCCGGACCGGGGCACGAACGCGTGTCCCCTGCATCAGCAGGCGGACTCTCTACAACTGCGCCACCAGGGAAGCCCTAAGGTAATTATTGATATGTATGTTCCTATTACCATTTTCTTAATTGTTATGGGTTTGTTTTTGTAGGTCCTTTGCTTGTCTTGTGTTTCCCACTTAGAGAAGTTCCTTTAGCATTTGTTGTAAAGCTGGTTTGGTGGTGCTGAATTCTCTTAGCTTTTGCTTGTCTGTAAAACTTTTGATTTCTCTGTCGAATGTGAATGAGATCCTTGCCAGGTAGAGTAATCCTGGTTGTAGGTTCTTCCCTTTCATCACTTTAAATATATCATGCCACCCCATTCTGGTTTGTAGAGTTACTGCTGAGAAATCAGCTGTTATCCTTATGGGAATTCCCTTGTATGTTATTTGTTGTTTTTCCCTTGTTGCTTTCCATAATTTTTCTTTGTCTTTAATTTTTGTCAATTTGATTACTATGTGTCTTGGCATATTTCTCCTTGGGTTTATCCTGCCTGGGACTCTCTGTGTTTCCTGGACTTGGGTGGCTATTTCCATTCCCACGTTAGGGAAGTTTTCGACTATAATCTCTTCAAATATTTTCTCAGGTCCTTTCTCTCTCTCTTCTCCTTCTGGGACCCCTATAATGTGAATATTGGTGCATTTAATGTTGTCCCAGAGGTCTCTTAGGCTGTCTTCATTTCTTTTCATTGTTTTTTCTTTATTCTCTTCCATGGCAGTGAATTCCACCATTCTATTTTCCAGGTCACTTATCTATTCTTCTGCCTCAGTTATTCTGCTATTGATTCCTTCTAGTGTAGTTTTCATTTCAGTTATTGTATTGTTCATCTCTGTTTGTTTGTTCTTTAATTCTTCTAGGTCTTTGTTAAACATTTCTTGCATCTTCTCAATCTTTGCCTCCATTCTTTTTCTGAGGTCCTGGATCATCTTCACTATCGTTATTCTGAATTCTTTTTCTGGAAGGTTGCCTATCTCCACTTCATTTAGTTGTTTTTCTGAGGTTTTATCTTGTTCCTTTATCTGGTACAAAGTCCTCTGCCTTTTCATGTTGTCTATCTTTCTGTGAATGTGGTTTTCTTTCCACAGGCTGCAGAATTTTAGTTCTTCTTGCTTCTGCTGTCTGTCCTCGAGAAATTTTTTTTTTTGTCAAGCAACATTACTTTTACGTCTCATCTAAGACCACAGATCTTATGTGTAAGTGAACAGCATGCAGTGTGTACAGAACATGAGCTTGAAGGTTTTCTTATTTATTTTGTTATCCTATGTGTTCACCACTCAGACACAAGCTAACTGAGGGGACTTTTGTCTGCTTTGTTCACTACTGAATTCCAGCAAATGGAATTACGTCTGCATGGAGCAGGTGTGCAGCAAGTATTGGTTGAAAGAATGACAAAATAGTGAGGATGTGAGTAGATAAATTCTTAGTAATATTTTCCTGATGAACCTTAGAGAAGAGACTGCCATTTTAAACTTATAGAGGGCATCTCTAGATTTCTAAAAACCACATCTAATGTCTCTCTTTTTTTTTTTTTTTGCGGTACGTGGGCCTCTCACTGTTGTGGCCTCTCCTGTTGCGGAGCACAGGCTCTGGACGCGCAGGCTCAGCGGCCATGGCTCACGGGCCCAGCCGCTCCACGGCATGTGGGATCTTCCCAGGCCGGGGCACGAACCCGCGTCCCCTGCATCGGCAGGCGGACTCTCAACCACTGCGCCAGCAGGGAAGCCCTAATGTCTCATTATTTAACTCCTTTTCTTCCAAATAAATAACTTTCTCTTTCTTACTAAGGATGGCACCCAAAATAATACACTGTCCAAGATTTAAGGAATATTTATTGAACAGTGAACATAAAAGGACACCTTGGGGCTTCCCTGGTGGTGCAGTGGTTGAGAATCTGCCTGCTAATGCAGGGCACACGGGCTCGAGCCCTGGTCTGGGAAGATCCCACATGCCGCGGAGCAACTAGGCCCGTGAGCCACAACTACTGAGCCTGCGCGTCTGGAGCCTGTGCTCTGCAACAAGAGAGGCCGTGATAGTGAGAGGCCCGTGCACTGCGATGAAGAGTGGCCCCCGCTTGCCACAACTAGAGAAAGCCCTCGCACAGAAACGAAGACCCAACACAGCCCTAAATAAATTAATTAATTAAAAAATAAAAAAAGGACACCTTTTTTCTGTATCCTTCCAAAAACAGGGTCCTCATGGAGCCGTCCAGAGGTTCCCTGGAGAATTACCTGTATCAGAGCTTCCTGGAGTATAGAAAGTAATTTCTGAGTCACTCAGGGACCTCTTTCTCCTAGTCTTGGTGACTAGGGAGCCACAGAAACAGAACTGGGGAAGGCAGCTAGTTGTTCTGCAGGTAATCAGGAGAAAAACTGATGGATCCTAATCTGTCTTTCACAAACCTTCTGGACCAAGGGGGGACTTACAGCATCTCCTGAGGCAGAGAGGTGTGGCAGGAAATGCCAGTCCCTAACCTGAGGTTCCCTAGGGCTGTGCTTGTTGGGTCTCAATAAAGGCCCAATTGAAAGAATGCTCCTCTCCTATCCTATGGACCAGCAATTCTGGGATGCCTTAGAGTTGGGACCTTTAGATTGGGAGCTACTGAGATGACCACGTTTTACTGCCTTAACCCTTCAAAGGTGGCACTGACAGTATCTAACAGAGCACAGTGTCATGGTGATCTGAGCTTGGAAGTGGGTTAGTGAGAGCTGAGCTCCAGCTTGTGAATCCTATTTTCAATCTTCATGCAGTTTTAAGATTTAGCCCAATTTCCAGACTATCCCCTACCCAGGCTTGAAAATGGCTTTATTTCACACTTTGCGGCAGGAGGTAAGTGGGTTTCTGTGTGAAAGTGATGGTGCCAAAGACATTTACGAACATTAAAAAATGTCTGAACATGGCTTCAAGCCACTCAGCCTGTTTCTCATCCCACACCGTGCCTTGCAGAGCGTATGCAAGTTCAGAGCTCCCTTTGAAATCAGTGGCGGTTATGAGCTTGGAACAACTCTGTGGGGCTCTGAGCAATATAATAAATGAGGCCCTTTGAAGACTAACCATTGTACTTGGGCTCTTTTTGTGCTTCTGACACTGCTTTCTCAGGGATGGTCTGTAATGGTGGGAGTAGCCCACCAACACACGCCCTCTGGTTTTCAGCTTTTGGCCTGAAAGAGGGAAGGGGGACAAGGGAGTAGGTCCTCGTATTTCCTTAAAGAACCAGCCTAAACCCTTTCGCTCTCCTTTTGATATCAACACCTGGGATAAGGCAGCCCACACCCACAAAACAAAAGCTATTTTTCATCTGCAAGTACTGATTGGTCCATGCAACAACAAAAACAGCAACAAGAACACTAAGAAAAATAAAACAAAACCAAAACCAAAGCTATTAGCAGGCAGGAGATAAAGCAGACTTATTTGTACATCGGGGGTTTCACAGATTACTTATTTAGCTGAAAGCAGAGAATTAAATCTGGGATATTTTCTACGTTTCCCTGATGACATTATAGGCTAAGTTGACATTCTGACACCAAGGTGAAATTTCTTAAATATTCTTAAAAGATAAGTAAAGCTTTCTGTTTTGACTTATGACTAAATATTCCTAAAAGGCTAGTATATGTATTTCAAATGCTTAAGTTCAGTAAGAAAAATACATTCAGGTTGCCTTTAAACATATTTAAGAAGAATGATTGAATTCTTTGGTCCAATTTTTCAGGTACAAGTTTGAATGGCTATTTGAATGTCACTTCTTGTGCTAGATACAGAATCAACTAATTTTTGTTGAGCACCTTTTTGATTTCTCACAACCACACTGTGAGATCAATACTGTAAACTCTACTTAGCAGATGAAAGAACCGAGGCCAGAGTTCCAATGGCAAAAAGAGCTAGTAAGTAGCAGAGCTGTATCCAAAGTCAGTTCCTTTGACTGCCAAGTCCAGCCCTCATCCTCTCCAAAACTGTAACCTTTCAAGCTTCTCAAACTACAGTAACCTTGCAAGCTTCTCAAACTACAGTAATCCGCCCCCTCGGCAAATAAACTAATATGTTGTTTATTTATAATGAGAAGTATTTGAGCTAATGTTGAATTAGGGTGAAGTCCCTGTAGGGGCCGATCAAGAATGGTTCTAAAAAAGTAAATATCAGGTGAAATGGACTTCAAGAAAACTTGCATTTCTGAATGCAAATATGGGATAAGAAAGTTCCAAGTCCCTTTTCTCATCTTTGAAACTTTTCCTAAAACATGGACAAAAATAGATAGAATTATAGTTATTGACTGGTGTAAGACCTCCTTGAATTCACTTTCTTATGTTCTGCCTCATTCTAAAACTGTGATAGGTGGATATCAGGTAAGAAATAAGTGAAGTATGGGTAAAAAAAAAAAAGGGAAAAAATTATATTAAGTGGAGACCAGAGGTAAATTAACACAGGCAAATGCATGCCACACTGAGAATGAAGACAAAACACAAAACCAAAACCAAAAAAGAGCAGTTGGAAGATAATAACAACAAGAAAGCTGGCTAATACGTAGTGAGTACTTTTATGATTTGCCAGACACAGTGTTAAACACTTTTACACTGATTGTTTCACTTCTCACTGCAGCCTTGTGAAGTAGGTCTGAATATTTCGTTAGTTTACAGACGAGGAAATTGAGGCACAGAGAAGGTAAAAGGCTCAAGGTGAACCAGCTAATAGGTGATGGATTCTAGACGTGAACCCAAGCATTCTGATGTCAAGACCAGGCTCTTGACCATTCCTAGCTTTATACCAAGTGAACACATTGTTGTTACTCGTGAAAACCCCATTGTCTCCTGGCGTCTGGGTTTAGAGGAAATGACTCTCTGTACCCTCCTGGGTGGAACATGAATGGATTTGAGGCTGCTTTTCCTCCACATCCCCTGTGGTGCTAACAACGCAGGTAGGCCTATGGCTGTTTGTCACTGAGTCCCTCCAAGGAGCTGAGGCCTGAAGTCAAAATGCAATTCAGTAAAAGCAAATAAGAGGGGCCAGAGCAACACAGTTCAACTATTTTTAATTTGGATGGTTTACCTGTATCTTGAGGTATAATTCCAAACCACCTGGAGAGATGGATGGACTTCATGTCCTTCAGGCAAACCCCTTGGAGCCTCCTCAGCTGTAAACATTTCTTGAGCACTGCTCTGCTGCAGGAAGAAGAAAAATCACAACCATATAGAACGGAGGCCATAAATCTGGAGTAAAACTAATCTCGGTTGTTCCCGCAATGTTTCTCAGCAGTCCTATTACGTGTGCTTCTCCCGTTTCCCTGGGCTGCGATTCCAAACCTTCACCACTCTTCAAAGCTTTCAATCTTCTCTCTTTGGGATGACCTTGTTTCTAAGCTAGGGACCAGCAGCTACCAAGAGTGGCTTTTTTTTCATTTTTCCACCCATTTTCCCATAAGCCGACCTGCATCTGCAGCCATCCCCTCTTTGTCCTCATCTCTAGCAAAGAACAGTTTTCTTATCAAAGGCAACTCCATCCACTGGTGCAGTGGATATTATTCCACCCTGCCTTCCTAGGAAATTTGCCTTATCGATAATGTCTTTTTCTTACCTTCAATGCTCTATTGGTTGTTCCCTTTAGCATAAAAATACGGTCACCCCTCTCATTTAGAAAACAAACGAATTAAAAATAACCCCATTTAATGGCCATTTTTTAAAGCATCCTCGTGCTTCTCTCTTTGATGGCTATTCTTTTACAAAGTGCAACCTAGATTTATTCTCTCTGAATTCACAGCACTCTGTATCTTTGGTCCACTCTAACCTGGCTCTTCCCCATATCCCTGCACTGAGACTGTCCTGTGCACGTACTCGCCCAATGGAATAAGCATGGCTAGTTCTCATCTTACATGGCTTGTCCTGCTGACTATTCTCGTGTTCTTGGAAGTTCTGGCTTTGCCTCCCATGGCATCTCTCTCTCTCTCTCTCTCTCTCTCTCTCTCTCTCTCTCTCTCCTCATTTACCTCTGCACTGCTGGCTCCTTTTTTTTTGGTGCCTTGATTGGTTTCTACTTCTCCACCCCTTCTTAAAAATAAGTATTTTCTTTTCTCACTTTAGTCACTTTCGGGGGGGATCTTGTCCCTACCACTGTCGATTCTGAGCCCTAGTCCTATGTCTCCAAACTGTTTTCAAAATCATTCCACCTGGACATTCCACAGGCGCTGCAAACTCAGTACGTCCAGAACTGAACATGTTCCTCTCTGCTTTCGTGCTCATCCCTAGTCACTCCACAAAACCTGCGCTCTGTCCTATATGTTGTATATTAATGAATTATAGACCCTTTCTCCAGTTTCCCAAGCCAGTAGCCTGGAAGCCTTTGACTTCTTTCTCACATTCCAAACGATGTATTTTATTTATTCTTCTCTTTGCGTAACTCTCATCTCTAATGGGACCACCAGTCTATTTGAGTAGGTCCGTCAACTCCCTTAACCACTGCAATGCAACTCTTGACATTTGCTCAGTTTCCAGAAATTCCCATTTCCAATCCCCCTTCTGTAGTAGCCCCAGAGTTCAAATACAAAAATTTGATTATGTTACTCCCTTGCTTACAATTGATCATCGGCCTCTCATGACTCACAACATACATTTTAAAATCGTCTGTCTACCCGGAAAATACCTATTCATGATTCTTCTTCCTCTGGGAGGTTTTCCAGGACAGATTTAAATGCATTATCTTAATCTGCCATTCAACTTTGTGGATCACCCAGTTTAGCAAATCTCATTGTATTTGCTCGTTTGCAAGTCTGATTCTTCATTTGTTTAAATGCCTTGAGAGCAGGACCTTGCTTTCTCAACTTTGTATGCAGAGCTTGTAGTATACTAGTAGGCACTCAACAGACATTTAGTGAATGAAGGAAATGTATATATTTTTGAAAGGTATATCATTCAAAGAATGGGAAAAAAATTTGCCTGTGGAATCTCAAAGCATGCCGTGCCAAAATTAAAATTAGGAATACCCACTTGGTTACACAGACAACTTGACACAGACTGGAATGCATTCTGACCACAATTGATGCTATAATAAGAATGTGTTTGCCAAACACTACTAGAACATATACATTTTTTAGAACTCTAGATCGTGGTTGTGAATATCCTTGACCAGGAGGGTCTAACTACTTCAATGAATTAGCTGAAGTAGGTGTTGAGAAAGGGATTGGATGAGGTCTGTGCATACGCTCTGCTGAGACACTCTTCTTCAAGAAGATGGGTTTCAATGGATACAACCTAAATGTCCATGGACAGAGGAATGGATAAAGAAGATATGGTATATATACACAATGGAATACTACTTAGCCATAAAAAAGAACAAAATAATGCCATTTGCAGCAACATGGATACAACTAGAGATTATCATACTAAGTGAAGTCAGTCAGAAAGAGAAAGACAAATACCATATGATATCACTTATATCTAAAATATGACACAAATGAACCTATCTACAAAACAGAAACAGACTCACAGACATAGAGATCAGACTTGTGGTTGCCAAGGGGGAGTGGGGGAGGGAGAGGGATGGACTGAGAATTTGGGGTTCGTAGATGCAAACTATGACATTTATAATGAATAAACAACAGGCCCTACTGTATAGCACAGGGAACTATATCCAATCTCTGGGAATAAACCATAATGGAAAAGAATATTTAAAAGAGAATGTCTATATGTATAAAACTGAGTCACTTTGCTGTACAACAGAGATTGGCATAACACTGTAAATCAACTATACTTCAATAAAAAAAAAAAAAAGAATTTAGGTTTCAGTATTTCTGATAATAGACCCCTCAGCTCTCATGGACTCTTCAGACACTCATCTGAGATTCATCATACGACAAGGCCAAGGATACATGGGCCCCTTTAAACTATTACAGTCTTCTCCCCCTGGCCTCAGCGTATATGAACAAGGAATATTTTGTGGACTATTGTTTTTCAAGGTGATTTGTCACACTTCTTCTATGAACTTTCTTTTTCATTTCTCTCACCCCAACAAGAGACCAATAGTCACTCACTTCCGTATAATAATTGTTTCTTCCTCTCATGGGGAATATATATACAGAAAATATTATACATTGAGCAATCAAAAATTGTTAAGATTTTGTTACATTTATTTGTTTTCTTTTTTAGATTACACATATGAGTGAAAACAAACAGTATTTGTCTTTCTCTGTATGGCTTATTTCACTAAGAATAAGTGACATAAGCATAAGCATAGCCTCCAGGTCCATCCATGTTGTTGCAATTGGCAAATTTTATTCTTTTTTTTCCCTGACTAATGTTCCATTGCATATATTTACCATATCTTCTTTATCCATTCATCTGTTAATGGATATTTAGGTTGCTTCCATACCGTGACTGTTAACAAAACAGAAACAGACTCATGGTTACGGAGAGCCAACAAGTAACCAGTAGGGAGAGGGGTGAGGGGAAGGACAAGATAGGGGTGGGGGATTAAAAGGTACAGACTACTAGGTATAAAATAAATAAGATGCAAGGATGTAATGTACAGCACAGAGAATATAGCCAATATTTTATAATAACCTTAGATGGAGTATAATCTATAAAAATATCAAATCATCATGCTGTATACTTGAAACTAACATAACATTGTAAGTCAACTATACTTAAACAAACAAACTGTTGTTTTGAACCCGCACGCTGAATGCAGACGTCTGGGCACTGACAGCCCTTTACAAACTGGGAAACCGGAGGCCAATCTCCTCCCCATCTCTCATCCTTTGTATCCTATTTGACTCTGAGGTTTATATTCCAGGAAAAAAGAACCTCTAACCTAATCTGGCTATGTAGGGTCTTTTAGCCTAATCCTATGGAAACACAGCTCTCACATAGTTTGTCACTTTAGTCAATATACAATTAACACACTATTAGAGGATTATTGGCTGATATCTTCATCTTTGCCACATTCTTTTAAATTGATTTAATGGTGGATTAAGCTAGGCCTAGAGCATGATTTATTTATCTGACCTTTGTTCTGGCCTATCTTAAAATTTATATTTTCATGGCCAGCCTGTATTTTAATCATTAAACTAATTTCCTAGCTTTTTAACCCTTGAAAGAAAATAAAATTATTCCTTTTGAATCAAAAGAGAATCATAAAAAAAAAAAGAGAGAGAGAGAGAGTCATGGGATAAAAGGATGTAAGCAGCAGGAAAAGAGGAAAGAAAGCAGATTGTCAAGGGCTGCAAGTGAGAATTGTGCATTATGGCAACTAGTGCTCATGGGTTGAGACTAAAATTTTTTTTTTTTTTTTTTTTGCTTTACGCGGGCCTCTCACTGTTGTGGCCTCTCCCGTTGCGGAGCACAGGCTCCGGACGCGCAGGCTCAGCGGCCATGGCTCATGGGCCCAGCCGCTCCGCGGCATACAGGATCTTCCCAGACCGGGGCACGAACCCGTGTCCCCTGCCTCGGCAGGCGGACTCTCAACCACTGCGCCACCAGGGAAGCCCTAAAATTTTTTTTTTAAGTTTTAAAAAGATGTTCACCTTTCTGGCTAATTAGTGCTATGAAGAATCAGTACTACAACTGGCAAGACCAGATAAGGTATGCCTTTTTACCGGCTTTTACAAGGTTGTTGTAAAAATTAAACGTGGTAACATATATGAAAGCAATTTGCCAATGATAAAGTTCTCCATGAACATGTAGTATTACCTGAGGGGCCATTTCTTAGGGACCATCAACCTTTGGGTCACTAATTTCCATTGTGGCTACATGGGCTTTCAGCCAATGGCTTTCGGGGAGCCCTGGCCTTGACGGCACTTCAGAGTTTGCTCCCATAAGAATACCAAATATACCACCTGCAGAGTATTTTATTTGCTTTAAAGGCCAAGGATCTTTTTCTTATTTAAGAAAATGCAAAAGACTTTCTGTTTTTGAAACAATAAGTGGCACTGACATCTCTCAAGATTGAAAGCTCTATTGTCTCATTTTAAGCACCCCCTTATTATTAGGAAAGGATGTTGTTGGCAAGAATGAATAATTAGGTAACTCTTTGTGGGCACATTTTATTCAGGTCCCAAGGGGAACGTGCAATTGTAACATCTCCTTGGATTATTTCACAAACATATGGCAAATGCAGCACCTGAGCCAGATGTATGAGCATATTATACTAGGTCTGTTTTAACTTAAAACTGTGAAATACATCAGATGGTGAAGTTATTTTGGTCATGAACATCCATCATGGAAACAGTATAGAGGCATCTTTTTTTTATTGTCCATTTTACTTGGACTGGAAATAATCAAGAACAAAATAGCTTGGAAATCATCTCCTGCAGTGGAAGATTCCAGGTAAAGTTCAAGACCTAACGAAGTATATGGTCTGGATTTAAATGGGTCTCAGACATCTCCGTATCGTTCAGTAATGCCTAGTACAAATATTCACTGCTGGCCGATCTGGAATCTCAACTCAACAATGATTATTTTCAATTCTCTTTTTCTCATCTTGTGTTTTCACTCCTCTGGAGATGCATATGGGAAGATTAATATGGAATTTTTAAAAATAATGAGAATACATTCTCTACCGATTCAGTAGGGAGTTTTTGTGTTTTTCTTTTAGCCTATTTTATTATAACAGCACTGGTTGTTTGTTTTACTAAAGAGTCATCATCTGGTATTGGCTTCTTGGAATCGTAGTTATCTAAGCAGAAATGCCCATCCCATTTGCTGGTGGGAACACCACATTTCAGAATGAATAATTTTTAATCTGAGTTACTTATGTTTCAGAATTAAAAGATATAGATGCCATTGGACTCCCAAATGTACAGTGTTGTGCTTGGTCTGATGGGAAAATAAAGAATACATAGGCGTGGGCAACTATATTTTCCCTTCAGTACATACATGCAAATTCCATTAACATTAATGAGCGCGCTGCGTGTGTACTGAAGAGGATGTGAACCAGGTCACAATGGAAGCTATTACTTTTTTTTTTTTTTAAGACTTGCATCATATTCCTGAGCTTTTCCTGAGAAAGAGAAATACACAGTGCTGAGACAATGTAAACAGTATGGTGACAGTGGCACCAGAGAAAAAGTACTTACTTTTTATAGCCAGTACGGCATAGAGCAGAGATTTTGAGGCTGAATTACCACAGCTGGCAAACGTTGAAGCTGACAATAGAGGTCCACAGAGTCTTGGATATTCTGCCTCGTGTTGCATCAAAATAAGGAAACAAAATATTTATGCACTTAATTCTGCCTCTCAATTCTTTCCCCCTTTGAAATGGCAATTCTCTGCGTGATAATACGTAGAGAGATGCAGTTCAGATGTGTTCCTAGCCAATGTGATAGTCCATAAATGTGGTGCACCTGTGTTTTCTTGGTCACCCTGCTGCCACTGGGGTACCTTAAAGCATTCTCTCTCAAGTAAGTAAGAGGCAGGGGTGGAAGTGTGGGGAGAGGGGTTATGGTCTCCCCTTTCCTCTTTTTTTCTAATTTCTTCTCATTTCGAAAGCCTTGGAACATACGTTTAATTTCAGGTTAAGATGTCAGGTTTATCCCAGTCCGGAGATGTTGACACATCCCCATGTGGGCCTGCGGTGGCTCTGTATGCCCTCACATTCTACCTATCTCACAGGGATGCAGCTATATTTATAATACACACTCCTAATATTGCAGAACTGCTAGGGTCAAGGCATTCTGAGCCTCACGTATCGGCCAAACAACCCCACAAAACTGAGCTTCACGCAGAAGCCCCCTTCGTAAAGTTGCTAACCCAACATCCTCTCTCCAGGACCAAGAAGGTCACGAGTGTATGAACGACTCTCCGCCTAGCAAGCCCAACACTCTGATTAGTCTGAGAAATGGACTTCTAGTGCTGGGAGAAACCGACAAGCAAAACAAGATGACTGGCCATGAAGACAGACAACCAACCAGAAATCCTGATTCTCTGCCCTTACCTTCCTTTCCCCCCGGAAGATTTAGACTTGTGACAGTAAAAGCAATAATGTCCTGACCTTAAAGGGCTGAGGTTGTGTTGCCACTGGCTGTTGAAAGAATCATTCCTCAGCAGCAGCAGGACCACTGGCCCCAGCGGCAGCCGCAGTGGCGGCAACCACGAAAACTGGAGTTCAGTCATACTGGCATCGGATTCTGGAAAGGGGAGGGCAGGGAAGGAGGGAGTCTATTGGCCTAAAAAGCTGAAACATCTGCTGGAGTTATTAACAGCTTTTTGGCTGAGTTCAGCAGCAGGGCACCTTGTGGTTGACAGATTCTTCTCTCAGCAATTCAAAACAATGCAGTTAAAGCAAATTTCTCATTTTCAGGGCGCAGCTGAATGAGGCATACAGTATTTTAAAAATAGTCACACTTAAAATGGTCAATAGTGGTGACTGCAATCAGTGGTTACCATCCGTCCTCCGTGGCATTGTTAACTTTGCCAGGGTGATGGCATAACATGGATTTTTCCAAAGACCACGGAGCTCATGGTTAACTCACTTTGGAGGAATTTACATTATTTAGGAAGTTTACGCAGATTATCCTACAGTGTAAACATTGGCAAACTGGATCAAAATCACTTAGAGGGCTTGTGGCTCTCCCTTCCCAAAAGTGTGCATTAAACCTTTTTAGGCTCAGAAGTCCAATTCCAGGAAAGGTTCTGAGGGGCCAGATTTTGGAGCTGAAGTAAAACTGAAGATGTGGAAACAGCTTGGGCTGGAAGAGCCCTGGGTTGGCAGGCAGGGGCCGAGGGTTCTAGCCCTAGTCCTTGTTCTAAGTGGCTGTGTGAGTCACTGGCGGTCATTTCATCTTTCTGCCCCCATTTCTTCCTGAACAAAATGATGGCGTCTATTAAGCCTATTTGTATGTCTCCAAATGTTTCCATCCAGTTCTGCCATCCCGGGAAGGTGGCATTCAAATGCAATTTGAAAGTGTTCCTCTTACGAAATTCCTGAATTGTAGCGAACTTGAGACTGTTTGCCAATGCCTTTTTGCATTAGCACATGACACTCTGTGCGGTATTTGGGTGAGGGCATCAGACAAACAAACTGTAACATTAAATAGCTCTGTCAGCCACTTCAAGTGAAGGCACCATACGTTGTAACAGATGCGGGCAAAGTACAACCAAGCCCAGCTGGATTTCCTAGCCTATTAGCTTATCTGGCCAGATGACAGTGTCCAGCCCAAGGATGGGTCACGCACAACTTGGGGTCCTACTCACCCAGCCTGCTAACTTTGGCAGAAGGAAGGGGGCGATGAGGGAGAGACAAGGCTGACCACTGGTGGGCCAACATCTGTGATGACACTGAAGTCTGCCCTATCCCTCTTTCATCATTTGCCCCTGTGCCCAGCACAGGATAGGAGAGAAAAATTGGCCAAGTCACTGTTTCCTTAAGCATACTGATGATCTGACCCTTCATTGCAGAGGGGAATGAAGAAAGGACTGCCCCCGCACGCCCCCCCCCGCCCCTTCCTGTGTTCTGATCCAGGAATCTCTAGGGAAAGAGACAGTATTTTTATCCATTCAAGAATTATCCTGGTTGGTTCTAAGATACATCTATACCCTGACAGGCAAGGGTCTCATGAATGTGCGGGTGCTTCTAGCCTCTGTAACCAGCTTCTGTCATCGAGGCTGAGGGCACATGGTCCGACTCTAATAGGTTTGTCTGGTCCACAACCTCAGGTTTCATCCAAGCCTGTTGAGAGCATGGTCCAAGTAAAGTGAGTGAAAACGAACAGAAGCCTTTCCACACTGCCCAGCAGGGTTCACATGGCGAGGTCCTTGGTTCCTGACTAAACTTAAAGGAAAACCTTCCCAGTGTCCAGGGCCCTGTGTCCTGCAGAGGAAGGAGAAGAGTACCCTCAAATTCTCTGCTGCAGAACCCACTTGGGCACTACCTGCCTTGACTTTTAGGTGGAACAGTGTACCTATAAAAGGAAACCTCATACCTCTGCAGGGAGAAAGGATAGCTGGGAGATGTTTCTGATGGCAACTTGGGGCCTTTGTTGCCATTGAAAACCCAGCTGATGTCATGCCTCATTCCTGGGGGAACCAGCTGACGTGCTTTTCTGAGGCTGGCTGTTGCCGGAGGAGGCCTGCCCATTGATATAACCTATAACCACCAGCACCTAGAACCTTGTGTGGCCATCTCCAAGCACCTTGCTGAGAGCCTCTGTTTTGGGGGATAGCAATCCCAGGTCAGACCCCTGGACTCTCCCAGGGGCATCTTACGTGCCCCGTGGCTCTGTGGCACAGGTGTGTTTCAGTGTTCCTGTGTCACATGGACCCTGTCACCTTGTGCAATACTAAGGGGGCTACCTGTGGGTCTGATGCAGGGGATGCTGGCCCAGGCAGTCCTGTATGAGCAGAGCATATGTCCCCCAAGCTCCTGTGTGAAGCTTGGAGAGTTCATACCTGAACACTTCTATCGAGAGACAGATGAGATGGGGAAGGAAGATCCAGCCACTGCTGAAAAGACAGTGACCAAGGTTTTGGGGTAAATGGGATGCCCAGCTCCTGAATCCAGTGCTAGTGAACTTGGGAGTTACAGACTCTCTGAAGGCCCACACATCCCATGTGGCTTGTTCAGCAGTTCCCTACTGAAGCCTGGGGACTTGGGTTGGGACAGGAGACTGTCTGCAGCTCCCACCCAACGGGCTGTCAAATGGGTTCCCACAGCTACGGGGTGGCCTTACGCTGGCCTTCAACAGACTCTTAAAGAGAACAATGAAATAAGGTTGATGGGAAATAAATATCAATGGATTACTCCCCTTCCCCACATATCAGCAGATCTATGCAAAGGCAAGTGTAGACATGCCCTCATATCTCGTATCACCTAGAGCATGGTTGTTGATTGGCTGGAAAATATGTGTGTGTGTGTGAGTTTTAAGCACAGTATCACCTGTCATGTCAGGGCATGCTATAAAAAAAGAGCAAATATTTTTTGTATTGCTGATAAAAAGTGGTAGTATCCTACTTGAACCCTGCCATACTTGACAATTGTCATATTAAAATAATTCTAATTCAGACTCAAAGGGCATGTGTATTGTTTAGTAAAATTAAGAAATAGAAATTAGGAAATCCATGGGCTGTGTTTATTTTGGCCTCTGAGCTAATAGTTAATTTTGAGTAAGTTGCACAACCTGTACATAATAATTTGCCTTTTCCCAAAATAAAGTCAGACTAAGTATCGTTATCCCTTACTGGTAAAATACTTTTACAGAATGACTGTGGAAATTTAGGGGTTTAATAATAATTGAATTACAACCTAATATCTTACCATTGGTAGAATTGTTCTTCTATAATCTCAAATAAATCTTGTAATAATTTGTTACTCAAATGAAGGGTGTTTCTTTTAGTCGTGCTACACAGATGAAAGATAAAGGAGATAATGCAATCTCAGTATTCCACAGCAAAGCAACTACATCCTCATAGCATCCAAAGGACAATAGGGGTCATCAGGTCTAATCTCAGTGTTAAATGAAGAGAGAGGCTTAGAGAGGTTGAGCACTTGTCCATGGCTACACAGGGAAGTTTCTTTACAGCATACTCCATTTCTCAGTATAGCTGTAATGACAAAACCAAACTCCCTTACAAGATACATTATCAAAGATAGAGTAAGTAATCTAAGATAGGACTCTAATCACATTCTCTTTCTCTTTCACATATTCCCAATACCTTTCTTTTACAGAAGAGTATCTACTCTATGGTCCAAAAGGAGTGAAAAATTTTGCTCCTAAAATCCTCCAGTGGAAAGTCTGTATTGATATCTAAGACTGACCTTTATCAATTCACCAGTGAATAAATAAGTATTTTGATGTACTGAAATACATAAGAATATAAGTTAGCACCAACTGTAAGGAAGGGATTCTGGGGAAGAGATACCAATATTGCTGAGTACTCTTTATGTTCCAGACACCTTGCTATGAGGATTTTAAAGTATTTGATTTATTTTAATATCTTCACCCTGTAAAGTAGGTACTCTTACAGATAAAGACACTGGGGCCCAGAGAAGGGAAGAACATTCCCTAATGTTACTCACGTGGTAAAGGCAGGATTTAATTTCAGGCTACCCTAATTTGACCTCTTTATTTACCCATATGTGCAACATATATGCAGACGGATATATGTTCAAAGGAACACACATAGTAAGTGATGGGCATTACAGATAATACCCATCACGACACTTCAGAGGAGAGATCATTGAAAGCCCCCAGAATGAATCAATGATGAATCCTGTCGATTAGAGTGGTCAGAAAACAGGCTGCACTGAGAGTGGGATGAACTATGTCTTGAGGAATGGGCAGGTTTTGATAGGTAGATATGACAGGGAAAGACATTTTATTTTGGGAAAATAGATCCTAGCAGGGGATGCATAGTAAAGAGGCATGCGTAGATCGTCTTGGCTAAAAACGAAGGTTTCTTTTGGGAAGTCATGAAACAAGATCAGAAGAAGCTTGGGTTTGGACTCTTAAAAAATTCAATGCCAGGGTAAAGGGTTTGGATTTAATACTTTTGGTAAGAGTAGCCTGAAAAAAAAAAAGTTACTTGGAGATAGATTAGAGGACCAGAGGAAGGAGACAGGGAGAGTTTTTGGGATTTCACTATGATCGTCCAGGCGGTGGTATGCTGATGGTAGTGATCTAATGAAAATAGACGAAAAGGAACTTACAAGATAAAGTAAGCACTGTTCCAAGGAGATGTGGTGACTGATTGCGAATCATTTTAGATATTATTCCAGGTGGAAGGACCTGGAATAATAAAGGTTGTCCAATTTGTTTTGCTTAGTTTCACTTGTTGACTGCTCAGTTGTCAAAAGCTTGCTGTACACTTGCTTTGGTTCTGTTCTCTGGAGATCTAACAAGTGAACCAGATAGCTATACACTGTGCTGCTAGGGGACGTACCTTCTAGTGGTTGATCCGAGGGCTATGGCTTAGGTTGACAGGCGTCGGGGGCGGGGGGAACCTCACAAGGGAGAATCAGTTTTGTTAAGATAATTAGTTGGAGGTGAGATTAAGGTAGCCCAGGTTAAAATGTAGATGAGGCAGGTGATAATAAAGAAATATCTGAGTAGGGAGATCAGAGTTCGAAAGAGAAATTAGAAAGCCCTATGGGAGAAGTAATCAGGTATCAAATCATTTCCAAATTATAAACCACTCTCTTCACAGTGACCATATACATGCGCTCTGAGTCTGCTGTTATCATTAGTTTTATCCCATTTTCTGAACCCCATTTCTTTCGTGCACTTTTTGGTGTCGCTAAACTTTTGCCTATCAAGGAAATGTAAGATTTGAATAATTCTATTCGTTTGTAGCACAGGAAGATATCCAACTATGTTTGACTGCTTTAGGAGAGTTGTGAAATATTTTTATTCCATGAAATTCTTTAGGGCAGTGATTCTCAAAATTTAATGTGCACATAAATCACCTTTGGATCACGTTAGAATGCAGCTTCAGATTCTGTATATCTGGGATGGGGCCTGCAGTTTCGCAGTTCTAAATTCCTAGGTGCTGCTGCGTGGTCCTCAGACCTAACCTTGAAGGCCTGGCATCATTGTTTTATTAAATCTCACATTGCCCTCTGCCATTGATGATATTGAAAACTACTGTTTGCATCTTGTAGGTATAAACATATTAGGACAAAGATGATAAAAACATAGGAACTTAAACTTCGTGGGAGAAAAGGCATGTACAAATTTTGCTATATAACCAAGAATAAGAGATCAATGACCAAAAAGAAGGGTAGACATGTTACAGGAAGTGACTTCCAAATTGGGTGGTCCAAGAAAGTTTCACAGAAAAGAATGCTTTTGAGCAGTTCAGGATTATGGAGGAATAGAAGGAGAGGAAAAAAATAATCAGAGTTAGAAGATAACATCACTGCCATATTATTTTGATTATTATAGATTTGTAACACATTTTGATATCTTAATGCAAAGCCACCCCTCATTATTCTGATCTCTCAAAATATTTTGTTTGTTGTTTTGTTTTGATTTTATGTGAGCCTTAGATCATCATTAAGTTTCAAGAAAAAATGTATTGAGAACGATAGAATTGCATTAAGTTTAAGGATTATTTGAGGAGGTATTGCCATTTCTCTAATGTTAAGTCTTTCCGTTGTTGTGTTTCTCCATTTATTATAGTCATTATGCTCTTCAGTAGAAGTTGACAGTTTTCTGGAAATAGTTTCCTTTTTGGGCAGATTTTTTCTTAGCTATTACATGTATTTTTTGCTTACTGTTATTAATGATTTGGAGACTCTTACTTTTGCATGCCTAGTATTACCTCTGCTTTTGGGAAAAATACCCTCTAGTTAGGAACTATCTTTTCTTCAACTTGTATCTCCAAGCATTATAACTACTACAGTTTATTTCCCTATTACAGGGAATCAGTGATTTCTGATACATAGGAAAAAGTACTGGAGTTTGTATGCTTAACATGTACATTTATTTCATATATAATAAGCTTACTAAGCTTTATTACTTTCAAAAGATTCTTTTGAGTTTTTCACATAAATAATGACATCTTAAGATTGCCATAATAAATTTCTCATTCATACTTCATTTATTTTTCTTACCTAACTGCATTGGCTAGAACTGCATATAATGCTTAATCAAAATATTAATGTGAATGCCTTTGTCTTCTGTTTTGTTTTGTCTTCTGTGGTTTTATATCCAGATCAATGTTAATAAGTCATTATTTTATCTTCTCTATCAAGTTAGTTTGATATTTGTGTTCAATTTTGATTAAAAAACAATAATTCTGGATCACAATTGGTCCTTGATGACTCAATTTTTCGAGTCCTGACTTCTAGTTTTGCTTCTTCTCTTGAATTTTTCAGGACAAACATATGGGTGGCATTTTAATTTTAGCCCTCAGATTTCTGAGATTTTTTTTTTTTTTTGCTTTACGCGGGCCTCTCACTGTTGTGGCCTCTCCCGTTGCAGAGCACAGGCTCTGGACGCACAGGCTCAGTGGCCATGGCTCACGGGCCTAGCCGCTCCGCGGCATGTGGGATCTTCCCGGACCGGGGCACAAACCCGTGTTCCCTGCATCGGCAGGCGGACCCTCAACCACTGCGCCACCAGGGAAGCCCAGATTTCTGAGATTTTTATACACACATTAAAAAATGTGTTAAGGTATAAAATTATTGGGTCACAACTTTTTCTTATAAAAAATCTTTAAATAGTTGCTCCACCGATGCTGCCCTTTACAGCAGTATGAGGCTGGGATGAGTTTGTTTCTTTGTAGAATAATCATCTTCCCCCTACCTGAATGGCAGAGAGATTTAGTGCCGTCTCTCTCTGGTCTCAAATCAAAAGATGTCCAGAAAAGGACACATTAGCTAAGCTGCAGTTAAGTCCTCAGGCCTGGGCACTTCCATGGAACCTGGTGTGATGATACATTGCATTATCCAGGTAGCTCCTGCTTTCCCCAAGCATGCTTGGGTGTTGGTATGTTTATAGAAATGGATAGGGACCTAAAAGTCTGCCTGGTGGCGGGTAAGATAAAGGGAAGAGGCGCAATCTGAGCTATACCTTGAGATATGATAAGTTTGCCAGGCCAAGGGATGGTAGATGGAAACAATTCACTCAAAGAAACAGCATGAGTACATAGCACGGAAATGGAAAAGCAGGCCATTTCACATAAGTAATCCAGAGCGTACATGGAGGGAATAGCTGGAGCTGAGGCTGGCAAGTAGGATGGGCCAGTTGCAGCAACACCTTAAGAAAAATGGGTGTTATTCTGAGGAAACCAAACCAAATGAGGAATCATTAAAACTGAAAAAGTATCATCAGACCTGTGCTTCAGATTTACTACACTGGTGGTCCACACAGAATTTGAGGGCAGGCCATTTGGAAGCCTAGATGAGAAATGAAGATCTGGAGTTGGGCAATGGAACTGGATCAGGGACAAATGAAGAACGTGGTTTGGTGTCTGAATTGACAAGAGATGTGAGAAATGTGGAGGCCGAGTGAGACAGAGGAACCAAGATGACTCCTGTTTTTCAGGAGTATACAGAAGCTGTTCAGGAGACAGCTGTAAATAGGAAGTCTCCAGGTTAGGAGAAAACTCTGGGCTGGTGAAATAGAACTGGGCACGTGTAAATGGGAGACAGTGAGGTTATTCAGAGAGGTTATGAAAGGTGGAGCAAGAAGTGAAATTTGAGGCCAAACGCCAAAAAGAAATTGGATGAGTCAAGGGCTGAAAACATGCTTAGGATTCGCAAGATAAGAAATTATTAGCGACCACTGTTTGAGGACTTCCAGTTCAGTTGGAGTAGAAGCCAAGTAACAAGGATTTTGGGAGAAATTAGGAAAGAGGCCTTGTGTTCTTCTAGAAGCCAGAGGCAAGGGGAAAAGAGAAGTGTGTAGGTAGCTGATGTAGAGTTAGGAATTTTGTTTGCTTGATTTTTAAGGATGGAACTGAGGAAGCAAGTCCTCAAATTAAGTTGGGCTCATCCTGAATCTCCAAGTTATTTTTTATTGTATTTCCTTAACTGAACCATAGGATCTGCCTACATTTCTACTAATTTATCTTTTCTTCTTTATTTATCTTTTATCTTCTAAATATCTACATTTTTTCCAGAAAGTTGTTCAATTGTGTTTTAACACTTTCCATCTTACTGATCCTACTTGATAGGGAAAACCAGAATTTCACTGAAATCAGTAACCAAGAATTGGAAGACATCTTGGATCAATTTGTCTCAACTACTCTCCCAAAGTTGTAATTCCCTTTCAGCATCCTTAACATATTTCTAGTGATAGTAAACTGCTACTTCAAAGGGAAGCCAATCATTTCGGTTGGACATACCACATCTAACAGCATGTCTGTGTAAATTCAGCTGGGATATGTTTAGCTGCAAGCAATAGATGATTCTAGTTCAAAACTGTTTCAACAAAGACGAAAATATACTATTTCATCTAATAGGAAGTTCTCAAGTAGGCAAGTTTCAGAGTTTGTAAAATCAGTGTTTCAACACAATATCAAAACCCCGGATTTTTCCATCTTTTTATTCTTGTATCCTTAGTGTATCAGCTTAGCCCCCCTCATCGTCACAAGATAGCTGCCAGTACTCTGGGCATCACATGCAATCATTAGACGTCTAGCAGAATGAAACAGCACATACCCTGTTTAATATTTTTTTGTTGTTATTGAGGATACCATTTTCAAAAGCCCTCAGGAGACTTCCACCTCAGCATCACATAATAGCAAAGAATGTGGACAGCGAGCTATATGGCCTGGGTTTGTATTCTAGTTCTTATTTTGTACTTCCTTAGGCAAGTACTTTTAGCCTCTCTAGCACTCAGTTTTCTGAGCTGCAAAAGTTACTCACAAAACCTACCTCGTAGGGTTGTTGTTGGAATTAGCATTCATATATATAAAGTACTTGGAAAAGTGCCTGGCGTGCAATAAGTGCTCAGTAAGTGTTCATTACTATGCATTCAACAATCCTAATTGAGCCACATGCCCATTCCTTAATTAGTCACTGGAAAAGGAATGGGGTTACTATGATTGGCTTTGAAAGCTTAATATTTATCCTTGAAATGTGGGCTAAAGATGTGCATCTATATACAGATATATGAATAAAACTTGGGCTCTGTTGACAGGGAGAGGAGAAGATGGCTCTTGGGGAGGCAACCAGTAGTGTTGACCACACAATGCACAACTTGCTATTTGCTTTCATTCCATTCATTATCAGTTTGCAGACTTTGGTAATGTTGGGAAAAGGAATTGGAGGGAAAGACAATATCATGCTGAATATATATTAGTGATATACTGAAATACACACATTCTAAGTAGATTCATGCTTGAATCCTACTAAGTGAAACCTGAAAATATATATTTAAAATACCTAACGATTAGTTACAACATCATCCCAAACAGCAGTTTAAAAGAACTTATATTTTTACATCAATTTGCAAAGCTGTATTTACCTTTTCTCATTTAATTCTCACAGCAACCAGGTGATGTATGAAGGATCGGTACAATTACCATCTTGCGGATGGTGAAATTGAGGCTCTTTGAAATCTACTGGGGGACTTCCCTGGTGGCACAGTGGTTAAGACTCCCTGTTCCCAATGCAGGGGGCCTGGGTTCTGTCCCTGGTCGGGGAACTAGATCCCACATGTATGCTGCGACTAAAAGTTCGCATGCCACAGCTAAGGAGCCCGCGTGCTGCAGCTAAGGAGCCTGTGAGCCACAATTAAGGAGCCGGCAAGCTGCAACTAAAGAACCCATGAGCCACAACTAAGGAGCCCGCCTGCTGCAACTAAGACCTGGTGCAACCAAATAAATAAATAAAATATTTAAAAAAAGAAATAAAAACTTTTTTTAAAAGTAAGAATTTAGAAATCTAGTGGGAGGTTTTTTTTAAAATAAATTTATTTATTATTTATTTTTGGCTGCATTGGGTCTTCAGTGCTGCGTGCGGGCTTCCTCTAGTGTGGCGAGCGGGGGCTACTCTTGGTTGCAGTGCGCAGGCTTCTCATTGCGGTGGCTTCTCTTGTTGTGGAGCACGGGCCTCTAGGCGTGTGGGCTTCAGTAGCTGTGGCGCACGGGCTTAGTCGCTCTGCGGCATGTGGGATCTTCCCGGACAAGGGCTCGAACCCGTGTCCCCTGCATTGGCAGGCGGATTCTTAACCACTGTGCCACCAGTGAAGTCCTAGTGGGAACTTTGGATACAGAGGTAAGAAGTAGCAGAATTCACACTTAAATTCCGATCACCCATGTCCTAGTAAGAAGTCTTTCTCCTCTATCAGTGCCTTTCTTATACAATAGAGACATTGTGAAATGCTTTCTTCAGTCACAATTAGCAGTGGTTCACTCCAATCTTACAGCCAAAAATTAAATATAATATGCCAAGTATATGCCAGAATATGTGAGCACAGAGCTAGCCATGACACTTTCAGCACCATTTATTCTCAGAGACGTGAACACACACATTTACGTGTCACTATTCTATGGAGGGTCATCTGGAATCTTTTATTATTATGAACATTCTTTCTTCAAGTGCTCAGTGTTAACTGCTAACTTCTAATTTTTTAAAAAAACAAAATTGGCACTGGGCTGTTTGGAAATCTGACTGCAGAGAATATGATCTATGAGAAAGCTTTTCACAAAAAGAACTGATCACCTAAGAAAACAGTTTCAGCCCAGAAAGGTAAAATTTGGATAAACCTTCATTTAAAGCCATGTACAATTGCCAGTCACTTACATCTCTTCTTTAAAAAAAAAATCTTCATAATCAATGGAATGGGGTTGTTAGTGACCTTTCAAAAACTTTAATTACGATTTTATTAGAAAGTGTTTGGTATGTTTTATAAGACTGCCGTAATCATCGTTACTTACATCATGATATGCTCAATGTTTCTGCCAGAGACTCCAGTTGGGGTCCCTGCCCTCCGGACACCTGGTTAAATGCTTCTGCACCCCATTTCCATGGTTTGTGACAGTCCAGAGGGCTCCTTGTGATTTCTAGAACTCACCCTTTTATGATTTTCTTTGCCTCCATGCTCCAAGATCCAACATTATTGAGGGTCTGCTCCAAATGAATCAGGTATGAGGGCCCAGTCTCTTCACTGGTTTCTAAACAACAAAAAGAAAAATAAAACCCACATCATTCACTCTTTAACATTTCATGAGTTAAATAACCCTACTGAGGATTTGGGCATTCACAGGGTCAGGCTACACTGAGAATCATGCAGACTCCCACTGTCAATTCCTGTCTGGAATAAATGGAATATTATTCCTCCCTTCCCAGACACACCAGATCTCCTCACCGCCAAGGTCCCACATTCTCACTTTTTATTTCTGGGCCCTGGTCAGGGTATTTTCTCTTACTCTTTTCTTTCTAGGAGGAAATCAGGTATCAATGGCTAGTATCAAACAGTATTTTCCCATTTCTTTACATTTGTAATTCACCTTGTCTAGTATCTGAACCATAGCTTAAGGTATAAACATATTTTTAAAAGTTTACTTGGCCCAAATTTTCTCCCATTCTTTTCCCAGGTGAAACCGTACATTAGACCAGAGGCTGTCAAACTTTGGCCTCAGGGTCAAATCTGGCCACACCCATTTGTTACCCCTTTTTTTTTTGGCTTCCTTTTTAAAAAAATTCTATTTTATATTGGAGTATAGTTGATTAACAGTGTTGTGTTAGCTTCAAGTGTACAGCAAAGTGATTCAGTTATATATATATCTATTCCTTTTCAAATTCTTTCCCCATATAGATTATTACAAAATATTGAGTAGAGTTCCCTGTGCTATACAGGAGGTCCTTGCTGATTATTTTATATACAGTAGTGTGTACATGTTAATCCCAACTTCCTAATTTATCCCTCCCTCCCACCTTTCCCCTTTGGTAACCATAAGTTTGTTTTCTATGTCTGTGCATGTGTTTCTGTTTTGTAAATAAGTTCATTTATATCATTTTTCTAAATTCCACATATATGAGATATCATACGATATTTGTCTTTGTCTGTCTGACTTACTTCACTTAGTGTGATAATCTCTAGGTCCCTCTAAGGCTGGTTTCACACTCATTAAAACTGTCGAGTTGAATAGTTGCGACAGAGACCATGAAGTCCACTAAGCTGAAAATATTTATGATCTGACCCTTTACAGAAGAAGTTTGCCTTAGTTGATTTAGGCATGTCTGTTAGCGGTACTTTACCTGTACCTAAGGCTTTACTGTTCACAAAATTTTCATACGCTATTTATCTTGATCCTCTAGCACCTCTGGAGGAGATGCTATTCTCCTCATTCTACAATGAGAAAATTGGAAAGTGCCTAGCCCATGATCACACAGGTAGTATGTGAAAGAGCTGGGATTAGTACAAATTCATCTGTTCATAGCCTCCAAAGGTTGCCCTGTGGCGAGCAGGGGAACCAATCTGCCATCGAAAGAGGAGAGACCCACTTATCTTTCAGCTCCCGTGGTTGAAGAGGGGTCATTTTTGTTTGGCCCTACTCCATTTGCTCCTGAATTCTTGAGGTAAACTTGCTGGCTCAGTTCCCCTCCCCTAATCTATTAGTGGGTAGGAGAATCTAAAATGGAGATGAAACAACTGCAGATTATATCTTTCTAACTCTGCACTCATCTGGAGCAGGATTAGAAGGCATGGAAATGCCCCAGAGTCCAAGAGCTAGACGTGGATGCAGAGGTACCTCAGAGCCCAGCTGCTGCTTTGGCTTGGTTCTGCCCCTGGTTGAGACTGTTGGCTTGGCCTTCTCACTCTGAATTCAGTGCTCTTTCCACTATATTATATTAAGAGTAATGGCACAAATGAATGATTAGATTATAATTTCATTAGGAAAACACAAAAGAAGAGATGAAATTTTGGTTTCCAAAAGTGGCCATTATCAATTCCTTCCCTCTTTGTAGTTTCGTGATACTCCTCACATCAAGTGGGTGACACAGTCTAATTCTTTTCCGCTTGAATGTGGGGACAGGTTTGAAGTGGAAGTGCTGTGCTGGGACTTCTGACACTAGGGTATAAGAAGTTGGCAGCCTCCGCTTGGGTCTCTTGGAAGGCTCACCCTGAGATACTCTCTCTCAGAAACTAGCTGTCATGCTGTGAGAAATGAAAGCCACATAAGAGAGGCTGTGGACAGGTGTTCTAGTCCAAGTCCCCAGCTCATCTCTCAACCAACAGCCAGCATCAATGTCCAGCCATGTGAGAGCTCCATCTTGGATCGTCACTCCACTAGAGGCTTCGGATGACTGCATGAGACATCTCGAGCAGGAGGTACCCAGACAACCCATAAAATTGTGGAAGTTAACACATTATTGTTTCAAGCCACCGCATTTTTCACAGACCTTTGCAGCTACAGATAACCAAAAAATTGTTTAGGAATAAAAAGATAATTTTGTTATATATAAGAAAAATGAACATATTTTATGAAACCAGTCAAATCAACCAAGGAATCCATTGTCCAACTACAATCAGAAAAAAGAATCCCCTAAAGTTAATGTGACAAAACAAGGTTTCAGATTCCTTTTGCCTCTTTTACTCCTTTGGGGGAAGAGGTGGGGATGTGAGTACAGGTGAGGAGTGAGAGGTCTGCAGGAGGGAAGAGGTTCTTTTAGAATAATAATGTCTCAACGTTATGTTCATTGTTAGCAAGAGAAAGTTTCCTCTTGTAGAGACTTCAGGCATAAGAATCTTATCTTACTCCTCAGGAAAATTAAAGAGGTATAGAACAAAAATTTCAAAACACCTCCCCAGGACAGAACCAAGAATGAGGATCTCTAAAACTTTGACTTAGAGGAGTAGGTCCTTGCTTGGGGGAAGGACTAAGGGGTAGAGGAGAGAAGAGGAATGTTGGAAAGACTCCAGGAACTCGAATGCATGGGTTTCCATCTGAGGCTGGCTGTGTATGCCCTGAAAGGCAGTCCTACAGGAAGAGAGAGGAAATATTTTGTTCTATCTGCTGTTCTGGCTAATAAAAATAAGACTGTCTATGCACCTCACGGTGAATTGTGTCCACACTATGATCTCATTAGTGTCTGGATTTGAATGAACTTATTTTCCTCACAGCAAGAAGGGTGTCCATCTTGTGGAATGAGGGGCGACTGAAAATGTCTTCCTTCGACTTTAGAAGAAACAAGGAAGTCCCAACACTGTTTACTGAGTTTTGAAAATGATGTGTGTGTGTTTGTGTGAGTGTGTGTGCGTGTGTGGAAGAACACGGTCAATTCTCTGGAACAATAAGTTTCAGCCCTTCTTTCTTCAACATTTCCCACCCTCACCGCAAGCTGGTTGCTTTTCCTTTCTCTTTCTCCCTCCCTCTTCATGCTTGGTATGCCATTCACCCGTCCAAATGTATTCTGCACTTTCTCCCCAGCTCTGCACAGGAAAGCTGATTTACAAGAAATTTATCAATGGACTCCCCTGCCCTCCAGCTCTGGTTGAGATCAGCCAATGGGGAGCCCTGGAAACAGATTGAAGGGAGGGGAAAAAGTGAGATCAGGGTATTTATCTCCCTGACCTTCTCTCTGCAGAGTCACCTTGGGCCAATGATGTCCCTTGTCTAAAGCTCTGAGCTCCCCTCATGACAGCCCTCTCTGTATGACTCTCTCATTTTGGGTCCCAGGAAGCACTCCCTACCCTCCTTTCTTGGGTCTAGGTCTGATAACAGCTGTGTTTTCATCATCCCAGAGTGCTGCACTAACCCTTGTGGCTTCCCCACAACTCTGTAAATAGTCTCTTCATTAAATTTCATGAAATGATCCTAATTTGAGCACGCCATCTATTCCCTACTGAGAACCTGACAGATTTCTACACTATTGGTTATTTATATTTTAATATAAATTTGCTCAAGGTTTTTCTCTACACTGTTTCTTATTTTAAGTCCAACCACAGCACACCAGAAGAGCTTTGGTCCCTATGAATTTCAAGGATAAACAATCAGATGGAGTTTGCTTTGGTGGGAGAGGAAAGGGCAAGAAAATTTAAATCTGACCCTCGTGAATCACACCCAAAAGGAGTCTTCCACTTATTCGAACACTAATTTCATATAGTACCCTGCCCCTTACTTCCGTTAAAGCATTAGGTTAGGTGAGGGTGGACAGCTAGTTCCCTTCTTCCTGTTGCACTTGAGATGGAAAATGAATACATGGAGATGCAGGGGCTGGAGGAGGGATGGAGGTGGATTGGGAAGGGGACACACCAAGACAAACCTCTTCTCTTCTGTGATTGTGCTAAGATCAACCATTACTCTAACACACAGCATCTAGAGGTGGAAAATACAGGTTTTCAACGTGATTTCTGCCTTCTCCATCATAATTCTTTTAAACAATTTTTAAAATTTAAGTATAGTCAATTTACAATGTTGTGTTAGTGTCAGGTGTACAGCAAAGTGATTCAATATACATGTATA
This sequence comes from Lagenorhynchus albirostris, assembly GCF_949774975.1. NCBI lineage: Eukaryota > Metazoa > Chordata > Mammalia > Artiodactyla > Delphinidae > Lagenorhynchus > Lagenorhynchus albirostris. Next base: position 52,708,163 of record NC_083101.1, on the reverse strand, counting down.
GATATATACAGATATATCTATTCTTCTGTTGTAACTGTTAGTTTTAAAACCACTGTGTTCTCACAAAATCTGCGTGATGTTGGTGATGCCGTTAAAGCTTATCCCGAATAATTTCTGGGTTTTTCAGTTGAAGACCGCCTCAGCAGTTCACAGGAAAGACAGAGATTTGATCACATTGGTCACTGTTCTTCCAAAGTCTCCAGTGGCCCTCTATTGCTTCAGGTGCAACGTCGAACCTTAGCCTGGCATTCAAATTCCCATCATCTGGATCTAGGCTTTCTT